>NC_091282.1:937812035-938180724 GCF_032444005.1 Ranitomeya imitator | reverse complement strand
GAACCTGTCCCCCCCCCCCCCCCCGTCGTTTGTTACTGAAAGAGCCATCTTGTGCAGCAGTAATGCTGCACAAGGAAAAGGTAGCTCTTTTTTTTTAGCTCTTTGCACACGCAGAACTTAACACTTATAAAATGTGTTCACTGATACCGTTATACCGTCCCGGAGCTGGGACTTTCCTTCGTAATGTGACGCAGCACAGCCGTCATTCCTACCCCCTTGGTGCCATGCGCTGCCTCCTCAGCGTTGTTTTAAGCTGTCACGGAGCCTGCGCTGTTCTGTTATCCCTTGGGCATGCCCTATTTGCGCTGCCTGTCTTCTGACATAATTTGGTGTCAGGCTGGCTGCGCCTGTGCGGCCGCGGTGCCCGAGATCCCGCCTCGCAGTGTCTTCTGATTGAGTCACACTGCGGGCCTGGGATCCATGGGCATGCGCAGTGCATATCTTCCCCTCGGGCTCTCGCTCATTTCCCTCCGCCTTCTTTAGACTGTGCGCCGTCAGCTGATCCCTAGCATGCCACGGCCGTGACACCGCACAGTCTGAAGAAGAGGGAAGGAGGGGAGTGAGAGTCGAGGTTATGCACTGTGCATGCCCATGGTTCCAAGGCCCGCAGTGGGATTACGTTAGATGAGACTGCGAGGTGGGATCTGGAGCAGCGTGGACGCACAGGCACTGACAGCCTGACACCAAATTATGTCAGAAGACAGGCAGCGCTAATTGGGCATGGCCAAGGGCTAACAGAACAGCGCAGGCTCCGTGGCAGCTTAAAACAACGCTGAGGAGGCAGCGCACGGCATCAAGGGGATAGGAATGACAGCTGTGCTGTGTCCCATTACGAAGGAAATTCGCACCTCCGGAACGGTTTAACGGTATAAAGGGACACATTTTTAGTGTTTACTTCGGTGTTTGCAAGGAGCATAATTAAAAGAGCAACCTTTTCCTTTTGCATCCTTAGTGCTGCACAACATGGCTCTTTCAGCTACAAACGTCTTGGGGGGGGGGGGTTAAAGGTTTCCTTTCAACTTGCTCCAATCAGGCTTCGGCCTACACTCTGTTCCTCTGCTCCTCCTGCTGTCCCTGGGCTCTAACACCGCCAGTTGGTGCTGGAAGTGCTGTGTGCACAGTCAACAGTCGCTCCTCTGTTATTGGGGTTCAGTAACGTCAGCTGATCCCCAGCTGTGTGTGCGGCAATACCTCCAATCTGCTCCTCCTGCTGTCCCTGGGCTCTAACACCGCCAGTTGGTGCCTGGAAGTGCTGTGTGCACAGTCAACAGTCGCTCCTCTGTTATTGGGGTTCAGTAACGTCAGCTGATCCCCAGCTGTGTATCCGGCAACGTGTCATGCGACCGCCACGCTGGCACAACTAAAATGTAAGGGGACCTGTCCCCCCCCCCCCCCTAGGCGTTTGTTACTGAAAGAGCCACCATGTGCAGCACTAATACTGCACAAGGGAAAGGTCGCTCTTGAAATTATGCTCCTTGCAAACGCTGAACTACACACTCATGTAATGTGTCCCCTCACACCGTCCAACCGTCCCGGAGGTGGGACTTTCCTTTGTAATGTGACACAGCACAGCCGTCATTGCTACCCCCTTGGCACCGTGCGCTGCCTCCTTAGCGTTGTTTGATTCCGTCATGGACCCTGCGCTGTTATGTTATCCCTTGGCCATGCACAGTTTGCGCTGCCCGTCCTCTGACATCATTTGTTGTCGTCCTGGCTGCGCCTGTGCGTCCACGCTGCCCGAAATCACACCTCGCAGTGTCGTCTAATGTGATCCCACAGTGGGCCTGGTATCCATGGCCATGCGCAGTGCATATACTAGCCTCTCACTCCCCTTCTTCACGCTTCTTCAGACTAGGCGGCGTCAGCTGATCCCTAATAGCATGCCACGGCCGTGACGCCGCACAGTCTGAAGAAGCAGGAAGGAGGTGAGTGAGAGGCGATGATATGCACTGCGCATGCCCATGGATCCCTGGCCCGCAGTGGGACTACATTAGATGACACTGCAAGGTTGGATCTCGGGCAGCTTGGACGCACAGGCACTGCCAGCCTGACACCTACATGATGTCAGAAGACGGGCACCGCTAACTGTGCATGGCCAAGGGATAACATTACAGTGCGGGCTCCGTGACAGAACCAAACAACGTTGAGGAGGTGGTGCCCGGCACCAAGGGGGTTGGAATGACGGCTGTGCTGTGTCACATTACAAAGGAAAGTCCCACTTCCGGGATGGTTTGACGGTGTGAGGGGACACATTATATGAGTGTGTACTTCAGCGTTTGCAAGGAGCATAATTTTCGGAGCCACCATTTTCCATGTGCAGTATTACTGCTGTACAAGATGGCTCTTTCAGCAACAAATGCCTGGGGGGGGGGGTTAAAGGTTCCCTTTCAACTTGCTCCACTGCAGGCTTCGGCCTACACTCTGCTCCTCTTTGATTCCCTGGGTTTCAACACTGTCAGTTGCCACCTGGAAGTGTTGTCTACACAGAAAAAAACACTAGGTGATGTGTCAGTGGGGTTCAGCACCGCCAGCTGTTCCCCTGCTGTGTAGTCGGCAACGTGTCCAGCACAAGCCACGCTGGCACAACAGAACAAAAGCTGCCACCAGTGCAGGCTTCGGCCTACACTCTGCTCCTCTCCTCCTCCTGCTGACCCTGGGCTCAAACACCGCTAGTTTTTGCCCGGAAGTGCTAGCTGCACAGAGAAAAACACCAGCCAATGTGTTAGTGGGGTTCAGCAACGCCAGCTGTTCCCCTGCTGTGTAGCCGGCAACGTGACCTGCAAACGCCATGCAGGCACAGGAACTGAAATTAAAAGGGAACCTGGCCCCACCCCCCCAGGTGTTTCTATGTATAACAGCCACCTAGTACAGCAGTACTGCTGCATTTGTACAAGGTGGCTGACTTTTTCTCCTTGCCCACGTGGAACTCAACACGTACAAAATGTGTCTCATTGAGACCATTCCACTGTCCCTGAGGTGTGACTTTCCTTTGTAATGATACGCAGCACCCCCCTTGGTAGCGTTTCCCGTCTTTTGTCATCATGGTTAGCTGGCTGCGCCTGTGCATCCGCCCTGCTAGAAACAACGCCCCTCGTTGTCATATTTATTTTGTCAGCGAGGGTGTGGTTTATGGGCACGAGCAGTGCATATGTTCGCCTGTCTTAACTCATCTCCTTCCGCCTTCTTCAGACTGTGCGGCCTCCTGGCCGTGGTAGGCGATAAGGGATCAGCTGAGGCCGCCCAGTCTGGAGCAGGTGTAAGGACATGTGTAAGCGGCAAACCTATTTACTGCACAAGGCCACGAATCCCAGCCACGCAGTGTGATTTTTTGAAAACACACTGTGGGTCTGGGATTCATGTCCATCGCTAACCGCAACGGCCGACATGAAATGAGGTCAGAAGACAGGAAGCGCTCACAGCGCATGGCCAAGGGATCACAATAGCGCAGACTCCTGTACAGCAAATAACAACGCTCAGGAATCTGCGCCCAGTACCTAGGTGCAAATTTTGACACCTGTGCTGCGTCTCGTTAAAAAGACAAGTCACGCCTCCACAACTGTTTGACAGTATAATGGGCTAAATAGTGTACGTGTTTAATTCAGCGTGTGCAAGGAGCAAAATTAAATAGAGCAACCTTTGACTTGTGCATCATTAATGCTGTTCAAGGTGTGGCTCTTGTACCTTGCAACACCTGAGGGGGGGGTTAAAGGTAACCTTTGAAATTGGTTCAACTAGGCTTCGGCCTACACTCTGCTCCTCTACTCCTCCTGCTGACCCTGGGCTCAAACACCGCTAGTTTTTGCCCGGAAATGCTAGCTGCACAGAGAAAAACACCAGCCAATGTGTTAGTGGGGTTCAGCACCGCCAGCTGTTCCCCCGCTGTGTAGCCGGCATCGTGTCCAGCACAAGCCACGCTGGCACAACCGACCAAAAGCTGCCACCAGTGCAGGCTTCGGCCTACACTTTGCTCCTCTCCTCCTCCTCCTGCTGACCCTGGGCTCTAACACCGCTAGTTTTTGCCCGGACATGCAATCTGCACAGAGAAAAACACCAGTCAATGTGTCAGTGGGGTTCAGCAACGCCAGCTGTTCCCCTGCTGTGTAGCTTGCAACGTGACCTGCAAACGCCACGCAGGCACATGAACTGAAATTGAAGGGAGCCTGCCCCCCACCCCCCCAGGTGTTTCTATGTATAACAGCCACCTTGTACAGCAGTACTGCTGCATTTGTACAAGGTGGCTGACTTTTTCTCCTTGCACACGTGGAACTCAACAAGTACAAAATGTGTCTCATTACAGACCATTACAATGTCCCTGAGGTGTGACTTTCCTTTTTAATGACACGCAGCACCCCCATTGTTAGCGCTGCCCGTCTCCTGACATCATTGGTTGGCTGGCTGTGCCTGTGCGTCCCCCCTGCCCGACACAACGCCCCCCGTTGTCTCATATATTTTGACTGCGAGGGTGTGATTGATGGGCACGAGCAGTGCATATGTTCCCCTGTTTTCACTCCCCTCCTTCCGCCTTCTTCTGACTGTGCGGCCTCATGGCCGCGGCATGCGATAAGGGATCAGCTGAGGCCGCCCAGTCTGAAGCAGGTGTAAGGACATGTGTGAGCGGCGAACATATTTACTGCACAAGGCCACGAATCCCAGCACCGCAGTGTGACTTTAGGAAAAGCCACTATGGGTCTGGGATTTATGGCCATCGTTAACCGCACCGGCCAACATGAAATGAGGTCATGAGACGGCCTGCACTAACAGGGTATTGCCAAGGGATAACACAAGAGCGCAGTTTCCTGTACTGCAAATAACAACGGTAAGGAATCTGCGCACAGCACCTAGGTGTAAATTTGTACACCTGTGCTGCGTCTCCTTAAAAAGACTAGTAGTCACGCCTCCACTACTGTTTGACAGTATAATGGGCTAAATAGTGTACGTGTTTAATTCAGCGTGTGCAAGGAGCAAAATTAAATAGAGCAACCTTTGACTTGTGCATCATTAATGCTGTTCAAGGTGTGGCTCTTGTACCTTGCAACACCTGAGGGGGGGGGTTAAAGGTAACCTTTGAAATTGGTTCAACTAGGCTTCGGCCTACACTCTGCTCCTCTACTCCTCCTGCTGACCCTGGGCTCAAACACCGCTAGTTTTTGCCCGGAAATGCTAGCTGCACAGAGAAAAACACCAGCCAATGTGTTAGTGGGGTTCAGCACCGCCAGCTGTTCCCCCGCTGTGTAGCCGGCATCGTGTCCAGCACAAGCCACGCTGGCACAACCGACCAAAAGCTGCCACCAGTGCAGGCTTCGGCCTACACTTTGCTCCTCTCCTCCTCCTCCTGCTGACCCTGGGCTCTAACACCGCTAGTTTTTGCCCGGACATGCAATCTGCACAGAGAAAAACACCAGTCAATGTGTCAGTGGGGTTCAGCAACGCCAGCTGTTCCCCTGCTGTGTAGCTTGCAACGTGACCTGCAAACGCCACGCAGGCACATGAACTGAAATTGAAGGGAGCCTGCCCCCCACCCACAGGTGTTTCTATGTATAACAGCCACCTTGTACAGCAGTACTGCTGCATTTGTACGAGGTGGCTGACTTTTTCTCCTTGCCCACGTGGAACTCAACACGTACAAAATGTGTCTCATTAGAGACCATTACAATGTCCCTGAGGTGTGACTTTCCTTTGTAATGACACGCAGCACCACCCTTGTTAGCGCTGCCCGTCTTTTGACATCATTGGTTAGCTGGCTGCGCCTGTGCATCTCCCCTGCTCGAAACAACGCCCCTCGGTGTCTTATTTTTTTGGACAGCGAGGGTGTGATTGATGGGCATGTGCAGTGCATATGTTTGCCTGTGTTCACTCATCTCCTTCCGCCTTCTTCAGACTGGGTGTCCTCATGGCCTCGGCAGGCGATAAGGGATCAGATGAGGCCGTCCAGTCTGAAGCAGGTGTAAGGACATGTGTGAGCGGCAAACATATTTACTGCACCAGGGCACGAATCCCAGCACCGCAGTGTGATTTTTTAAAAACACACTGTGGGTCTGGGATTCATGTCCATCGCTAACCGCAACGGCCAACATGAAATGAGGTCATAAGACAGGAAGCGCTCACAGCGCATGGCCAAAGGATCACAAGAGCGCAGACTCCTGTACAGCAACTAACAACGCTCAGGAAGCTGCGCCCATGCAAAAAGGTGTTGTTTTCGACACCTGTGCTGCTTTTCTTTAAAAAGACAAGTCACGCCTCCACTACTGTTAAACAGTATAATGGGCTAAATAGTCTACGTGTTGCATTCAGCTTGTGCAAGTAGACAAATTAATAGAGCAACCTTTTACTTGTGCAGCATTAATGCTGCAGAAGGAGTGGCTCTTGTTCTTTGTAACACCTGAGGGGGGGTTAAAGGTAACCTTTGAAATTGGTTCAACTAGGCTTCGGCCTACACTCTGCTCCTCTCCTCCTCCTGCTGACCCTGGGCTCTAACAACGCTAGTTTTTGCCCGGAAATGCTAGCTGCACAGAGAAAAACACCAGCCAATGTGTTAGTGGGGTTCAGCACCGCCAGCTGTTCCCCCGCTGTGTAGCCGGCATCGTGTCCAGCACAAGCCACGCTGGCACAACCGACCAAAAGCTGCCACCAGTGCAGGCTTCGGCCTACACTTTGCTCCTCTCCTCCTCCTCCTGCTGACCCTGGGCTCAAACACCGCTAGTTTTTGCCCGGAAATGCTAGCTGCACAGAGAAAAACACCAGCCAATGTGTTAGTGGGGTTCAGCAACGCCAGCTGTTCCCCCGCTGTGTAGCCGGCATCGTGTCCAGCACAAGCCACGCTGGCACAACCGACCAAAAGCTGCCACCAGTGCAGGCTTCGGCCTACACTTTGCTCCTCTCCTCCTCCTCCTGCTGACCCTGGGCTCAAACACCGCTAGTTTTTGCCCGGAAATGCTAGCTGCACAGAGAAAAACACCAGCCAATGTGTTAGTGGGGTTCAGCACCGCCAGCTGTTCCCCTGCTGTGCAGCTTGCAACGTGACCTGCAAACGCCACGCAGGCACATGAACTGAAATTGAAGGGAGCCTGGCCCCCACCCCCAGGTGTTTCTATGTATAACAGCCACCTTGTACAGCAGTACTGCTGCATTTGTACAAGGTGGCTGATGTTTTCTCCTTGCCCACGTGGAACTCAACACGTACAAAATGTGTCTCTTTGAGACCATTCCACTGTCCCTGAGGTGTGACTTTCCTTTCTAATGATACGCAGCACCCCCCTTGGTAGCGCTTCCCGTCTTCTGACATCATTGGTTGGCTACTTGCGCCTGTTCGTCCGCCCTGCCTGAATAAAATGCTCCTCGTTGTCTTAATTATTTTGACTGCGAGGGTGTGATTGATGGGCACGAGCAGTGCATATCTTCGCCTGTCTTAACTCATCTCCTTCAGCCTTCTTCAGACTGTGCAGCCTCATGGCCGCGGCATGCGAGAAGGGATCAGCAGAGGCCGCCCAGTCTGAAGCAGGTGTAAGGACGTGTGTGAGCGGCCAAAATATTTACTGCTCAAGGCCACGAATCCCAGCACCGCAGTGTGGCTTTATGAAAAGACACTGTGGGTCTGGGATTTATGGCCATCGTTAACCGCACCGGCCAACATGAAATGATGTCATAAGATGGGCAGCGCTAACAGGGCATTGCCAAGGGATAACACAAGAGCGCAGACTCCTGTACAGCAAATAACAACGCTCAGGAAGCTGCTCCAAGCACCAAGGCGTTATTTTGGACACCTGTGCTGCGTCTCATCAAAAAACCAAGTCACGCATCCACTACAGTTTGACTGTAGAATGGGGTAAATTGTGTATGTCTTTCATTCAGCGTGTGCAAGTAGACAAATTAATAGAGCAACCTTTCACTTGTGCAGCATTAATACTGCACAAGGTGTGTCTCTTGTACTTTGTAACACCTGAGGGGGGGGTTAAAGGTTTCCTTTGAAATTGGTTCAACTAAGCTTCGGCCTACACTCTGCTCCTCTCCTCCTCCTCCTGCTTCAACACGGGCTCTAACATCGCTAGTTTTTGCCCGCAAGTGCTAGCTGCACAGAGAAAAACACACGCCATTGTGTTAGTGGGGTTCAGCAACGCCAGCTGTTCCCCCAGTGTGTAGCCGGCAAAGTGTCCTGCAAACGCAACGCAGACACAAAGCTGCCTCCAGTGCAGGCTTCGGCCTACACTCATCTCCCCCTGCTTACCCTTTGCTCCAACACCGCTAGTTGGGGCTCTAGGAAGACAATCTTTAATAGGCAAGGCAACGCATCCGGGTTCCAGCACCGCCAGCTGGTTCTCGGCAGTGTTCTTGTCACAGGTACTCCCTCGTGCCAAGCCTGGTTTCAGCACCGTCAGCTGTTTCCGGGTTGTGTCAACTTCACTGAGACGCCTATGCTTGCCCCGTCGTGGTGCGGTCGGGTTAGCCAACTCCAGGGTGCCTCCAGTTTAGGAGCTTCCTATGTGGGCTGCGTGAACTGGTAGTCAAGGCTGGTTCTGTAGTGCCAGTAGGCCCAGCTCCCCCTGTAGGACTGTTGGGGTTCGGTAACTGCGGCTGCCTCGCGGCCTAGCTGTTCTCTCCTCTCCTGTGGACCTTCGGGTCCACCACCTGGTTCCAGCACCGTCAGCTGGTTCCGGGCCGAGCCTTTGGCTTAGGTGCCTCCTCCTGGGTATCCGAGTTCCGCCAACGCCAGGCGGTCCTTGGTAGTGCTTTTAAGCGCGGGCACCTACAGCTTAGTAACCGGGTTCCAGCACCGTCAGCTGGTCCTCGGTCGTGCCATTGGCTCTTGCACACTGGGGCAACGCATCCGGGTTCCAGCACCGCCAGCTGGTTCTCGGCAGTGTTTTTGTCACAGGTACTCCCTCGTGCCAAGCCTGGTTTCAGCACCGTCAGCTGTTTCCGGGTTGTGTCAAGCTCACTGAGACACCTATGCTTGCCTCGTCGTGGTGCGGTCGGGTTAGCCAACTCCAGGGTGCCTCCAGTTTAGGAGCTTCCTATGTGGGCTGCGTGAACTGGTAGTCAAGGCTGGTTCTGTAGTGCCAGTAGGCCCAGCTCCCCCTGTAGGACTGTTGGGGTTCGGTAACTGCGGCTGCCTCGCGGCCTAGCTGTTCTCTCCTCTCCTGTGGACCTTCGGGTCCACCACCTGGTTCCAGCACCGTCAGCTGGTTCCGGGCCGAGCCTTTGGCTTAGGTGCCTCCTCCTGGGTATCCGAGTTCCGCCAACGCCAGGCGGTCCTTGGTAGTGCTTTTAAGCGCGGGCACCTACAGCTTAGTAACCGGGTTCCAGCACCGTCAGCTGGTCCTCGGTCGTGCCATTGGCTCTTGCACACTGGGGCAACGCATCCGGGTTCCAGCACCGCCAGCTGGTTCTCGGCAGTGTTTTTGTCACAGGTACTCCCTCGTGCCAAGCCTGGTTTCAGCACCGTCAGCTGTTTCCGGGTTGTGTCAAGCTCACTGAGACACCTATGCTTGCCTCGTCGTGGTGCGGTCGGGTTAGCCAACTCCAGGGTGCCTCCAGTTTAGGAGCTTCCTATGTGGGCTGCGTGAACTGGTAGTCAAGGCTGGTTCTGTAGTGCCAGTAGGCCCAGCTCCCCCTGTAGGACTGTTGGGGTTCGGTAACTGCGGCTGCCTCGCGGCCTAGCTGTTCTCTCCTCTCCTGTGGACCTTCGGGTCCACCACCTGGTTCCAGCACCGTCAGCTGGTTCCGGGCCGAGCCTTTGGCTTAGGTGCCTCCTCCTGGGTATCCGAGTTCCGCCAACGCCAGGCGGTCCTTGGTAGTGCTTTTAAGCGCGGGCACCTACAGCTTAGTAACCGGGTTCCAGCACCGTCAGCTGGTCCTCGGTCGTGCCATTGGCTCTTGCACACTGGGGCAACGCATCCGGGTTCCAGCACCGCCAGCTGGTTCTCGGCAGTGTTTTTGTCACAGGTACTCCCTCGTGCCAAGCCTGGTTTCAGCACCGTCAGCTGTTTCCGGGTTGTGTCAAGCTCACTGAGACACCTATGCTTGCCTCGTCGTGGTACGGTCGGGTTAGCCAACTCCAGGGTGCCTCCAGTTTAGGAGCTTCCTATGTGGGCTGCGTGAACTGGTAGTCAAGGCTGGTTCTGTAGTGCCAGTAGGCCCAGCTCCCCCTGTAGGACTGTTGGGGTTCGGTAACTGCGGCTGCCTCGCGGCCTAGCTGTTCTCTCCTCTCCTGTGGGCCTTGGGGTCCACCACCTGGTTCCAGCACCGTCAGCTGGTTCCGGGCCGAGCCTTTGGCTTAGGTGCCTCCTCCTGGGTATCCGAGTTCCGCCAACGCCAGGCGGTCCTTGGTAGTGCTTTTAAGCGCGGGCACCTACAGCTTAGTAACCGGGTTCCAGCACCGTCAGCTGGTCCTCGGTCGTGCCATTGGCTCTTGCACACTGGGGCAACGCATCCGGGTTCCAGCACCGCCAGCTGGTTCTCGGCAGTGTTCTTGTCACAGGTACTCCCTCGTGCCAAGCCTGGTTTCAGCACCGTCAGCTGTTTCCGGGTTGTGTCAAGCTCACTGAGACACCTATGCTTGCCTCGTCGTGGTGCGGTCGGGTTAGCCAACTCCAGGGTGCCTCCAGTTTAGGAGCTTCCTATGTGGGCTGCGTGAACTGGTAGTCAAGGCTGGTTCTGTAGTGCCAGTAGGCCCAGCTCCCCCTGTAGGACTGTTGGGGTTCGGTAACTGCGGCTGCCTCGCGGCCTAGCTGTTCTCTCCTCTCCTGTGGACCTTCGGGTCCACCACCTGGTTCCAGCACCGTCAGCTGGTTCCGGGCCGAGCCTTTGGCTTAGGTGCCTCCTCCTGGGTATCCGAGTTCCGCCAACGCCAGGCGGTCCTTGGTAGTGCTTTTAAGCGCGGGCACCTACAGCTTAGTAACCGGGTTCCAGCACCGTCAGCTGGTCCTCGGTCGTGCCATTGGCTCTTGCACACTGGGGCAACGCATCCGGGTTCCAGCACCGCCAGCTGGTTCTCGGCAGTGTTTTTGTCACAGGTACTCCCTCGTGCCAAGCCTGGTTTCAGCACCGTCAGCTGTTTCCGGGTTGTGTCAAGCTCACTGAGACACCTATGCTTGCCTCGTCGTGGTGCGGTCGGGTTAGCCAACTCCAGGGTGCCTCCAGTTTAGGAGCTTCCTATGTGGGCTGCGTGAACTGGTAGTCAAGGCTGGTTCTGTAGTGCCAGTAGGCCCAGCTCCCCCTGTAGGACTGTTGGGGTTCGGTAACTGCGGCTGCCTCGCGGCCTAGCTGTTCTCTCCTCTCCTGTGGACCTTCGGGTCCACCACCTGGTTCCAGCACCGTCAGCTGGTTCCGGGCCGAGCCTTTGGCTTAGGTGCCTCCTCCTGGGTATCCGAGTTCCGCCAACGCCAGGCGGTCCTTGGTAGTGCTTTTAAGCGCGGGCACCTACAGCTTAGTAACCGGGTTCCAGCACCGTCAGCTGGTCCTCGGTCGTGCCATTGGCTCTTGCACACTGGGGCAACGCATCCGGGTTCCAGCACCGCCAGCTGGTTCTCGGCAGTGTTTTTGTCACAGGTACTCCCTCGTGCCAAGCCTGGTTTCAGCACCGTCAGCTGTTTCCGGGTTGTGTCAAGCTCACTGAGACACCTATGCTTGCCTCGTCGTGGTGCGGTCGGGTTAGCCAACTCCAGGGTGCCTCCAGTTTAGGAGCTTCCTATGTGGGCTGCGTGAACTGGTAGTCAAGGCTGGTTCTGTAGTGCCAGTAGGCCCAGCTCCCCCTGTAGGACTGTTGGGGTTCGGTAACTGCGGCTGCCTCGCGGCCTAGCTGTTCTCTCCTCTCCTGTGGACCTTCGGGTCCACCACCTGGTTCCAGCACCGTCAGCTGGTTCCGGGCCGAGCCTTTGGCTTAGGTGCCTCCTCCTGGGTATCCGAGTTCCGCCAACGCCAGGCGGTCCTTGGTAGTGCTTTTAAGCGCGGGCACCTACAGCTTAGTAACCGGGTTCCAGCACCGTCAGCTGGTCCTCGGTCGTGCCATTGGCTCTTGCACACTGGGGCAACGCATCCGGGTTCCAGCACCGCCAGCTGGTTCTCGGCAGTGTTTTTGTCACAGGTACTCCCTCGTGCCAAGCCTGGTTTCAGCACCGTCAGCTGTTTCCGGGTTGTGTCAAGCTCACTGAGACACCTATGCTTGCCTCGTCGTGGTGCGGTCGGGTTAGCCAACTCCAGGGTGCCTCCAGTTTAGGAGCTTCCTATGTGGGCTGCGTGAACTGGTAGTCAAGGCTGGTTCTGTAGTGCCAGTAGGCCCAGCTCCCCCTGTAGGACTGTTGGGGTTCGGTAACTGCGGCTGCCTCGCGGCCTAGCTGTTCTCTCCTCTCCTGTGGGCCTTGGGGTCCACCACCTGGTTCCAGCACCGTCAGCTGGTTCCGGGCCGAGCCTTTGGCTTAGGTGCCTCCTCCTGGGTATCCGAGTTCCGCCAACGCCAGGCGGTCCTTGGTAGTGCTTTTAAGCGCGGGCACCTACAGCTTAGTAACCGGGTTCCAGCACCGTCAGCTGGTCCTCGGTCGTGCCATTGGCTCTTGCACACTGGGGCAACGCATCCGGGTTCCAGCACCGCCAGCTGGTTCTCGGCAGTGTTCTTGTCACAGGTACTCCCTCGTGCCAAGCCTGGTTTCAGCACCGTCAGCTGTTTCCGGGTTGTGTCAACTTCACTGAGACGCCTATGCTTGCCCCGTCGTGGTGCGGTCGAGTTAGCCAACTCCAGGGTGCCTCCAGTTTAGGAGCTTCCTATGTGGGCTGCGTGAACTGGTAGTCAAGGCTGGTTATGTAGTGCCAGTAGGCCCAGCTCCCCCTGTAGGACTGTTGGGGTTCGGTAACTGCGGCTGCCTCGCGGCCTAGCTGTTCTCTCCTCTCCTGTGGGCCTTCGGGTCCACCACCTGGTTCCAGCACCGTCAGCTGGTTCTCGGCAGTGTCTTTTGCTCTTGTACCTTCTGCTCCCCATCCTGGTTCCAGTACCGTCAGCTGGTTCCGGGCAGAGCCTTTGGCTTAGGTGCCTCCTTCTGGGTATCCAAGTTCCACCAACGTCAGGTGGTCCTTGGTAGTGCTTTCAGGCACGGGTACCTCCTGCTTAGTAACCGGGTTCCAGTAACGTCAGCTGGTCCTCGGTAGTTCCATTGGCTCTTGGACCTTCGGCTACCCATCCGGGTTCCAGTACCGTCAGCTGGTTCTCGGCAGTGTCTTTTGCTCTTGTACCTTCTGCTCCCCATCCTGGTTCCAGTAACGTCAGCTGGTTCCGGGCAGAGCCTTTGGCTTAGGTGCCTCCTTCTGGGTATCCGAGTTCCGTCAACGTCAGGCGGTCCTTGGTAGTGCTTTTTAGCACGGGTACCTCCTGCTTAGTAACCGGGTTCCAGTAACGTCAGCTGGTCCTCGGTAGTTCCATAGGCTCTTGAACCTTCGGGTAGCCATCCGAGTTCCAGTTCCATCAGCTGGTTCTTGGCATTTTCTCAGCCTTCTTGTACCTTCTGCTACATTTCCAAGTTGAAGACCCTAACGTCGACGACCCGGAAGACCACCACGATGACGACGACACGGAAGACCACCCCGATGACGACGACGACGACGGCGGAGACGACGACGGCGGAGATGACGACACTGGAGACGACGACCCTGGAGACGACAACATGGAAGACCGAGAAGCAGAAGAACAAGAGGCTGCAGAACAAAGAGCAGAAGAACATTAAGCATAAGACTTAATATCAGAGCAAAAGATATTATCTAAATTATATGCAGAAGAAGACTAAGCAGTGTATGGGGGTGAGTCCGTTCCTCCTCGTGGTGCCCCTGGATAAAGCCTGATGCTGCAGGCCAAACTGAACGCGGACAAATGTAACTTTTGTGACTGGCAGAACGGAAGGTGTAATCTTCAAACTTTTATAGATAACAACTACGGGAATGCCTGTCACAAATGAGAATATGATGAAGAAGTAGAATAGGAAGAATAATAACAGTGGAATAAAAAGAATATGTAGAATAAGAAGAATAATAATAGTTGAATAAAATGAATATGAAGAATGTAATAAAAAAAAAAAAATAGGTAGAAGATGAAGAAGAAGATGAATAAGGTGAAGAAGTTGATGTCAAAGATGCTGATGATGATGAAGATGAAAGTGTGGGAAAAGAAAAAAAAAAAGAAAAAAAAGAAGGGGAAGGGCGTGGAATAGTGAAACATCAATATCTGACAAAATAAAAAAAAAATTTACATAGTCAATATCTTTGTCACTCCGAACGTCTTAAAAAAAAACAAAAAACATGCTATTCTATTTGATTGGGATAAACCTCTATGACTTTAATGTCTCCGCCACCTCCCCAAATACATCCGGCATTATTCTTAGTTGTTTTCCTTCATGTAGAATGAACCTACAAGGAAAGAAAGGGTTTATTTTAATTCCGATATTTTGGTCCCATTGACTTGCATTGGGATCGGGTATCGGTATCGGCGATATCCGATATTTTTTGAATATCGGCCGATCCAAACCGATACCGATACTTTCCGATATCGGAAGGTATCGCTCAACACTACTGACAACATCTGTTACTGGATGGGCTACTCGACTTTCTTTGGCAGCTGCACAGTGGTCTGCCTTGTGGATGAGGTTCAGAAAGAGCATGTGCTGCAGTGGATGGTAAGTGCTGCATCAAATGGCCTCCCCTCCTCTTCGCTCACCGTAACATCACACACAGTACAATCCTCAGAGGTGGACCCCAATCATCCTTGTTTCTCCGCGTTACAAATTTCCAAACACCCAACTGACTGTGGGATGGGCCATTCTATAGAGCTGTTCAAAGATTCTATTGTAAGGACATCAGAGGTCTGCTCCAAAGATTCACAGAATCCAGATCAGGAAAGCATCTGCACCGATGCCCAAAATTTTTTCTGTTGGATCCGGGGCCAGACATTAACCCCTGGGGATGGAGGTGATCCTAATGAGACTCAGATACCAGAGATACACACGGACTGTACAGTAGTGTTAGAGCAGGAAGAGGAGGAGGGTGACTAAGGGTGAGGAGTGTGAGAACAGAGAGGATCATGATGAGGTTGTAGATCCCACAAAGGATGACCCAACTCATGTTAGCTGCTAAATTTGCAAAAAATAAAAACTCAGTAGAGGCAAAAATTGCAATAATTTGACAACTACATGCATGAACCAGGAAAAATGAGTGATCAACATGCCTTAGTCTGGGAATCTCGCTGCTCTAAAATGCCGACTTGTGGGTCTCCCCAACCAGCGGCCATCCCATCAACCACATCTGCTGTTTCTTCCTCCTCCATCACGATGCCATGTGTTCTCACACGCAGAAAAGCCACTTGTTTACTCACTACAGTCGGGGTGAGTGAGAGCCTGTCAACTGTTATGGAAGTGGAGATGCCTGCTGTTTTTGTGACACCTAGCACAACACATCTTTCTCAATCCTACATAACATCTATGCCTGCACCTCACTTACAGTTCAGCAGTTTGTCCGGTTCACCATGCTTCACCCTCTCTCAGCCAGGCAGCCAGCCCAAAGTCTCGCAGTTGTGGTCACAAAAAAGAATGTTTCCTCCTACACATGAAACCTAAGAGCTTGAACTCCACCATCTTCAATCTGTTGACTATGGAAATGCTGCCTTTCTGACTGGTGGATACAGACAGTTTCAGAAAGTTGATGGCCGTCGCAGTCCCCCAGTACTAGTTGCCTAGTCACCATTGCTTCTCTTCAGAAAGTTGTGTCTGCGCTACACCAGCATGTTGCAGACAACATCACCTGTTCCCTGAAAATAATCTATGTCTGCTAGGGTGCATTTCCCCACTGATACCTGGATGAGCAAACATGGGCAGGGGAATTACATTTCGCTGACTGGGCACTGGGTGACTCTGGTGGCTGAGGGGGCAGGTGGTCAAGGCTACTCCACAAGTCTTTGAATCCCCAAGGCTTGCGGGACAACCTCTGTATCCAACACTTCCTTCACTGCTTCTGGCTCCTCCACCTCCTCCAGGGCCTCCACCTGTGCCCTCAACCGCTCACTTAATCAGATACGTGTTCCAACATTACAGATAGAATCCCCCTCACCTCCGTACTGCACAGCCATGGCTCACCCCTATCAGGCAGTGTTAAAATTAATATGCCTTGGAGACTGCAGTCACACAGCTTAAGAGTTGTGGACAGCTATCCAGGCTGAGTTAGAGCAATGGCTGCCTCCACTGAACCTGGAGCCAGGGAAGGCCGTGTGCAACAATGGTGCAAACCTGGTGGTGGCTCTATGCCGGGGCAACCTCACACATGTGCCTTGCAGAGCTCATGTCCTCAACTGGATGGTAAAGCAATTTCTCCACCACTACCCTGGCCTGGATGCTCTGCTGCAGAAAAACATCGTACCCTGCAAGTCACTGATTTGCATTGCTACAGAGGTCTTTCTGCCTACTGGTTAACCGCTTGATTTGCGATGTTCCGACACAGTGGAATTCCACTCTGCATATGTTATAGCAACTGTGGCAGCAGCAATGAGCCCTGGTGCAACATGTACTTTTGGATAGCCTGGGCCAACGCAGTACAGAATGGTGCAAATCACACTTGCAGAGTGGACACAGATAAAAGACCTCTGCACCCTTCTGCACAGTTTTGAAATGGCTACTAAGGCCGGTTTCACACTTGCGTTCCCCTGATGTGCGGCGGGCTGTGGACTTCCTCCGTGAAGCCCCGCCCTCGGCCGCACCTCCACTGTTATCTCCGCCTACATCTGTATGCAGCCCGCATGCGATCTGCGTACCTATATTTAACATTAGGTACGCAGGTCGTGCGACTGTATGCAGATGGTGCCGCATGCGTCGTTTTAAAGATGCAGCAAAAAAAAAAAAAAGCTACATGCCTGCGTCTCCGCTGGTCGCCGCATCGTCAAAACGACGCATGCGGCACCATCCGCATACAGCCGCACAACCTGCGTACCTAATGTTAAATATAGGTACGCAGGTCGCATGCGAGGAGATGCGGCCGAGGGCGGGGCTTCACGGAGGAAGTCCGCAGCCCACCGCACATCAGGGGAACGCAAGTGTGAAACCGGCCTAAGATGGTTAGTGCTGACAATGCCGTCAGCAGCATCACTATTTCGGTCATCTACATGCTGGTGCACACTTTGAATAGTCTGCGTGAGGAGGTGGTAGTCGCAGAGGAAGAGGTGGAAGCAGAAGAGGATGCAGAAGGGATAATAATATCTCACATGTCCGGACTGTTGTCACACAAGCGAGTGCCATGGGAGGGTGGCTTACAGCGATCGAGGGGGGCTCATAGTCCCAGACAATCTGTTAGTGAAGGTAAGGAACCGAGGAACAAATGGAGAAGGATGAGAAGGAACAAGTGATGGACACGCAACAGTCAGGAGAGGAAGAGGATAATGATCCCCTCTCTGTTGTCCTTGGTTGGTATGAGCGGATGGAGGATGCAACTTTGAGTGTTACTCCACCACTAGGGATCAGCGAGTGTACTCGTTGCTCGGGTTTTCCTGAGCATGATCGGGTGACCTCTGAGTACTTGTTAGTGTTCAGAGAGTAAGTTTTCATCGCGGCAGCTGAATGATTTACAGCTACTAGACAGTTGATTACACATGAGGATTCCCTAGCAACCAGGCAACCCCCACATGTACTCAGCCTGGCTAATAGCTGCAAATCATTCAGCTGAGGCGATGAAAACTTAATTTCCGAACACTAACAGATACTCGGAGGTCACCCAAGCGTGCTTGGGAAAACCTGAGCAACGAGTACACTCGCTCATCACTATCCGCCACCAACACACCATGGATTTGGACCTCAAGGAAGCGCCCGACACATGAGTGCCTTCTTGCTGCACTAACTTCAACATGATGCCCATATACAGTACATACCAAAAGTTTGGACACACCTTCTCATTTAAAGATTTTTCTGTATTTTCATGACTATGAAAATTGTAAATTCACACTGAAGGCATCAAAACTATGAATTAACTACGAGGGGCCCTCGGAAGGTGAGTATATGTTTATTTTTTATTTTTTAACCTGTTACATATGTGGCTGGGCAATATACTACGTAGCTGGGCAATATACTACGTCACTGGGCAATATACTATGTGACTGGCCTATATACTATGTGACTGGGCAGTATACTACGTGTCTGTGCAGTATACTACGTGGCTCTGTGCTGTATACTACTGTTGGCCTAATGCATATTGATCTGTATGTATTGCAACAACTATTGTTTGTTTAATATGATGTGATTTATATATCTGCATGCATATTGTTCACATGTCAACAAAGTTAAAAAAAAAAAAAAGAGTCCTCATTTACAGACAGGATGTTCCTCCTCCCCTTCCCTGTGAGCACATTTCTTGTGTGTAGCTGAAGCAGAAGGACTCATAGCAGATCTGTCTCTCTCAGAAACCAGATTGATCCTGTTCTCATGTTTTAAGCTGGATATTCTTAATTCTTAACAAATGAATATTCTCTGTTGCTCGTTGTGGACATCACGCTGATTAACCCGCTGCTAACAGGTTATGGGCCCAGGAGTCAAAGCAATCCCAAACCTCCAGAGCACAGAGATAGAAAGACAACAGCAAACTGAGAGGAAGTAAAATGGCCACCAGCAGCAACTCAACAAAGTTTACAGTGCCAAGCCTGAATAACTTGAAATTCAAGTTGAAGATGCTGCTGATAAGAGAAGGTACGTGGAAATACACTCAGGATCCTAAGCCTGACCCAGTACCACAGGAATGGCTAGAAATGGATCAGAAAGCACAGAGCACCATATCACTCAGTATAGAGGATGATCAGATTGTGCATGTGTGTAAGTGTGAATCTGCAAAGGAAATGTGGGAGCAGTTGCAGAAAGTACATGAGAGAATAAATTTAAGTAATAAACTATCAAAGGAGAAAGCTGTATCAGTCTAAGCTACACAATGACCAGGACATGCAGGATTACATTAGAAATATTCTGGAGACCGTAGAGCGCCTGCGGGGCATTGGGGAAGATATGAAGGACTTCCATGTAGCAGCACTATTACTTAGTGGTCTCCCAGAAAGCTATGACACTCTGGTAACTGCACTAGATGCACGCCCAGATGATGAGCTGACATTGGAATATGTCAGAGGAAAGCTTGTAGATGAATATAAGAGAAAGGCAGAAAATGTGAGCAGCAAGATGTGTAACAAGGAAACTGCTTTACAAACACATGATGTGCCCACCAGCAGAAACCACCCTAAAGAGACACGTGAATGTTTTGTATGCAAGAAGCCAGGTCATTTAAAAGCTGAATGCAGAGTCTGGAAAGCTAAAATGAGTCAGTTGAAAAAGCAAAACAGCCAACAGAGAGTTAAGAGTGCTGCATCTGGAAACAATGATTCGGCAAATACTGAAGCTGCATTCACATCAGTCAATGCATTTAAATCAAAGCATGCGTGGTGTATAGATTCTGGTGCAACCAGTCACATGACCAATGACAGAGACTTCTTTACTAAGCTTAACCAAAATAAGTCAGAGAAAGTGATAATGGCAAACGGTCAGTGCATGAACTCAGAAGGAGTTAGGAGACGGTTATATTGATTGTAACATCTCTGCAACACAAAGTAGAAGGATCCATGTAAAGGATGTACTATATGTGCCTAGTCTTGAAAGTAATCTATTATCTGTGAAAAAGCTCACAAAACAAGGTAATGAAGTTACATTTAAGGAAGATAGCTGCATCATCTCAAAGGAGGGTCACACATTAGCAAAAGGAAAAATCAGAGATGAACTGTATCAGTTGAAATGTAAAGAGTGTGTATGCACAGCTAAGCAAGAACTGCACAAGAACTGTATTCATGTATGGCACAGGCGGCTTGCGCATAGAGACGAAGAAGCAATAAGAAAGTTATTTCAAGAACAATTAGCTGATAATATTACAATTGATTCATGTAATCAGACAATGAGGTTATCCAGCTGTATCAAAGGGAAAATGTCCAGAAAGGCCTTTCCTAAGAAAAGTACTACAAGAACAGAACAACCACTAGATTTAGTACACACGGATATCTGTGGTCCAATGCGTACTCAGACCCCTGGAAAGAAGAGATATTTTCTTACATTTATTGATGACAATTCAAGATATACAGTTGTCCATTTACTTCACAGCAAAAATGAAGTTCCAGAGAAACTTGGAATATATCTAGCTGAAGTACACAACAAGTTTGGAAGAATGCCAAAAACTTTACGTGCAGATAATGGAACTGAGTATACAAGTAATGAAACACAGAGCATTTTAAAGAAAAATGGAATCATATTTCAAACTACTGTACCATACAACCCTGAGCAAAATGGTGTAGCAGAAAGAAGGAACCGGACACTCTGTGAAAGCGCAAGGAGTATGTTATTTGATGCTAATTTGCCTACAGTATATTGGGGCGAAGCTATTATGACGGCTTGTTATCTTCAGAACAGACTACCAAGTAAAGCGACAGAGAAAACTCCATTTGAGCAATGGAATGGTACAAAACCAAAACTACAACACATAAGGATTTTCAGAAGTAAAGCATTTGCACATGTTCCCAAAGAAAAACGAACAAAGTGGGAATCTCATGCCAAGGAAGGCATCCTGGTAGGCTACAGTGAAACCCAGAAAGGTTATAGAATTTTACACCCAGAGCCAAAGAAGGTCACAATAAGTAAAGATGTAGTGTTTGATGAAAACTTCGTGTCACCCAAGTTTTATGACATTATGCCATTAGTCCAGATGAAGCAACAACAACAATCTCAATCACAATTACAAGACAACGAAGAAAAGAATGTAGAAGTCTGGCTGGACTCTTCAACCACTGAAGGAACAACAAAAGGCCTAAGTGAACCTGAAATTAGACGGTCGTCAAGATCAAACAAAGGAATACCAGCTAAACGTTTATCCTACATTGTGAAGACACTGCCTGAGTCAGAACCACAGTCATGGGATGAAATGCAGAAACTACCCGCCCATGAAAGAACAAAGTGGATCAATGCCGCGAATGAAGAAATGAACTCGCTTCATCAACTTCAAACTTGGAAACTCCCTGAGTTACCACAGGATAAAAAGGCAATTAAGTGCAAGTGGGTATTTAAAAACAAATATGATTCTGAAGGTAAAGTCCACAGATTTAAAGCGAGGTTGGTCGCAAAAGGATATTCTCAAAAATATGGCGAAGACTATGATGCTACTTTTTCCCCGGTCGCTAAGCAGACAACATTTAGAGCATTGTTGGCGGTAGCTGCAGTACAAAGGATGTTTGTCAGACATTTGGATATCAAAACTGCATTTTTAAATGGTGACATTGAGGAGAACTTATACATGACTCAACCTGAAGGTTATGTAAAGGAAGGTGAACAGAATCTTGTTTGCAAACTACAAAAATCTCTTTATGGTCTTAAGCAATCGGCGAGAGCATGGAACTCTAAAATGAACAAAGTCTTGTTAGAAGAAGGATTTAAAAGAGGTCAAGCGGATCCATGCCTGTACACGAGATATACAGATGGAAAATGGATGTATATTCTCTTATATGTGGATGATGTAATTGTAGTTCATCAAGAAGAAGCTGAAATTGGGAAAATTACTAACATTTTGAACAAGCATTTTGAAACGAAAGACCTAGGAAATGTGACATATTATCTAGGAATCCACATCCAGAGAGAGGAAGATGGAAGTTTTCTTTTAAATCAAAGTGCAAAGATTAATTCAATTTTGGATCAGTTCGGAATGACAGAAGCCAAAGGTGTATCAGCGCCAATGGAATCATCCTACCTGAAACTGGAAGAAGATGACCTGTTGCCTAACAATGAGAAATATCGACAGGCAGTGGGGGCACTTCTATATATATCAACTACGACTCGACCGGATATTACAACAGCAGTTGGAATATTGTGCAGATATGTGGAGAAACTGCGCCAAAAGGACTGGAATGCCGTTAAAAGAGTTCACCAATATTTAAAAGGGACACAAGGTGTAAATTTAAAAATATCTGCAGCAGGAAATCTAAAACTCACCGGCTATGGTGACTCAGATTGGGCTGGTGATTCGCAAGATCGTAAATCCACAAGTGGATATGTATTTAAACTTGGAGAAAGTTCAATCTCCTGGTCTAGTAGAAAACAAGTCTCTGTTGCTTTGTCATCTACAGAAGCTGAGTATGTATCCACAGCCTATGCAAGTCAGGAGATCATTTGGCTAGGACAACTGATGGACGATCTTGGTAAACCGTTAACTCAGCCAACGGTGATATATGAGGACAACCAAGGATGCATTAAACTTGCATGCAGTGAAAAGATCAGTGCTAGAACTAAGCACATCGACGTCAGATGTCATCACCTACGTGATTTAATAGATCGTGGCGTAATTCAATTTGTTTATTGTGAAACTGATAAAATGTTAGCTGATATTTTGACCAAGCCATTGCCACGACCTAGGTTCCAAGAATTGAGAACCACTATGGGACTGACAGAATAAGTAGTTGTTGAGTGGGGGTGTTGGCCTAATGCATATTGATCTGTATGTATTGCAACAACTATTGTTTGTTTAATATGATGTGATTTATATATCTGCATGCATATTGTTCACATGTCAAAAAAGTTAAAAAAAAAAAAGAGTCCTCATTTACAGACAGGATGTTTCTCCTCCCCTTCCCTGTGAGCACATTTCTTGTGTGTAGCTGAAGCAGAAGGACTCATAGCAGATCTGTCTCTCTCAGAAACCAGATTGATCCTGTTCTCATGTTTTAAGCTGGATATTCTTAATTCTTAACAAATGAACATTCTCTGTTGCTCGTTGTGGACATCACGCTGATTAACCCGCTGCTAACAACTACATCGCTGTGCAATATACTACGTGGCTGGGCAATATACTACGTCACTGGGCAATATATTACGCGACTGGGCAATATACTACGTGACTGGGCAATATACTACGTGGCTGGGCAATATACTACGTGGCTGGGCAATATACTACGTGACTGGGAAATATACTACGTGACTGGGCAATATACTACGTGACTGGGCAATATACTACGTGACTGGGCAATATACTACGTGGCTGGGCAATATACTACGTGGTTGGGCAATATACTACGTGGCTGGCCAATATACTATGTGGACATGCATATTCTAGAATACCCAATGCGTTAGAATCGGGCCACCATCTAGTGTATATATATATATATATATGTACATATATATATATATATATATATATATATAGACACATACACACACACACATTATATATATATATATATATATATATACACATATATACAGTACAGACCAAAAGTTTGGAATCACCATCTCATTTAAAGATTTTTCTGTATTTTCATGACTATGAAAATTGTACATTCGCACTGAAGGTATCAAAACTATGAATTAACACATGTGGAATTATATACTTAAAGGGAGGGTGCCGTGATTTTAGTTTTTGTATTAATGATTATTGATTATATAATCAATTATTTTTAATACAAAAGTAAATGTACTACTTTAATACTTTTTTATTTATTCATTTTTACTTTTGCCACTGGAGGCCGCCATTTTCATTAGTGTGGGTGTAAGTGTCTGGGCACGACACTTGCACACCTCACTTACGGCAGCCATGGGCATAGGAGCCAACAGTCGGGCTCCGACCGCTCCTCCTGCCTCTCAGCTGTGACTTGGGCACGCCCACTGAGCTGCTACGTCACAGCTGTGAGAGGAGATCGCGGCCATTGTGTTTTTTATTTTCCTCTGTCATCGCACACACGATCATAGCAGGAGCTGCCAGGGAGAAGCTGCTGTTGGGAGCGAGGTTCGGGGTGAGTATCTGCAGCCAAGAGCTGTGATTGCAGCCTGTACTTATTATTACAGCACAGGCTGCAATCACTGCTCACCGCCGACCTGTTCAGAGCAGAGCAGGGAGATCGTCACACTGCTCTGCCCTGAACATGACTCAGCAGTTCCTGGGAGAGGACTGAAGGTAAGTACAGAGTTTTTATTTTCTTATGCATCTACCACTGCTACCTGTCCCTATATACCACTGCTACCAGCCCTTATATACCACTGCTACCTGCCCTTATATACCACTGCTACCTGCCCCTATATACCACTGCTACCTGCCCCTATATACCACTGCTACCTGCCCCTATATACCACTGCTACCTGCCCCTGTATACCACTGCTACCTGCCCCTGTATACCACTGCTACCTGCCCCTATATGCCACTGCTACCTGCCCCTATATACCACTGCTACATGCCCCTGTATACCACTGCTACCTGCCCCTATATACCACTGATACCTGCTCCTATATACCACTGCTACCAGTCCCTATATACCATTGCTACATGCCCCTATATATCATCTACCACTGCTACCAGCCCCTATATACCACTGCTACATGCCCCTATATATCATCTACCACTGCTACCAGCCCCTATATACCACCTACCACTGCTACCTGTCCCTATATACCACTGCTACCAGCCCTTATATACCACTGCTACCTGCCCCTATATACCACTGCTACCTGCTCCTATATACCACTGCTACCTGCTCCTATATACCACTGCTACCTGCTCCTATATACCACTGCTACCTGCTCCTATATACCACTGCTACCTGCCCCTATATACCACTGCTACCTGCTTCTATATACCACTGCTACCTGCCCCTATATACCACTGCTACCTGCTCCTATATACCACTGCTACCAGCCCCTATATACCACTGCTACCTGCCCCTATATACCACTGCTACCTGCTTCTATATACCACTGCTACAAGCCCCTATATACCACTGTTACCTGCTCCTATATACCACTGCTACCTGCTCCTATATACCACTGCTACTAGCCCCTATATACCACCTACCACTGCTACCAGCCCCTATATACCACCTACCACTGCTACCAGCCTCTATATACCACCTACCACCGCTACCTGCCTCTGTATACCACTGCTACCTGCCTCTGTATACCACCGCTACCTGCCTCTATATACCACCGCTACCTGCCTCTGTATACCACTTACCACTGCTGCCTGCCTCTATATACCATCTACTACTGCTGCCTGCCTCTGTATACCACCGCTACCTGCCTCTGTATGCCACCTACCACTGCTGCCTGCCTCTATATACCATCTACCACTGCTGCCTGCCTCTATATACCATCTACCACTGCTACCTCTGTCCTGTGTAGCTAATCTAGTCCTGTGTAGCTAATCCTGTCCTGTGTACAGTATCACACAGGACAGGATTAGATACACGGCTCAGCAGTCAGTATCTAATCCTCTCCTATGCACTCCTCTCCCCCCTGCGTGTCTTTCCCCATTGTGGTTTATTATTTTTTGTTGTGGGAGATGAGGGAGTCGAGGATTATGCGTTCGGTGTGGTATAAAAAAGATTAATAAAGGACTTTCTTCTGGCCGAGTCTTTATTTACAATACATGTGAGATCTATGTGGCGGCATTATGGGTGATCTATATGGCGGTATTATGTGAGAAGCATATGGTGGTATGTGAGAACATTGGCGGTATTATGTGTGATCTATATGGTGGTATGTGAGAACACTGGCGGTATTATGTGTGATCTATATGGTGGTATTATGTGAGAACACTATGGCAGTATTATCTTCAGAAAGCGGACCCATTCTATGGTGGTTCTGGCTGAGCACCTGCACGTGGGTCTGGGGTAATAGAGGGGGCAGCATGACCTCCAGTTAGGTGTAGTCAGGGGAGGGCTGGTGAGGCAGCTGAAGAGAGGGGTCTCATTTTTATTGTTACTATATGGCTACATTTCCTTCCCAGCGTCACCCCGGACTGCGCCTGTCGCCTCGCTTTCACACATCGCCAGGACAGGATGGAGAAGACAGGATCTGAGGAGGGGAATGGGGTCTGCATGCAAAGTCTGGATCAGACCAGGCCATCAATCCGCAGAAATGTTTCCTGGATTTCTGTGGAGCAGACGGTCCATCCATGTGTATAAAAGACAGCGCTCTATGTACAATCCCTGGCTGCTCCGCGCACCAAACAGGGGGCCCCTATAGACCAGCACATTGCTCTCCTGAAATACTCTGTGCTGCTGTCACCCTGCTCCCTCCACCACATATCTCCCAGAATCCATGCTGCCTGCCATCCTTGGTGACTGTCTACTTGTCAGTATAAGGCTGCCTTCACACTATCATTATTTGGTTAGTATTTTACCTCAGTATTTGTAAGCCAAAACCAGGAGTGGGTGATAAATGCAGAAGTGGTGCATATGTTTCTATTATACTTTTCCTCTATTTGTTCCACTCCTGGTTTTTGCTTACAAATACTGAGGTAAAATACTGACCAAATACTGATAGTGTGACGGCAGCCATACTCTGCAGTCACCAACAAAATGGCTGCTCACTGGGTTCCTGAATATCATCCTCTCTAATCCCTTAGCAAACACCCATAAGGAGAGGAGAGGAGTGACATCACACACGTCAGCAGACTCCGCCCATAATTACTGCAGTGCTGTAATGTGAGCTAGTTGTATACTAGGTTTTTCTGAAATTTCTGCAGCTGCTTCCCCTAGTGTTTAAAAGTGGAAATTCCAAAACTTTTCAAATTATTTTTCATATTTTACTAAATTATAAACAAATGATAATATTTTTTAAGAAAATGTAATCATTAATTCTTTACATTTTTACAATTTCTGAAAAAAATTTTTTTTGATGGCACCTTCCCTTTAACCCCTTTACCCCCAAGGGTGGTTTGCACGTCAATGACCAGGCCAATTTTTACAATTCTGACCACTGTCCCTTTATGAGGTTATAACTCCGAAACGCTTCAACGGATCCTGGTGATTCTGACATTGTTTTCTTGTGACATATTGTACTTCATGATAGTGGTAAAATTTCTTTGATAGTACCTGCGTTTATTTGTGAAAAAAACGGAAATTTGGCGAAAATTTTGAAAATTTCACAATTTTCAAACTTTGAATTTTTATGCAATTAAATCACAGAGATATGTCACACAAAATACTTAATAAGTAACATTTCCCACATGTCTCCTTTACATCAGCATAATTTTGGAACCAATTTTTTTTTTTGTTAGGGAGTTATAAGGGTTAAAAGTTGACCAGCAATTTCTCATTTTTACAACACCATTTTTTTTTAGGGACCACGTCTCATTTGAAGTCATTTTGAGGGGTCTATATGATAGAAAATGCCCAAGTGTGACACCATTCTAAAAACTGCACCCCTCAAGGTGCTCAAAACCACATTCAAAAAGTTTATTAACCCTTCAGGTGTTTAATAGGAATTTTTGGAATGTTTAAATAAAAATGAACATTTAACTTTTTTACACAAAAAATTTACTTCAGCTCCAATTTGTTTTATTTTACCAAGGGTAACAGGAGAAATTGGACCCAAAAAGTTGTTGTCCAATTTGTCCTGAGTACGCTGATACCCCATATGTGGCAGTAAACCACTGTTTGGGCGCATGGGAGAGCTCGGAAGGGAAGGAGCGCTATTTGACTTTTCAATGCAAAATTGACAGGAATTGAGATGGGACGCCATGTTGCGTTTGGAGAGCCACTGATGTGCCTAAACATTGAAACCCCCCACAAGTGACACCATTTTGGAAAGTAGACCCCCTAAGGAACTTATCTGGATGTGTGGTGAGCACTTTGACCCACCAAGTGCTTCACAGAAGTTTATAATGCAGAACCGTAAAAATAAAAAATCATATTTTTTCACAAAAATTATATTTTTGCCCCCAATTTTTTATTTTTCCAAGGGTAAGAGAAGAAATTGGACCTCAAAAGTTGTTGTCCAATTTGTCCCGAGTACGCTGATACCCCATATGTGGCAGTAAACCACTGTTTGGGCGCATGGGAGAGCTCGGAAGGGAAGGAGCGCCGTTTGACTTTTCAATGCAAAATTGACAGGAATTGAGATGGGACGCCATGTTGCGTTTGGAGAGCCACTGATGTGCCTAAACATTGAAACCCCCCACAAGTGACACCATTTTGGAAAGTAGACCCCCTAAGGAACTTATCTGGATGTGTGGTGAGCACTTTGACCCACCAAGGGCTTCACAGAAGTTTATAATGCAGAGCCATAAAAATAAAACAAAATTTTTTTCCCACAAAAATTATTTTTTAGCCCCCAGTTTTGTATTTTCCCTAGGGTAACAGGAGAAATTGGACCCCAAAAGTTGTTGTCCAATTTGTCCTGAGTACGCTGATACCCCATATGTGGGGGGGAACCACCGTTTGGGCGCATGGGAGGGTTCGGAAGGGAAGGAGCGCCATTTGGAATGCAGACTTAGATGGAATGGTCTGCAGGCGTCACATTGCGTTTGCAGAGCCCCTAATGTACCTAAACAGTAGAAACCCCCCACAAGTGACACCATTTTGGAAAGTAGACCCCCTAAGGAACTCATCTTGATGTGTTGAGAGCTTTGAACCCCCAAGTATTTCACTACAGTTTATAACGCAGAGCCATGCAAATAAAAAATATTTTTTTTTCCACAAAAATTATATTTTAGCCCCCAGTTTTGTATTTTTCCAAGGTTAGCAGGAGAAATTGGACCCTAAATGTTGTTGTCCAATTTGTCCTGAGTACGCTGATACCCGATATGTGGGGGGGAACCACCGTTTGGGCGCATGGGAGGGCTCGGAAGGGAAGGAGCATCATTTGGAATGCAGACTTAGATGGATTGGTCTGCAGGCGTCACATTGCGTTTGCAGAGCCCCTAATGTACCTAAACAGTAGAAACCCCCCACAAGTGACCCCATATTGGAAACTAGACCCCTCAATGAACTTATCTAGAGGTGTTGTGAGAACTTTGAACCCCCAAGTGTTTCACTACAGTTTATAACGCAGAGCCGTGAAAATAAAAAATCTTTTTGTTTTCCCACAAAAATTATTTTTTAGCCCCCAGTTTTGTATTTTCCCAAGGGTAACAGGAGAAATTGGTCCACAAAAGTTGTTGTCCAATTTGTCCTGAGTACGCTGATACCCAATATGTTGGGGTAAACCCCTGTTTGGGCACACAGGAGAGCTCGGAAGGGAAGGAGCACTGTTTTACTTTTTCAACGCAGAATTGGCTGGAATTGAGATCGGACGCCATGTCGTGTTTGGAGAGCCCCTGATGTGCCGAAACAGTGGAAACCCCCCAATTATAACTGAAACCCTAATCTAAACACACCCCTAACCCTAATTCCAACGGTAACCCTAACCACACCTCTAACCCTGACACACCCCTAACCCTAATCCCAACCCTATTCCCAACTGTAAATGTAATCTAAACCCTAACCCTAACTTTAGCCCCAACCCTAACTGTAGCCCCAACCCTAACCCTAGCCCTAACCCTAGCCCTAACCCTAGCCCTAACCCTAACCCTAGCCCTAACCCTAGCCCTAACCCTAGCCCTAACCCTAGCCCTAGCCCTAACCCTAGCCCTAACCCTAGCCCTAGCCCTAACCCTAACCCTAACCCTAGCCCTAACCCTAGCCCTAACCCTAGCCCTAACCCTAGCCCTAATGGGAAAATGGAAATAAATACATTTTTTTTTATTTTTCCCTAACTAAGGGGGTGATGAAGGGGGGTTTGATTTACTTTTATAGCGAGTTTTTTAGCGGATTTTTATGATTGGCAGCCGTCACACACTGAAAGACCCTTTTTATTGCAAAAAATATTTTTTGCAATACCACATTTTGAGAGCTATAATTTTTCCATATTTTGGTCCGCAGAGTCATGTGAGGTCTTGTTTTTTGCGGGACGAGTTGACGTTTTTATTGAAAACATTTTTGGGCATGTGACATTTTTTGATCGCGTTTTATTCCGATTTTTGTGAGGAAGAATGACCAAAAGCCAGCTATTCATGAATTTCTATTGGGGGAGGCGTTTATACCGTTCCGCGTTTGGTAAAATTGATAAATCAGTTTTATTCTTCGGGTCAGTACGATTACAGCGATACCTCATTTATATCATTTTTTTATGGTTTGGCGCTTTTATACGATAAAAACTATTTTACAGAAAAAATAATTATTTTTGCATCGCTTTATTCTCAGGACTATAACTTTTTTATTTTTTCGCTGATGATGCTGTGTGGCGGCTCGTTTTTTGCGGGACAAGATGATGTTTTCAGCGGTACCATGGTTATTTATATCTGTCCTTTTGATCGCGTGTTATTCCACTTTTTGTTCGGCGGTATGATAATAAAGCGTTGTTTTTTGCCTCGTTTTTTTTTTTTTCTTACGGTGTTTACTGAAGGGGTTAACTAGTGGGACAGATTTATAGGTCGGGTCGTTACGGACGCGGCGATACTAAATATGTGTACTTTTATTGTTTTTTTTTTTATTTAGATGAAGAAATGTATTTATGGGAATAATATTTTTTTTTTTTTTCATTATTTTGGAATATTTTTTTTTATTATTTTTACACATTTGGAAATTTTTTTTTTTACTTTTTTACTTTGTCCCAGGGGGGGACATCACAGATCAGTGATCTGACAGTTTGCACAGCACTCTGTCAGATCACTGATCTGACATGCAGCGCTGCAGGCTTCACAGTGCCTGCTCTGAGCAGGCTCTGTGAAGCCACCTCCCTCCCTGCAGGACCCGGATCCGCGGCCATCTTGGATCCGGGGCTGGAGGGAGCAGGGAGGGAGGTGAGACCCTCGCAGCAACGCGATCACATCGCGTTGCTCCGGGGGTCTCAGGGAAGCCCACAGGGAGCCCCCTCCCTGCGCGGTGCTTCCCTGCACCGCCGGCACATCGCGATCATGTTTGATCGCGGTGTGCCAGGGGTTAATGTGCCGGGGGCGGTCCGTGACCGCTCCTGGCACATAGTGCCGGATGTCAGCTGCGATAAGCAGCTGACACCCGGCCGCGATCGGCCGCGCTCCCCCCGTGAGCGCGGCCGATCGGCTATGACGTACTATCCCATCCAGGGTCAGATAAGCCCAGGGCACCTCGACGGGATAGTACGTCTAAGGTCACAGAGGGGTTAACTAAAAGTGTGAAACAACTGAAAATATGTCTTACATTCTAGGTTCTTCAAAGTAGCCATCTTTTGCTTTGATGACTGCTTTGCACACTCTTGGCATTCTCTTAATGAGCTTCAAGAGGTAGTCACTGGGAATGGATTTCACTTCACAGGTGTGCCCTGTCAGGTTTAATAAGTGGGATTTCTTGCCTTATAAATGGGGTTGGGACCATCAGTCTTGTTGAGCAGAAGTCTGGTGGATACACAGCTGATAGTCCTACTGAATAGACTGTTAGAATTTGTATTATGGCAAGAAAAAAGCAGCTAAGTAAAGAAAAACAAGTGGGCATCATTACTTTAAGAAATGAAGGTCAGTCAGTCCGAAAAATTGGGAAAACTTTGAAAGTGTCCCCAAGTGTGTGGGGGTGCTTTGCTGGTGACACTATTGGGGATTTATTCAAAATTGAAGGCATACTGAACCAGCATGGCAACCACAGCATCTTGCAGCGGCATGCTATTCCATCCAGTTTGCGTTTAGTTGGACCATCATTTATTTTTCAAAAGGACAATGACCCCAAACACCCCTTCAGGCTATGTAAGGGCTATTTGACCAAGAATGAGAGTGATGGGGTGCTACGCCAGATGACCTGGCCTCCATAGTCACCAGATCTGAACCCAATCGAGATGGTTTGGGGTGAGCTGGACCGCAGTGTGAAGGCAAAAGGGCCAACCAGTGCTAAGCATCTCTGGGAACTCCTTCAAGATTGTTGGAAGACCATTTCCGGTGACTACCTCTTGAAGCTCATCAAGAGAATGCCAAGAGTGTGCAAAGCAGTCATCAAAACAAAAGGTGGCTACTTTGAAGAACCTAGAATATAAGACATATTTTCAGTTGTTTCACACACAGATGCTTTCACCTGGAAAGGGACACGTGCATTCTAAAGTATTGAAACACGCTTGTAGACAATCTTAAAAGTGATTTTCCCCAAGACAGCAGTGAGGCACACAGTATGCATCGCAGTTCTAGACGTCCAAACCTGGTTACGTCAAGGCGTCATCGCAAAAATATTAGCAACAGAAGCAGTGTAAGTGGCATAAGCAATTTCTGTGAGTCATTTCACACATTTTTTTAGACCAGCTTGTGCTCCAGCAGAACAGAGTACAAGTCTGACAAAATTGTGAACGACTGGAGAAGATGGTGCAGGAGTATCTGGTGCTCAATATCAATGCCATCGAGGGGGAGTTTGGACCCTTTTGCATCATCTATCATGCCTTGGAGGTTTTGTCATGCCTAGAAACCAGCGTTCTCTCAGAACGTGTCTTCAACGCTGCAATGACCTTTGCACCCCAGTCGCAGACTAGGCGATGGTGTAGTTTTTAGTGCGCTACATTGTTCTCGAATTATTGCAGTCTGTGACACCTTTGTTGTGGCGTCCGTGCTTGTGCTGGCTACTGCTGATGATGTTACAAACAATTTTTTGAAATGTGAAGACTCGAAGTTGGGTCTCCATGTGGTGGGTTGCCTGTAGTGGAGGTGTGTCAGAGACCTTTTATACTGTTTCAACTCTGTGTAAATTGATGCCACTTTTTTGTGCTGTATGACAATTAGTTTTTTGAAATATGGAGGCTTCAAGTTGGGTCTCCATTTGGTGGGTTGCCTGTAGTAGAAGGTGTGTCAGAGGCCTATTATACTATTTCTACTCTGAGGAAATTGAAGCCACTTTAGTGGTGTGTGATAGTGATGAGCGAGTGTACTCATTGCTCGAGTTTTCCCGAGCACACTGGGGTGGTCTCCGAGTATGTATGACTGCTCGGAGATTAAGTTTTCATCGCCTCAGCAGCATGATTTACAGCTATTAGCCAACTTGATTACATGTGGGGATTACCTAGCAACCAGGCAACCTGCACATGTACTCAGCCTGGCTAATAGTTGTAAATCATTCAGTTGCCGTGATGAAAGCTAAATCTCCGAACACTAACAAATAGGGTTGAGCGAAACGGGTCGTTTCATTTTCATAAATCAATCAGTGGGAGATAAATATTGGCCTCTGGGCTTGTGTGCCACTCCTGACTCCTGTGTGTGCCATCTCTCACTCAGTGGGCCATAGAAAGCCTATTTATTTTTTTTGTTGATTTGGTTTCTAAATTCTACCTGAAAAAATCAATAAATCAATCAGTGGGAGATAAATATTGGCCTCTGGGCTTGTGTGCCACTCCTGACTCCTGTGTGTGCGCCATCTCTCACTCAGTGGGCCATAGAAAGCCTATTTATTTTTTTTGTTGATTTGGTTTCTAAATTCTACCTGAAAAAATCAATAAATCAATCAGTGGGAGATAAATATTGGCCTCTGGGCTTGTGTGCCACTCCTGACTCCTGTGTGTGCCATCTCTCACTCAGTGGGCCATAGAAAGCCTATATATTTTTTGGGGGTTTCTAAATTCTCCCGGTAAAAATCCTTTTATTTTCTTTGGTTTCTAAATTCTTTCTGAAAAAATCATTTTATTTTATTTTGTTTCTAAAGTCTCCCTGAAAAAAAAAAAAATTAGTGGGAGATTAATATTGCCCTTTCTGCTTGTGTGCCAGTCTTGACTCCTGGGTGTGCCATCTCTCTCTCTCAAATAGTGGGCACTGGGCCATAGAAAGGCAATTTTTTTTTTATTTGGTTTCGGAAGTCTGGTGGAAGAGGTCGTGGCCGTGGGCGTTCATTGTCACTGGTAATGATGGTAGTGGTAGTGGAGCATCAGGTGGTCGTGGGAAAAGAAATATTGCACCTAAGTCTGGAGATGTGGAGCCAGGTTCGTCGTCTGGCTACAGAAGGCCTCAAACGCTCCCTTTTCTGGGAGTAGGAAAACCGCTTTTAAAGCCGGAGCAGCAAGAGCAAGTTTTGGCTTACCTTGCAGACTCAGCCTCTAGCTCTTTTGCCTCCTCTTTTGAAACTGGTAAATGTAAAAGCAGCGCGTCGTTAGTGGATGTTCATGGTCAGGGACAAGTCGCTTCCTTGTCCTCTTCAGCAAAAACAACAACAGAGAAGGATGCAGCAGGCGACACAACGGGTTACTCCATGGAGCTCTTTACACATACCGTCCCTGACTTAGAAAGTGAAGCAGTTAACAGGCCATGCCCATTACAAGTTGAATCTGACATGGAGTGCACTGATGCACAGCCACAGCCAGACTACTATGCTGGTCCTTTGACTCAGACCACAACATTGCCCTCGCAGGGTACTGATCCAGAATCAGACCCTGATGAGACTATGTTGCCCCATCTGAAGCGGAGGAGGAGGGGCCGCAGCAGGCATCAACATCGCAACAGGTTCCATCTGCCGGGCCCGTATCTGGCCCAAAACGCGTGGCAAAGCCAAAAACTGTTGGAGGACAGCGTGTCCATCCGGTTAAAGCTCAGTCTGCAATGGCTGAAAAGGGATCCGAGGCTCGAAAGAGTGCAGTCTGGCATTTTTTTAAACAACATCCAATTGATCCGCACAAAGTCATCTGTCAAAAATGTTCAACTAGCTTAAGCAGAGGTCAGAATCTGAAAAGTCTCAATACAAGTTGCATGCATAGACATTTAACCACCATGCATTTGCAAGCCTGGACTAACTACCAAACGTCCCTTAAGGTTGTAGAACCCTCGGCCAATGAAGCTAGTCAGCAACGCTACATCCCTTCCGTCACTGTAAGGCCACCATTTTCCGCACCACCAGCAGTATCTGTGCAGGTTTCTTTGCCAGCCCAAAGCAGTCAGGGTCAGGGAATCACCAGTTTCGTAGGAGGAAATACTGCATCTAGGGCACCGGCGGAAACAATACCGTCTCCAACCGTCTCTCAGTCTGCCATGTCCACCGGCACACCCGCTAGTTCCACGATCTCCAGCTCTCCAGTCCAGCTCACCCTACATGAGACTCTGGTTAGAAAAAGGAAGTACTTATCCTCGCATCTGCGTACACAGGGTTTTAACGCCCACATAGCTAGACTAATCTCGTTAGAGATGATGCCCTACCGGTTAGTTGAAAGCGAAGCTTTCAAAGCCCTTATGGAGTACGCTGAACCAGGCTACGAGCTACCCAGTTGACACTTCTTTTCGAGAAAAGCCATCCCAGCCCTGCACCAGCATGTTAAACAGCACATCGTCCATGCACTCAGGCAATCTGTGAGTACAAAGGTGCACCTGACTACAGATGCATGGACCAGTAGGCATGGCCAGGGACGTTACGTGTCCATCACGGCACACTGGGTGAATGTGGATGCAGGGTCCACAAGGGACATCAATTTCGGGACAGTTGTGCCTAGCCCACGGTCTAGGAAACAGTTGGCTGTAGGCGTTCGCACCCCCTCCTCCTCCTCGTCCTCCTGCAGAAGCGAGAGCTCTTCCACAGACCGCAGTCGCCCAACCACTCCATTGGCAGCTGTCACTGTTGCACACCAGTTGTCCCATTATGGCCCAGCTACTGGCAAGCGTCAGCAGGCTGTATTGGCTATGAAGTGTTTGGGCGACAACAGACACACCGCGGAAGTTCTGTCCGAGTTCTTGCAGCAAGAAACGCAGTCGTGGCTGGGCACAGTAGATCTTGAGGCAGGCAAGGTAGAGAGTGATAACGGAAGGAATTTCATGGCTGCCATCTCCCTTTCCCAACTGAAACACATTCCTTGCCTGGCTCACACCTTAAACCTGGTGGTGCAGTGCTTATTGAAAACTTATCCTGGGTTCTCCGACCTGCTCCTCAAAATGCGTGGACTTTGCTCACATATCCGCCGTTCGCCTGTACACTCCAGCCGTATGCAGACCTATCAGCGGTCTTTGAACCTTCCCCAGCATCGCCTAATCATAGACGTTGCAACAAGGTGGAACTGAACACTGCACATGCTTCAGAGACTGTGCGAACAGAGGCGGGCTGTTATGTTTTTGTGGGAGGATACACATACACGGGCAGGCAGTAGGATGGCAGACATGGAGTTGTCAGGTGTGCAGTGGTCGAAGATACAAGACATGTGTCAAGTCCTTCAGTGTTTTGAGGAATGCACACGGCTGGTTAGTGCAGACAATGCCATAATAAGCATGAGCATCCCCCTAATGTGTCTGCTGATGCAAAGTTTGACGCACATAAAGGATCAGGCGTCTGCACCAGAGGAAGAGGAAAGCCTTGTTGACAGTCAGCCATTGTCTGGTCAGGGCAGTGTACAGGACGAGGTAGCGGGCGAAGAGGAGGTGGAGGACGAAGAGGATGATGGGGATGAGTATATTTTTAATGAGGAAGCATTCCCGGGGGCACTGGAAATTGGTGGCGTGGCAAGGCCGGGTTCTGGTTTTTTGAGGGACACAAGTGACGTAGATTTGCCTGAAACTGCCCCTCAACCAATCACAACCGCAGATTTGACAACTGGAACTTTGGCCCACATGGCGGATTATGCCTTACGTATCCTCAAAAGGGACACACGCATTACTAAAATGATGAACGATGACGATTACTGGTTGGCCTGCCTCCTTGATCCTCGCTATAAAGGCAAATTACAAAATATTATGCCACATGAGAACTTGGAACTAATATTAGCAACCAAACAATCAACTCTTGTTGACCGTTTGCTTCAGGCATTCCCAGCACACAGCGCCTGTGATCGTTCTCACACGAGCTGCAGGGGACAGCATACCAGGAGTGTTAGGGGTGCACACATCAGAAGTGGCGTTGGACAGAGGGGTTTTCTGACCAGGTTGTGGAGTGATTTTGCTATGACCGCAGACAGGACAGGTACTGCTGCATCAATTCAAAGTGACAGGAGACAACATTTGTCCAGTACAAACTATTTTTCATCCCTTATCGATGTTCTCCCTCAACCGTCATTCCCATTTGATTACTGGGCATCCAAATTAGACACCTGGCCAGAATTGGCAGAATATGCATTGCAGGAGCTTGCTTGCCCGGCAGCTAGTTTCCTATCAGAAAGAGTATTCAGTGCTGCAGGTTCAATATTAACTGAAAAAAGGACTCGTCTGGCTACCCAAAATGTTGATGATCTAACATTCATTAAAATGAACCACAACTGGATTTCGAATTCTTTTGCCCCACCTTGCCCGGCCGACACCTAGCTTTCCTATGAAAAGCTCTTGCCTGTGGACTACTGTGAATTACTTTTCTAATGTCTTAATTTGCTGCAGCTGATTGTCCAGCATACGACATGTTTAGACCTCCCTAAATGGCCAAACTCCCCACACGGGGGCGTGGTATCGCGACTTGGCGCAAGCACCCATGAGAGTGCTGTTTGTCTGAAGAGGTGGGTGTGCCCGCTTTTGGTCGACAGCACTGCCTCAGGGTCCCTCATAGTACAATAAAGTGTCTCTGGCGGTGGTGGTGCGCACCCAACGTCAGACACACTGTTGTAACATGAGGGGCCCTGGGCCTGTACCGCCGGCCACAAGAGAGTTCACCCACCCCCAGGTCAAACATTGCTCTACCACTTCCACAATTATCTCTCACACTTCCACCAATGTTTAGTCTATGCGCTGACATCCTTCCATTCCTGCCACTGACAATACCATTGTGTTGACATGTATGATGGTACTTAACATAGTCAGGGGCAGTGTCCTCTCTTTACCCAAGTAAATACTTTGCGCCAAATTAGTAGGTCTGAAACTACGCAGAGGATCCCACCCCTGTACCTAATGATTGCACCCTTTAGTGTTTTCGTTTTGTTTTAATGTGAGACATTCACATTTATGTATTGTTTTGGACTACTAACTAGCAGACACTCATTACAATCGGCCTCCGCTGACCAGACCACTGCTGCCCGTATACCCCTGGAACCAATTGTAAACTGCCTACAGCCAGCCCAATTTTATTATGTTAGGCCTTCAAAGCCTGTCTGCGGCCCGTTCTTTCTACTACTCCTCCACTGACCAGACCACTGCTGCCCGTGTACCCCTGGAACCTATTTAAAAGTGCCTACAGCCCAATTTTATTATGTTAGGCGTTTGAAGCCTGTCTGCGGCCCATTCTTTCTACTACTCCTACACTGACCAGACCACTGCTGCCCGTGTACCCCTGGAACCTATTTAAAAGTGCCTACAGCCCAATTTTATTATGTTAGGCCTTCGAAGCCTGTCTGCGGCCCGTTCTTTCTACTACTCCTACACTGACCAGACCACTGCTGCCCGTGTACCCCTGGAACCTATTTAAAAGTGCCTACAGCCCAATATTTTATTATGTTAGGCCTTCGAAGCCTGTCTGCGGCCCGTTCTTTCTACTACTCCTACACTGACCAGACCACTGCTGCCCGTGTACCCCTGGAACCTATTTAAAAGTGCCTACAGCCCAATATTTTATAATGTTAGGCCTTCGAAGCCTGTCTGCGGCCCGTTCTTTCTACTACTCCTCCACTGACCAGACCACTGCTGCCCATGTACCCCTGGAACCTATTTAAAAGTGCCTACAGCCCAATTTTATTATGTTAGGCGTTCGAAGCCTGTCTGCGGCCCGTTCTTTCTACTACTCCTACACTGACCAGACCACTGCTGCCCGTGTACCCCTGGAACCTATTTAAAAGTGCCTACAGCCCAATATTTTTTTATGTTAGGCCTTCGAAGCCTGTCTGCGGCCCGTTCTTTCTACTACTCCTCCACTGACCACACCACTGCTGCCCGTGGACCCCTGGAACCAATTTTTAATTGCATAGAGCATCCTTTTTTTAATAGTAGGCGTACAAAGTCTGTCTGTGGTCCACTATTGAAATTGTCCTCCACTGCCCAGAGCAATGCTGCCTGTGTACCCCTGTAACCTTTTTTAAACTGCAGTGAGCCACATTTTTGGTTTAAGGCCTACTACCTGTGTCTGTCTGCGCCACTCAATACAGCTGTGTTCCTTTGAAAAAAGCTGAGCGTCAATAGTCTTGTTTTCAGCCTCTAGGAATTTTAAAACTGCATTGGGGCTACAACTTTGGAAGGGCCTACTAACGGTGTCTGCCGCCCCAAGATGTGCCCCAGGTTTCGTCCACATTGCTTCGATCTTCCTACTCTCGTTTAGTAGTTGTTGCAAACTACCCTGCATTAGGCCTACAAATTTGGTATGGGGTGTAGAGAGACGGTGTGTTACACTCCAAGGTGTTCCCCAGGTTTCGTCCACATTGCTTCGATCTTCCTACTCTCGTTTAGTAGTTGGTGAAAACTACACTGCATTAGGCCTACAAATTGGGTATGGGGTGTAGAGATGGTGTGTTCCACTCCAAGGTGTTCCCCAGGTTTCCTCGCCATTGCTTCGGTCTTCCGACTCTCGTTTAGTAGTTGTTGGAAACTACACTGCATTAGGCCTACAAATTGGGTATGGGGTGTAGAGACGGTGTCTTCCGCTCCAAGGTGTTCTCCAGGTTGCCTTTCCTGAGCTTCTATCTTCAGGCTCTTGATAAATAGTGGTTAAATGGAACAACTGCATTTGGCGTACTAGTTGGTTTGGGGCCTACTAACAGTGTCTGCCGCTCCTTGCTGTTCTCCTGGTTTTCTGTCCTGAAATTCCATTTTCAGGCTCTCGTTAAGTAGTTGTTAATGTTAGACTGCATTTGGCCTACTAGTTGGGTTGGGGCCTACTATCGGTGTCTGCCACTCCTTGCTGTTCTCCTCCACTGAACAAAGCTGTGCCGCCTGTTTACTACTGTTGCCAATTTTGAACTGAATTTTGCCTACTTACTGATTTGGGCCTACTCTCTGTGTCAGCCTCTCATTCCAGTTGTCCTCCACTGCAATGCCCCTGGTTACTCCTGTGTTACCAATTTTGAACTTCATTTAGCCCACTTTATTCTTTGGGCCTATATCGGTGTTTCCTCCTCATCCTGCCCATTGCCCAGCCAGTGATAGATGAGTCTGCTGGTACATTGACCCATAACGCAACATTTCCCGTGCACGCTACACTGCAAGATTGTGACCCTGCTGAAAGTGAGGTCCCCCTTCCCGCATACCATACCACCTTACACGGGGACAAAGAGGAAGGTGCAGATGAAAGTGCAGGTTCCTTCATCAGGTGGGGGGAGGAATACTAGTTGGCGACGTCACTGGCACAGGGCCTCTCATAGTACGCAAAAGTGTTGCTGCCGGTGGGAGGCGCCCCCGCCGTGCAAACACACCGCTGTACTTTGAGGGGCCCTGTGCCAGTGCCAACGAGTGGGCCCCCCCTGCTTGCTCAGGATCACAGCACAGTTGAAATACTTACCTCTCCCTGCTCCACTGCCGTGACGTGGTCCAGATTTACTGGGCCCACTAATTACTTGAACCAGCCCTACCCCCCACAACTTTAGCCAAATGACCCCCAATTTCAAATGCCTTCCAATTATTATAAGCTAAATTACGATTGACAAGCTTCTGTAACAAGAATGGATGTTTTTGCCATTAAAATGGGCAGTGTAGGTGTTTTCCTGGCCTCCACTCACTGCCGACTATGCTCCCCCATTGACTTGCATTGGGTTTCGTGTTTCGGTCGATACCCGACTTTTCGCGATAATCGGCCGATTCCACTCGACTCGACTTCTAAGATAGTCGGGTTTCGAGAAACACGGCTCGACTCTAAAAAGGTCAAGGTCGCTCAACCCTACTAACAAATACTCGGAGGTCACCCGAGTGTGCTTGGGAAAACCCGAGCAATGAGTACACTCGCTCATCACTAGTGTGTGACAATATTTTTTTTTAAATGTGGAGACTCGAAGTTGTGTCTCCATCTGGTGGGTTGTCTGTAGAGGAAGGTGTGTCAGAGGCCTGAACTTATTTTCACTTAGCTACCTGTGTTACTTTTCTTACATTTTTCTACCAATAGTAGTGTATGAACTGATGTTTGCACCATGTGAGTGTGGCTTGACAAAAAAAATTTGGAGGTGTCGCATGAGGTATCAGGGCTCCCAGCTAAAAAGGCTTACACTGCTCGCTTAACCACCAGGTCCTCAATGAAACTTCAATTCAAAGCTGTAATTGCTGGCCCAGATTCTGTTACCTCATGCATGGCCCTTGGTGGACTGCTGCTGTGCCATTTACAAATTTTTACTGTGGGTCAATTGATGCCACTTTTCATGGTGTCTGCCCCTAATTTTAGCTGTTTGGGAAGCATTTTGTCACCTCTTAAGGTGTTGTGTATATGTTTGATTTGGCCCCCCATTGAATTTAATGGGTTAATATGTTGAGTGAATGTCTAACTATCCGGAGAATTGAACCAAACTAAACCTTAAAGGGTTTGCTCATCTCTTGTAAGCACCTTGAATCCACAGGTGCTTTAGAGAATTTTATAACGTTGAGCCGAGAAAATGAAAAAAAAAATACATTTTTCTCCCAAAAATGTCACTTTAACCCAAACATTTCCTTTTCACAAGGGTAACAGGAGAAAATGGACCCCATAATTGGTTGTGTGATTTCTCCTGAATATGCTGATATCCCATATAGAGTGGAAAACTAGTGCTTGGGCGCACGGCAGGACTCGGAGGGGAAGGAGCGCCAATTGAATTCTGGGGTGCAATTTTGGCTGGAATAGATAGCTGATGCCATGTCACATTTGAAGAGCCCTTGACATGCTAAAACAGCAGAACAAGTGATCCCATTTTGTAAATTACACCTTTTGATGAATTCATCTAGGGATGTGGTGAGCATGTTTATGTAGGGGGATGGTGCTGTTATGGATAGTAGGAACACGATGCCACTTTAAGAGACAGCACCCTCTTGTCTGGTGTGATGGAATGTTCTGCTCCCCCCTGCAATAGACTGTGTAAAATGAACTGCCCTGTGCTAAGGGGAGGAGTTGGGCCTTGGGAGTGTGTGAGCAGAGGCTGCTGCAGAGAATGTCTGTACTAAGCTTGTACCTGTAAAAGAGGTCCCACAGCCTGGGACGGAGTGGAATCATGAAATAGGACAGATTCTTCAGGTGTAGCAAAGGCGGCTGTTCTGTGCTGCTAGTTTGAGAAGCCACAAAGATACCGAGAAAGAGATTTACAGTTCCCAGGAGCACCTCCAGATGCCAGAAGCAAGGAGAAGACTACGTTTCACGGAGCTGGCAGAGAGCAGTGCGCACCACCACACTAGACTGTTGGGGCCCCCCGGGACTGGATCTGAGTCCCCAACATCACCGTGAGTTTGCTCCTGTTCTGTGCACATGTCAGGGCCTAGTGTAGGCTTCAATAGACAGAACACGGCAGCCGTGTGGCCTTCTTAGTAGAGGCCAGGGAGGCTATACATAGAGTAGCATCATTCTTGGTTTATTGTTTGCATTTGCTTGTGTGACGTATGTTGATTCTGTAATAGTTGGAGCACCGTGCTATTTGATGGCCCAGCTAAAGAATACAACTCTTGTAAATTATCTTTTTCCATTGCATACCCCTGTTTGCACCTTCCTCATCCACTTCATTCCTTGCCTTCCAATAAATTTACCCTTTGTTATTTGCACCTCATCTTGTGTACGGTAGTCTCCCTGCACCGTGGTGGTCCCCCGGCCATCGCTTCATTTAGGCGATTCAAATAATTGTATAACATTGGAAAATTGCCATTTTTTCCACTAAAATCTTGCTTTGGCCCCAAGTTTCAATTTTCAAAAGGAATAATAGGAGAAAATGAACAGTACAATTTGTTGCACAATTTCTCCTGAGTACGCCAATACCCCATATGTGATCGAAAACTAGTTTTGAAGCACAGCTCAAAAGAGAAGCAGCGCCATCTTGGAGTTTATGTTTTTCTGGAATGGTTTGAAGATGCCATGTCACATTGTCAGAGCCCCTGAGGTAAAAAAACAGCAGAACTTCTCTATAATTAACCCTATTTCACAAACTACCCCTCTAAATAAATTAATCTAGGGGTGCAAAGAGCATATTGACACCACACGTGCCTCAGAGAATTTTATACCATTGGGCGGTGATGAAAGAATAATTACATTTTGACCACTAAAATGTTGTTTAAGCCCCAATATTTTAATTTTTATAAGGTTTCACAGTTTGTGCAATTTCATCCAGAGTGCACTATTATTTATTATTATTATTTATCTATATAGCACCATTAATTCCATGGTGCTGTACATGTGAAAAGGGGTTACATACAGGGTTATAGATATCTATACCCTACATATAATCGGGAACTACTTTCCAGGCACACTGGAAAGATGACAAGAGAAGGAGTGCCATTATGTAGTGCAGATTTTACTGTTATGGTTTGTGGGTGCCATAACCCACTGGAAGAGCCCCTTAGGGGCCAGAACAGCAGAATCCCCCAAACGTGATCCCATTTTACAAACTATACCCCTCAATGAATTCATCAGTGATCATACTGACACCACGGTTGTGTCACAGGATTTTATACCACTGGGCAGTGGAGAAAAAATTCTAACATTTTTATTACCAAAACTTTGTTATATCCCAAAATTTTCCATTTTCACAGAGGGAAATGAGTAGAAAATGGTACCAAAATTAGTAGCACAATTTCTGATGAACATGTCAATACCGTATATCTGGCTACACAGTACTGCTTACCCACATGGCGAGACATAGGAGGGAGGAGTGCCATTTGACTCTTGGAGAACAAATTATCATCAAATTTTTGCAGAATCTGTTTACAGAGCCCCTAAGTGCCTGAAGAGTAGAATTCCCCCTCAAGGGACCCCAATTTTTAAATTACCCTCCTTTAGGAATTTATCTACAGGTGTAATGACGATTTTGACACCCATGGGTGCATTGCAGAAAGTGGTGCAACACCCCAGGTAACCGGCTGTTACAGTGGTGTTGCCTTCCTCACAGGGAGGGTGATGCCATGCTTGGAGGCGAGGAAGGATCCCTTTAGCAGGTAACCAGTACATGCAACACTGTTCTGACTCCAAGCCAGAAGGGGAAGCTCGAGAGCCGGATTCAGTGGAACTTCCCTTTATATTCTGGCTGGAGGAGGAGTTAGGAATGGTCTGTCAGAGGGACAGAGGAGAGAGGAAGCAGACAGAGAGAGTCTGAGAGAGGAAAGCTGGGGCCATGCAGACAAGTGTGCTGCAGCTCCTGGAAGGAGGAAAGAGAAACAGAGCAGTCTGTAGGAGACTGATAGGGGAGGAGAAACACAGGAGAAGTAAAGAGCTGGAGGGGAACTGCGACTGAGCTTCCTCCACGCTGAAGAGCAGGAACCGGTGGCCGGACGACCGAGTCTGTGTGGAACTGTATGTCCCACAGCAGAAACCGGCGGACAGTAGATTGCAAGTTTGCTGTCCACCATTAATACCCATAGGCACAGCAGAGCATAGTGCCTGGAGTCATCTGAGAGACCCTTGTAAAAAGGCTTTAATTGCCTGCCATGTGGGTAGTGTCCTACCAAAAGGGACAGAGAGAGAGTGAAGACCTTGTGTGAGGCCTAAGGCAGCAAGGGACTACAACAGAGAGGAAAACTTCCAACCCCACATGTCTAGGGGGATTTCTGAATCGCTTTCAAGCTTGCTGGACCACACCAGCACCTGTGATCTGTACCCTGGACTGTGGACTGTGTCCTCTGATTCTTTCTACACCACCTACCACCTGTCCCTACTACACCTGGAGCCCTGGGAATCCAGCTTCACCAGTGGGAAGCCATACCATCCCTGCTGAAGTGACAACATTCCCAGTGGACCCCTTTAAGCAACGTCGGTCATCCCTGACCGAATACCACATGTGGCATCACGACTCATGAACAAACTTTATTCTTTATTTAACAATTCCTTTAAAGACCTTTCCTATAATTTGGATGCCCAGGGCAACGGACTGGGTCACTGCCACCGTGAACACCCCTTTAATGATGACCGGACCTGGTACTGAGTACCCCTAGGCCCTGGCGGGTGCTCCACTGGCAGCAGATGTTGCTGATTGAAAATGAAAAATCTACTATTGTAGTGCCTGTACATTATAGGGTCCATACATTGTGCCCTGCTTGTAACCCTATAAATTAAGTGCCCTCTCATCACTACAAAGATGCCAAACATGGATGCTAATTGTGGTTTAGGTACACTGTTGGGCTCAAAAGAGAGGGGGGAATTTGGATTTGGGAGCGCAGAATTTGCTGGATTTCTTTTGGGGGACGAGGGGCCATAAGCTTTTCCAGAGCCTTTGTGCTACTAATAACGTGAAAGCTATCTATTATTTCCATTGACAGATAATGGACCTGAGTGGGGATGTGATTTTTTGTGGATTAAGTTGAACATATTATTGGGAACATTTTACTTAACTTTTGGGATCACATTTATCGTGCGCTCTACATTGAACACTTACATCAGGGTTTCCATGTAAATTTCCAAATAACGTGACGGAGATGAAACCCCTGAGGGATCCATTTACTATAATAAGGCAGTAGAGTTATTCTGGACTATGTCTGGCTTCTGGTCAGCTGTGCCCTTCTTTTCAGAGGTGCATAAAACTGTGTATAACTGCTTTCTTGTGCACCCTTAAAAAGACAGACACCGAGAAATCACAGGCCAGACAGAGTTCACAGTGTCTCCATCTGCCTCATTATAGGGAATCTTCCATCGGGGTTCCATCAGAATCATGTATTTCAGAGATTTACTTAGAAATGCTGATGTTCGCGCCCAGTGAAAAGCACAGAATAAATGTGAGCCGAGCCTTACTGCGACCTTGGGGAGGCAGAATTAAAAAAATCAACAGGAGGTCAAGAATTGGTGTTATTTTTTATGCAGTTCTTCTTGCAGTATAAGTGATAAGACGACTTTATTCTTCGAGTCGGTGTGATTTCAGCTGTACCAGATTTGTATTTTTTACGTTTGGCTACTATCACACACTAAAAAGTGCCTTTTATGCGAAAAAATAATTGCATTAAAATATTGTGAGAGCTATATTTTTTTTATATATTTCTGCCAACAGATTTATATGAGGGATTGTTTTTTGCAGGACGAGTTGATGTTTTTATTGGTACCATTTTCGGGCACATAACAGTTTTTGATCACTTTCTATTCTGATTTTGAGAGGCAGAATGAACAAAAACTAGCAATTCAGGAAATGTTTTATATGCCGTTCACCGTGTGGTAAAAGTGATAAGGCAGCTTTATTCTTCAAGTCAGTACGATTACAGCGATATGTCATTTAAATCTTTTTTTATGTTTTGCTATTGTTACACAATAAAAACTTTTATATAAAAGAATTCTTTTTGCATCGCTTTATTCTGAGAGTTATAACTTTTTTTCTTTGCTGATGAAGCTGTATGGTGGCTTGCTTTCTGTGGGGCAAGATGACGTTTTCAGCTCTACCGTTTTTATTTGTATTTGACTTTTTCTTTGCATTCTATTATATTTTTGTTCAGCAGTATGATGAAAAAGTATAGTTTGTTTGCCACTTTTTCTTTTTTTATGGCATTCACTGAAGGAGCTAACTAATGTGATTGAGGATGCAGCTGTACCAAATATGTGTGCTTGTTTGGTTTATTTTTGTTTTTACATAAACATACCTATTTGTTGGTATATATTTTTTTTTCATTTTATTTTTCTAATATTTTTACAATTCTTTTTTACTTTTGTCCCTTTATGGGACTTAACTTTTATTATTTACTAGATGGCAGCCCGATTCTAAAGAATCGGGAGTCTAGAATCCATATATACTTTATTTATTCAAATGTAAGAATAATACAATTAATAAATAATAGTAAGAAAGAACAAAAATAATAGGCAGTATATGGAGAAAACACCAAACAAAAGTTCAAAATTGGTGTGAAAATGTCACTGAACCACTTCACAACTAAATATATATAGTTTTGGTAAATGGTATTATCATGTTTTTGACGAAATTCGGCAGGAGCTTGAAGAGCAACGTCACTGGGCCCGCCTCCACGCAGTAGAAACTTGCTGTGAGGTAAAAATTCAAAAATCACACCAAAATGGCGGGCGGAGTGTGTCACAGTACGGCACGTTTCTGATTGGTCGCTCGCAGCAGGCGGCAACCAATCAGACACTGGACACTGTTGACGTCACTTATCTCCGGACATTAGCTCCGGACATTAGCTCCGGACAAAGCCACGGAAGTTGGCACAAATTGCAGGAAGTAGTATTCTAGGCAATTATATATTAGATCTGATGCAGGTGTAATGCATTGCAATGCACCAGCACTGCAATGCATTATACCTGTCAGTGTTACTCTGTCTAAGCGTCTTTTAGACCATGCTCCTGGCATGGTCTAAACAGGGTACCTTAGTTGGCAGACCCAAAGGTCATCATGATGGCCTCTGGTTGTCATGACAATAATTGGTAGCCCGCGGTGACGTCGATATTTATCGCAGTATTTAAGGGCTTAAAGAGCCGTGGGTGGTGCTGTAACAGCCAAGGCTCGACTACCACTTAACCCATTATCTACCCATGTCCTTTTTTGGGACGTCTAATCTTTAGCTTCTAGCAACTAAGATTTTATAATTTTTACTAGATGGTGGCCCGATTCGAACGCATCGGGTATTCTAGAATATGCAAGTCCACGTAGTATATTGCACAGCCCACGTAGTATATTGCCCAGCCTGATATTTGTATACAATAAAGTTTTGCATTTTTATATACCTTTTGGCCTATTTGATCGCTCTGTTTTCTTCTGTTTGGTTTATTGTTATATTCGCGATTTGGCCATTCAGTAGTCTGTCACACGTTGGCACTTATATACTCTTCTAATTTATTATTATTTTTTTGAAAAAAATTCTGTTTCTGCCATGTAAAATGTTACTTAAGTGTGTGCTGAGACTTATCCTGCCCAGCCATGTAGTATATTGCCCAGCCACGTAGTATATTGCCCAGCCACGTAGTATATTGCCCAGTCACGTAGTATATTGCCCAGTGACGTAGTATATTGCCCAATCACGTAGTATATTGTCCAGCCACGTAGTATATTGCCCAGACACACAGTATATTGCCTAGTGACGTAGTAAATTGCGCAGCCTTGTAGTATATTGCCCAGTTTCGTAGTATATTGCCCAGTGATGTAGTATATTGCACAGCCACGTAGTATATTTCCCAGTGACGTAGTACATTGCGCAGCCACGTAGTATATTGCCCAGTTACGTAGTATATTGTCCAGCCACGTAGTATATTGCCCAGCCACGTAGTATATTGCGCAGCCATAGTATACAGCAGAGCCACATAGTATCTTGCCCAGTCACGTAGTATATTGCCCAGCCACATAGTATATTGCCCAGCCATATAGTATATTGCCCTGTGACGTAGTACATTGCGCAGCCACGTAGTATATTGCCCAGTTACGTAGTATATTGCCCAGTGATGTAGTATATTGCACAGCCACGTAGTATATTTCCCAATGACGTAGTATATTGCGCAGCCACATAGTATATTGCCCAGTTATGTAGTATATTGCCCAGCCACGTAGTATATTGCCCAGTGACGTAGTAAATTGCGCAGCCTCGTAGTATATTGCCCAGTTACGTAGTATATTGCCCAGTGATGTAGTATATTGCACAGCCACGTAGTATATTTCCCAGTGATGTAGTATATTGCGCAGCCACGTAGTATATTGCCCAGCCACGCAGTATATTGCCCAGCCACGTAGTATATTGCCCAGCCACGCAGTATATTGCCCAGCCACGTAGTTTATTGCGCAGCCACGTAGTATATTGCCCAGCCACGTAGTATATTGCCCAGTCACGTAGTATATTGCCCAGCCACGTAGTATATTGCCCAGCCACGTAGTATATTGCCCAGTGATGTAGTATACAGCACAGAGCCACGTAGTATATTGCACAGCGACGTAGTATACAGCACAGAGCCACATAGTATATTGGCCAGTCAAGTAGTATATTGCCCAGTTATGTAGTATATTGCCCAGTGACATAGTATACAGCACAGAGCCACGTAGTATATTGCACAGCGAAGTAATATACAGCACAGAGCCACGTAGTATATTGCCCAGCTACATGGTATATTGCCCAGCCACGTTTGCCACAGGTTAAAAAATAAAAAATAAACATATAATCACCTTTCCGAGGGCCCCTTGTAGTCCACGGCAGCTTCCGGTCCCAGGGTTGGTATGAGCGCAGATCTTTCTAGCGCAGGCGCGCAGGGCCTGTGATGACGTCGCGGTCACATGACCGTGACATCATGGCAGGTCCTTCTCCCATACCATCTTTGCCACCGGAACCTGCAACGGATGATGGCGGCCGGCGCGAGCGACTACGGAGGGTAAGTATAGCAGGTTTTTTTTATTATTATTATTTTTAACATTACATTTTTTACTATTGATGCCACATAGGCAGCGTCAATAGTAAAAAGTTGGGGACACACAGGGTTAATAGCACCGGTAACGGAGTGTGTTACCCGCGGCATAACGCGGTCCGTTACCGCCGGCATTCACCCTGTGTTAGCGGTGACCGGAGGGGAGTATGCGGGCGACATGCACTGACTGCGGGGAGTAAAGAGCGGCCATTTTCTTCCAGACTGTGCCCGTCACTGATTGGTCGCGGCAGCCATGACAGGCAGCTGGCGAGACCAATCAGCAAATGAATAACCATGACAGAAGGACAGACAGAAAGACGGAAGTGACCCTTAGACAATTATATAGTAGATAATTAGGTCCAATTTTTTGTGTTGTGTTTGTAAAATGAATGTTTTCAAAATAGGAAATCATGTCATTGTCATTTTTAATTGAATATTTGGATGCCCTTTTCTGAAAAATCCGTACTTGTAAAAATTTTAATTTGGCAAGTAATGGGTTAAGCCATTACATAACTGTACATCATAGGCTTGGAACCCCTTTCCAAAGTGAAGGGGTTAAAGGTTTATTCCGATCATCATGTACAGATAAAGATAGTGCTGAAAAATCAAGCACTTTTGCAACTTACTGTTTATTACAAATTTCAGCCATTCTTGAGATCTATCAATGTACAGCGGCTTGTATTTTGGTAACATGTACACATGACATTAGCACTGTCACTTGTATTATTAAATGGCAAATATAATTATTTGCTCGTCACCAGAGCACAACTCAGAAACTTGTGGCTTGATTCATTAGGGCCAGCATTTTTTACGCCTTGTCTAATGAAGAAAACGCTGGAGTAAGATATGCCTAATTCATAAAGAGGTGTATGCCCCTTTTTGAATCAGGTGAATCTTACAGCTGGAGTACGCTTCCACAAGAAATATTAGTCCAGTCCGGACCTTAAAGGGAACCTGTCACCCCGTTTTTTGAGATTGAGATATAAATACTGTTAAATAGGGCCTGCGCTGTGCGTTACTATAGTGTATGTAGTGTACCCTGATTCCCCACCTACGCTGCGCAATACATTACCAAAGTCGCCGTTTTCGCCTGTCAATCAGGCTGGTCAGGTCGGGTGGGCGTGTTCACAGCGCTGTTTCTTCCTCAGCTTTACGTTGGTGTCGTAGTGGTGTCCGCACGTTGAGGTGACTAATCCACTGTGGGCACGTGAACAAGGAGCGCGCGATCTGCGCTATCACCCCCTGTAATCGGTGGGGCGGCCATCTTCCTGGGGCCGCGCGTGCGCAGATGTAGTGCTCTGCTGCACAGGGCTGCAGGAAAATGGCCACGGGATGCCGCGCGTGCGCACAAGAGATCGCAGCGGCCATTTTCCCAAAGCCGAGATGCAAACTCGGCTTTGGGAAAATGGCCGCCGCGATCTCTTGTGCGCACGCGCGGCATCCCGCGGCCATTTTCCTGAAGCCCCGTGCAGCAGAGCACTACATCTGCGCACGCGCGGCCCCAGGAAGATGGCCGCCCCCACCGATGACAGGGGGTGATAGCGCAGATCGCGCGCTCCTTGTTCACGTGCCCACAGTGGATTAGTCACCTCAACGTGCGGACACCACTACGCCACCAACGTAAAGCTGAGGAAGAAACAGCGCTGTGAACACGCCCACCCGACCTGCCCAGCCTGATTGACAGGCGAAAACGGCGACTTTGGTAATGTATTGCGCAGTGTAGGTGGGGAATCAGGGTACACTACATACAGTATAGTAACGCACAGCACAGGCCCTATTTAACAGTATTTATATCTCAATCTCAAAAAACGGGGTGACAGGTTCCCTTTAACTACATTTCTGGTGTATTTATGTTGCTGAGGAGAGCCATAAGATCAAATACTTAATTAACCCCAAGACATAAGAGATTGAGATAAGCGACCCATAACGTGTATTGTTTGATCTTACATAAGTTTTTTTAGATGAAAGTAAGACACTAAAGATGGCTGCCATTTCCTGTATCAGAAAGCCATGTGGCTGCCTGGCTGGTATCCAAGATGACGCCCACCCTGGTGACCTCATGGATCCACCCACAGTGACGCCCACCTTGATGACCTCATGGACCAACCCACCCTGATGACCTCATGGATCCACCCATGGACTTGCTCATTGCCCAACCCACTAACCAATGGAATGCATCCGATCACTCCCATTTTAGAGCTAACCGAGCCCCCTTACAGGGGATATATAAATCTGTGTCTTGCCTGAATAAAGTCTATTTTTCCCTTGCAGCTGGGCCATAGATTGATCATGGAGAGTTTACATATGACTGTGTGTTGTTATATGTTTATTTCTTTGGTGCGCAGCTGATCAATATCCATTAGGCCAGGAGTAGGCAACTTAAGTGAAGTGAACATTTTATTAAATTGTTCAACCTAACAATGTCACTACGGTGAAGTAAATTTTTAATGAATTTGACAGGTGGACCTTGACCATTTTGGTGCAACTGGCCATGACTGGCATAAAAACACCAAAAGTCACTAAATATTTGCGCAACTTCGAGTTGGGCAAACTTTTTCAACATTTCAAGGTGTTTTATGCCAGGAAACTGGTGAAAACTTCTTGATTAATGGTGCTCTTGGGGTCTACCACTGTCCTGTTTTGAATTCTATAAAAGATTAACAAGTTAGCAACTAAGGACAGTTCTATGTCCCAAAAGCTTAGTTTTTGCCTCTATGCAATATTTTTAAAGTACCTGAAACCTTTGAAGCTGTACTAATAAATTTGGGAAGTTTTTTTTTATCCAAATGGATACCTTAATTTGCTTTGCTAACAAGTTAGATACTGTTTGATGCCGCTATAAAGATAGCTTTTTTACTTCCCCGGAAATTAAGATTTTTGGTACTAACTGTAAATTCTCTTTCTAATAGCCATCATTGGATGACACTGGGACCATCGGGTTAGGGCTACCATCTGAAGGCTGACACTAAGAACACATCTTAGAAAAAAGCTGACTCATCCCCAACAGACTACACTTGGCCACCCAGACATTCAGTGCAAAAACAGTAGGAGGAGTAAAATCAAGACCCCCCAAAACAAGAGACGGTGCTATGTCCTCCAGTAAAGGCTATGCTGTGTCCTCCAGTTAAGGTTACAAGAATGAGATTTTATGCTAAGTACCAAAAATCTTCATTTCTTGGATGCTTCTTTGAGGGACACATTAACCATGAGATGTCCTAAAGCAGTCCCTGAGGTGGGAAAACTAATGTTAGTACTGCATAAGGAATAATAGCAATCTATCAGTTATTACATGAGTAACTTCTGCTTGTAGTACCCTTCCTCTAAGGCCGGGATCACACATGCGAGAAACACGTCCTTGTCTCGCATGTGAAATCCTAGCTCTGGCGCCGGCACTCCAGAGCGGAGCGTGCAGCTCCATGTGTTGCTATGCGGCCGCACGCTCCGCTCTGGAGTGCCGGCGCCAGAGGTTGGATTTCACATGTGAGACACGGACGTGTTTCTCGCATGTGTGATCCCGGCCTTAGACTTGCATCCATAGAAGCAGAGTTAAGAGCTCTGCAAAGATGTCAACTGAAGACTAAGGAGCAGCTCAATGGAATAGGAAAACAGACAGGTGCTATCCCAGGAGGCTTTTACCAAACAGAGAAAGGAAAGTGACATTACATGTCTCACACTGGCAACTGCATCTTTCATTTTAAATAAGCTCTAGAGGCAGGTTCTCAGGGAAATACATGTCCGGCGATAAATCTTAACAGCTCATTTACATGTTAAGAAAAATGTGGATTTTTGTGGACTAAAACATTGGATTACAGATATGAAGATATCATTTTATTCAGCTTTCTATGACCTATATGCCCATAGAGGTGGCTTCAGAGGGTTGATCCCACTGACAGATTCCCATTAAATACTTTACCTCTTTTGATATTTTTCATAGCTGTGCTTCTCTTTTCGGCTCCAATGGTATTCCACCTTTTAGTGGTATCTAAATACTTAGTCAATATGACATTTGGTGTAGTGGTGACCATGTTCTGTTCTGGGCAGCCATCAGGAATATATATGAGAGATCCGAGATAAGTGTCATCTAAGGCACCCAACAAAGTTTCCCCCATGATATTGCCTACAAAAGAAAGGTAAATGAAGCATAGTTTTTTATTAACATAATATCAAATAAGAGGTTGTTTGTAATAATGATGATTGCATTTACTCAACATACTGCAATGAGTTAAATAGAAGTTGGATAGATATTGATTTTTGCCTGCTTTTTATATGTTTAAAGATAAAGGAATATTTTAGTGAGATGTTGGGTAGTGAATAGTGATGAGCGAATATACTCGTTACTCGAGATTTCTCGAGCATGCTCTGTGGTCCTCCGAGTATTTTTAGTGCTCGGAGTTTTCGTTTTTCTTGCTGCAGCTGAATGATTTACATCTGTTAGTCAGCATAAGTACATGTGAGGGTTGCCTGGTTGCTAGGGAATCCCCACATGTACTTATGCTGGCTAACAGATGTAAATCATTCAGCTGCGGCAAGAAAAACTAAAACTTCGAGCACTAAAAAATACTGGGAGGACCCCCGAGCGTGCTTGAGAAATCTCGAGTAACGAGTATATTCGATCATCACTAGTAGTGAAGCTCCACCTTTACTTACCTTTGATGAATATATATTAATATATTTAAGTAAGCGGTCATATGACGAAATGAGAATCACTCCCTCTTTCGCTATTTGGATGCATTTCAGCAATAAAAAGGACTCTCCTCTCAAAATTTTTATATCTTTTTGAGAGTTTACCCAGATAAGTTCCTCTCAGAGATTTACGTGCTTTTCAATCAGTCACTTTAAATTTCACATGGGCAAGAAAAAGTCATAAAATTCTAAAGTCGGTTATGTTGGCTGTTAAAAAGATGGGAGGCCTAGCGTCACCTAACTTTGTTCAACATTATTGGGCATCTCAGTTTGACACAATCACATCTTCGTCTTTTAAACCTGCTTATACGAAATGGATGGAGCTGGAAAAATTATAGTTAGCCCCAGCTCACCCCAACTCCCGGATATGGAATAGACCTATTAGGTCCAATGATCCACACCAGAAAAATATGGAGGGTTGGCTCTATAAAATTCAGTCTGGCATCAATGAATTCCAATCTTACTTCTTTCTTTTTCCATCCGAATTTCCCTGAAAGTCTAAGCCACTCAGTGACAGGGGTATGGACTCAATCTGGCTTGTTTAACTTTGCAGACATAATCAATTATAAAACACGAATTTTACATTCCTATGACGAGCTGAAAACAAAGTTCTTTTTCATTATTCCAATACATTAACCCTTTCGTGATCGGAGCTTTTTTCGTTTTTGGGTTTTCGTTTAACGCTCCCCTCGTTCCCAGAACTGTAATGTTTTAATTTTTTTTAATCAATATGGCTATGTAAGGGCTTATTTTTTTCAGCACGAGTTGTACTTTTGAACCACACCATTGGTTTCAGCATGTCGTGCACTTTAAAACGGGAAAAAAATTCCAAGTGCGGTGAAATTGCAAAAAAAAAAGTGCAATCCCACACTTGTTTTTGTTTGGCTTTTTTGCTAGGTTCACTAAATGCTAAAACTGATTTGCCATTATGATTCTCCAGGTCATTACGAGGTCATAGACACCAAACATGTCTAGGTTCTTTTTTATCTAAGTGGTGAAAAAAATTCCAAAGTTTGCTAAAAAAAATTTTTAAAAAAAATTGTGCAATTTTCCGAGGCCCGTAGCGTCTCCATTTTTCGCAATCTTGGGTTGAGTGAGGGCTTATTTTTTGCTTGCTGAGCTGATATTTTTAATGATACCATTTTTGTGCAGATACGATCTTTTTACAGCCTGTTATTGCATTTCAATGCAATGTCGCGGCAACAAAAAAACTTAATTCTGGCGTTTTGATTTTTTTTATCACTACGCCGTTTAGCGATCAGGTTAATCCTTTTTCTATTGATAAATCGGGCGATTGTGAGCACGGCGATACCAAATATGTCTAGGTTTAATTTTTTTATTGTTTTATTTTGAATGAGGCAAAAGGGGGGTGATATAAACTTTTATATATTTTTTATTTTTTTCATATTTTTAATCACATTTTTCTGTACAATAGCCTCCATGGGAAGCTAGAAGCTGCCACAACTCGATCGGCTCTGCTACATAGAGGCGATGCTCAGATCGCCCTATGTAGCAGTATTACTGCATTGCTATGAGCACCGACCACTGGGTGGCGCTCATAGCATTCCGAGATCAACATCCATAGAGGTCTCAAGGAGACCTCTGTTTATAATGCCGACGCACCGCTGACCCCCGATCACGTGACGGGGGTCAGCAGTGCGCGTATTTCCGGCCCGATGGCCGGTAGCGTCAATTAAATGCCGATGTCAGAGTTTGACAGCGGCATTTAACTAGTTTATAGGCGCGGGAAGAACGCGATTCCGCCCTCGCCTATTATGGGCACATGTCAGCTTTTGAAAACCTCAAAGTGAGGCTTCTGACGTCGGACGTACTCTCCTGTCTGACGTCAGAAAGGGGTTAAGATTAGTAGCCATTTTGCCTAATTATTATTATTCTACGGCCTACAGGCCTCCCTTCCTACCTCTTTCGAGAGACTTTGCAAGAATAGTTCAGCAAAAGGGCTAAAATATAGCATTTACAATATTCTATAGACTCAGGACACAGATTCACTAAGTAGACATTCTTATATGCTCAAACGGGAGAAATATCTAGGTAAAACACTGACCGTGGTAGAATGGAGAAATGTTTGGACCAGAGCAGCTAAGACTGCATCTTGTATTTCATACAAAAAAAATCAGTACAAAATTCTTCGTCTTTAGTAACACAAGCCTAAAATTTTACATAAAGTGGAACCATATCTTCTTTCCCTTCGCTGGCTTTGCGTTTTGTCTAGAGGTCATGTTTGTCACATTTTTTGGGACTGCCCTCTGATTAAAGCATTTTGGGTGGAAGTCCAACTCCTCACCAAGCAAATTGTCAGAGTAGATGTCCCTCTAGATCAGCTCTTTCTATTAAATATTTTTGCTGGGATCCATATCTAAGCGATCCATTGGATTGCTTTTATATATGTGGACAGCAGCACGCTGTTTGACTGCCTACCAATGGAAGCAAACCTCTCCACCTTCCCAACTAGATCTATATTCTCACATCAAGATTGGTTGGCAACCTATGAATGATGAAAAATCAAAAATGGCTAACTTTGTTTCTTTTCCTGTAAAAATTGAAAAATGTATTTCAATAAAGATTGCAATTTTAAAAAATAGTAGACAGCCATATATTCTTGCTGAAAAGTTGGATATACTGTATGTTTCGGACTATAAGATGCACCGGACCATAAGACACACTTAGGTTTTAGAGGAGGAAATTAGGAAAAAAAATTGAAGCAAAAAATGTGGTCAAGTTCTGTACTTAATATCCACTATCCTGGTTTATATGGTCCTATCATCCCCATCCTGGTATGCATGGCTCCCTCATCTCTATCCTGGTATGCATGGCCCCCTCATCCCTAGCCTGGTATGTATGTCTCCCTTATCCCAATCCTGCTATGCAGGGCCCTGATCTTGTCCTACTATGCATCTCCCCATCCTTATCCTGGTATGATTGGCCCCTATCTCTGTCCTGGTATGCATGGCCCCATCCTTATCTTGGTACGATTGGCCCCCATCCCCATCCTGGTATGCGGGGCTCCCATCCCCATCCTGGTATGCATGGCCCTATCATTATCCTGGCATGATTGACCTACATCTCTCTCCTGGTATGCATGGCCCCATCCTTATCCTGGTATAATTGGCCCCCATCCCCATCCTGGTATGCATGATCCCATCAGAAAACATAAAAAAAAAATTGCACTTACCTTCCCAGCGCGCTCCCGCAGCATCTTGTTCCGATGCCGGCAGCTGTTTTATACTTGTAAGCAGCACATGGCAGGGACATCATGTGCATGGAGGCAGTGAGTATTCATTGCTCTTTAGTAGCGAGCACAGTGTCAGCTGGAGTCGCCGGCTTCCTGCAGCTGCCGGTGATCACGTGTCTTCGCTACTAAAGGGAATGAATATTCACCGCATTCCACGCACATGGGGTGGAATGCGGTGAATATCAATTTCTCTTAAATACCGGGCACACATGACCGCAGGCAGTTGTAGGAAGACTCTGGCTGACATTGTGCTCATTACTAAATAGCATTGAATACTCACTGCCCTCGACGCATATAGTCCAAGTGTGCAGAGCAGTGAGTATTCCATCAGCTGTCCTTCGGCTTGTAAGCAGTGCATGACGTCCTTGCCATGCGCTGCCTACAAGCATAAAACAGCTGCTGGCATCAGAACTAGACGATACCAGGACAGAGATGGGGGCCAAACATACCAGGATAAGGATGGGCTCATGCATACCTGGATAGGGATGGGTGACAATCATACCAGGATGCCCATTAGAATTTTGGGCTTCGCCCGCCACCACCATGTCCACTGCCATGCCATTATGCGGCACTCGCTTCACATTTTCAGAGGGCCAGCAGGTGCCGTGAAACTTGAGTTTTTGTGAGCTGCACAGTTCATTTTGGCCACTGGATCCCAAGGGAGCCACTGTCTTAGGCTACGTTCACATTAGCGTCATGCGACGCAGCGTCGTCGACGCACAAGGACGCATGCATCGTGCGCCCCTATCTTTAACATTGGGGATGCATGCAGTTGCGTTGTCATGCGTTTTTGTGAAACGCACGACGCATGCGTCGTTTTACTGCACCTGGGGTGGCGTCGGAGACGCTACATGTTGCATTTTTGTAGCGTCGATAAAACGCATGCGTTGCACTTGCGTCGCTCGTGCGTCGTCATTGCGTTACAATCTCCCATTGAAACCAATTGACAACGCACGTGACGCAAGTGCGTGCGTCGTGTGTGCGTCGTGCGACGCATGCGTCGTTAAATAAAATTACACAAAAAAGTGTCTAGACAGTGATAAACATCCCCCATATATAACAAGAATGTTTGGATTGTTTGTCACTTCTGCTGCAGCATAGCCAACACACCAGACGTCATCATCTGCTGTCCAGAGATGTAAGTATAGAATGATTCTGTGCATTTTCTACATGTTTTATTTTTAAATTGTTTTATTGCAAGTTGTGTATTATATTATTCTGCACTGTGGTTGTGTAAAGACATTGGTGTATTTTTAGTCTGGTTGTGATGTATGGCGTTGTATAGGATGGCGTTTCATTGTCTCCGGCCTTGATTATTGTTCTTTCCAGGATTGACTTTTCTTTTCCATTTATTGGTTTGGGGGTGTTTTTTTATTCTGTTGTGATGTATATTTCTTGCGTTATATGATGGCGTTTCATTGTCTCCGGCCATGTTGGTTTTATTGTAAAGTATGGTAGTATAGTATGATTATGCGCCTTTTTGTTTTGTTTTTTATTTCAGAATTTCATCTACTAAAAATGGCCAGCGAGTCAAGCATCACCCCACCGCTGAGGAGTCCGGTGAGTACATGATCTACTGTTGCTTACTCTTCGGTGTCATTTGTAGACGGGTCACTCAACTTTTTTTAAACTATTTTCCAGGCTTCTTCAAGTGAGGAGGAGAGCCAGGAGGAACATAGCCCGCAGGAGCAGAGACCACGGGATGAAGCTGTGGTGGCAGGACGGCGAGTAAGTTTTTATTTCAAACAACCTATTCCTTTTTTTTCTTTAACTTTTTTTTTTGGGGGGAATGGGGGGTGGTGGTGGGGGGGGGGTGTTGGTGGAGGATTTTGGGAGAACAATTTTTATCTTGCAAACATTAATATTTTCCAATTATTCTAGGTTTCACAACGGGCCCATGATGAACCACTCGACATCGACCTCATGGTTGCATCCATACAGGAGGGAGGCCCGTTGTGGGACAGCCGTGACCCCCGGCACGCGGACCAGGGCGTGTTGCGCCGTATGTGGCTTGAGGTGGCAAAATCGCTGTGGGATGGCTTCGACAGCGCTTCCCCCGCGGTCAAAGATAAATTTCGTAAGTATTGCCGAAATGCTGCTCTGACTCATCATGCCAGGATACACAACCGTCTGTGATGTCTTCTATTGGGATTGCACACGGTTGCGTTATCAATTTCAATATTTTCTCTCAACCTTTTTTTTTTTACTTTAACACAGTTAAACAATTGAAGACCAGATGGCGCTCCATGAAGGACCGTTTCAAGAGGGTCATGAAAAAGGAGGGACAGAGTCGTAGTGGTGCTGCAGCTTCAAGGACCTCAATATATAAATGCAGTCGGATTCTGCAATTCCTGTGACCGGTCCTTGAAAGCCGAGAGTAAGTATAGTACCTATTCCCACACCTCGTTTGGAAAACATGCATATTCACGTAGTATATTTCCCAGCCACGTAGTTTATTGCCCAGCCATTTATTTTGGCAAGTACGAAGTATACAGCACACAGACAGATAGTAGATTGGCCAGGCCTGGGCAATATTTCATAGTGGAGTAGTATATTGCCCATGCAGGTTTATCACAGATTTAAAAAAAAGGAAAAATATAATAGACACGGCATACCATCTACTCCAAGGCAGGTTATGTTCCCAGGGTTGCTCAGCTCGCAGGACCTGTGATGACGTCTCGGTCACCGTGACGTCATGGCAGTTCCGACGATAAGCGTAATTGTCGGGCGTTACAAACGCCAAACATGGGTGAGTATTTAGAAAAAAATAAATGTATTCTATTTTTAATATTGATGCGGCATATGCAGTGTCAATATTAAAAATTGGTTAACATTAACGGCGGCAATGGATACCGCCGGTAAGTTAATTAATGACAGGGGACTATGCGGACGACGGGCATTCACTGCGGGGAGTAAGGAGCGGGCATTTTAATCAGGCCTGTGACCCGTGCTGATTGGTCGCATCAGCCATGTCAGGCAGCTGGCCGGTTCAATCAGCAAGTCGTTACGACTGACAGACTGAACTAACCCTTAACAGTTATGTTAAATTATAATTTTATAGTGTGTGATGCAATGTTAACTTTTACACAGGTGGTGACGAATGTGAAATGTTATATTTTGTATACTAATGGTTTCCTTATGTTTTCACAGAACACACAGCAGCACCCGCGAGCCTGTCCGACCCTCTGGAGCGGTCCTTCGTGAATCGCCATCTGACCCGTCACAGCCATCCCACAGCGAGAGCAGGTCTGCACCACCACAATCTGGCGAACCGGCAGCCGGTCCATCAGATGTTCCCCTGGCCGAGGCCTCTGTCGCTCCTTCCTTCGGGTCTTCCCAACAGCGTCAGCGGGCCTCGGACAGGCCGCTACTGCCCGAATTTTTGCATTTGAGCACGGTCTTCCAGAATTGTTTCAAGGCGCTGGGCGATAGAATGGACACAGCTCTGTCCAATATCGACCGGCGTCTTCAAACAATGGAATCGGAGCTCTCGAGGCCGGCCAAACATTTTTTTAGTTCCATTGAGAAGGGCATGGTGGAACATCTTACGCCAGAACTCCAGATTTCGGTGATGCAGGCCTGCAATAATGCATATGTGACTGCTCTGCAGCAGGCTCGGGTCATGCAGTCAGCGACTACAATGCCCGCAGTACCATCGCTGGCTAGCATGGCTCCGACTCCTGCTTCAGAGCACCAACCCAGAGCTCCGCGTGCCGAGGGCCACCGCCGCCGCCACCGCCACCATAGAACAGAGCCACAAAGTTCTGCTCCTGCCAGGCCTTCAAGGGCACAAAGACAGGAAGCCGACCCACACCCAGAGGGAGAGAGGAGAAAAAGAAAGAAGACCAGAACTACTACAAATTAAAATTGTTCTCGTATAATCTTCGGCCCATGTCAGACTCCTTAAATGTCCGTGAATCATTTGCACGGCCAAACGCTCCAATGTCCACAGCGAGAAACCTGCAGTCCGCACCTGCAATTGCCATGAGCACGGTGGAAAAGTATTTTTTGTAATTGAAAAACAGAGATCCACTTCTTGCAGGCTTTGTAATCCTAATGTGCTTCCCATCCACTGCTCCAATACAGTTAGGGAAAGAACACAGTTTTTCAAATTTTTGGGCGTTGGCCTCCCATAACGCTGTCGTTGGTATTGGTAAAAATTCCTCCCGGAGGTTGTCCCACAATGCGCGGCATGTGTCGGCAATAATACCCGAAAGTGTGGAGACTCCAATCCGAAACTGGAAATGCAATGATCTCAAGGTCTCTCCGGTAGCCAGGAAACTGACAAGAAGAAAAATAAATAAATTTAATTTAATTACATTGTTATAAAATAAAATTTCATTTTGAATTCCAATCCCCAACCCCACAAAAACAAAACACGTTACTTTAAAAAATGGCAAGAACATATAAAATCCTTCACATTGCATTACGTACCGTAGAGTCACCAGCAGACGTTCCTCGGGGGAAATTGATTTACGGAGCTGCGTGTCCTGCCTGGAAATGGCTCCTTCCACCAGACGCAGCAGATAGCGGAAGCTGTTTTGAGACATCCTGGTGTACTCAAAGTATTTATCCAGGTTGTCATTTAACTCGCTAAACAAACAATGGTAGGCTCCACGGCTCTCTCGGACTTCCACTATAGGGTGCAGCCAAAAACGCCGACGACTCCTTCTCCGTAGTTTATCTCTTTTCCTCTGTTCATGACAGGCAATAGCGTAAGCAATAGCAATGGCAAAATCCAGCTCCATATTGAGGTAGATACTCTCCATGGGACGCTCCATCTTGATGCTGTAAAACCACGCAATGGTAGGATTTTATCTATGCCGGGGTATATATACCACAATTCCATTATACCCACCCTCATCTATCCATTGGTGGAATTATCTAGTGTCTAGACACTAGACCCACCCTCTTCTATCCATTGGTGGTATTATCTAGTGTCTAGACACTAAATTGGGTTGAAAAATGACATCATTGTTTGACAACGCATGCGTCGAAAAACGCTGCGTTTTTCGAAAAAACGCAACAAAAACGCACAAAAAACGCTGCGTTTTACGACGCATCCGTTCAACGCATGCGTCAAAAAGGGTGCGTTTTTGTGTGCGTTGCCGATGCGTCATGCGTTGCGTCGACGACGCTGCGTCGCATAACGCTAATGTGAACGTAGCCTTAGCGGGTGAAGCCGCTGTAAGGTGAATATAATACAGGAGTTTTGGGAGCTGTATGATCAATGTCAGTAAACTGGATTCTACCAGACACCAAAAGCATTAGGCACAAGCCTACACAGTTCTTCTGGAAACTACACAACCAGGCAAAATGTAACTTTCAATACATATTAGTCCTTAAAAAACATTATTCACACTCCGTATATAAGTTAAATTAAACAGAACCCATTAAACAAAGGACACAAAAAGTGTATAGAAAATATGTAGAAATCAATTTATTATTGTTAATTATACTTAAATTTGATGTCAAAGTATGTAATGGATGCTACTGGTCAGACCAGAAGACGAGCAGCAAACTGACACATTACTGTAAATACAGGTTAATAGTATTATTATTTAACTCAGTGGTATTCAAAAGAATATTCAAATATCAAGAGCAAAGGGAAAAATCAATAATGCAAAAATGGCAACAGTCAGTACCCAAAGATTAACCCTATTTAGAAGGCAGATCAATAAGTATTAAAATAAGGCATAATGTCATTCACCCAAGACATGATAGAATAATTTGTAGTTTGTTTTTTTACCAATGAAACATCAAGCTAACACCCTTAATCACAATGTAGAAGAACTACCAAAACATTATAAGGTGTCTAAGTGCACATAAATAAGGTAAAAATCTACCAGGTCAAAACATTTATAAGGTGTCTGAGTGCATGGTAAGGTAAGAAATCTACCAAATCAAAATTTCCCTAGTTAACCTCAACAGAACTAATTAACCACATGCTACAGTGCATAAAGTGTGCTAAATACATACATGTCAGTTTGCTGCTCATCTTCTGGTCTGACCAGTAGCATCCATTATATACTTTGACATCAATTTTATGCACGCTGCTCAAAAAATAAAGGGAACACTTAAACAACAGAATATAACTCAAGTAAATCAAACTTCTGTGAAATCAAACTGTCCACTTAAGAAGCAACACTGTTTGACAATCAATTTCACATGCTGTTGTGCAAATGGAATTGACAACAGCTGGAAATTATTTGCAATTATCAAGACACAATCAATAAAGGAGTGGTGCTGCAGGTGCGGACCACAGACCATATCTCAGTACCAATGCTTTGTAGCTGATGTTTTGGTCACTTTTGAATGTTGCTTATGCTTTCACACACGTGGTAGCATGAGACGGACTCTACAACCCACACAAGTGGTTCAGGTAGTGCAGCTCATCCAGGATGGCACATCAATGCGAGCTGTGGCAATTAGGTTTCCTGTGTCTGTCAGTGTAGTGTCCAGAGGCTGGAGACGCTACCAGGAGACAGGCCAGTACACCAGGAGACGTGGAGGGAGCCGTAGGAGGGCAACAACCCAGCAGCAGGACCGCTACCTTAGCTTTTGTGCAAGGAGGAACAGGAGGAGCACTGCCAGAGCCCTGCAAAATGACCTCCAGCAGGCCACAAATGTGCATGTGTCTGCACAAAACGGTAAGAAACCGACTCTATGAGGATGGTCTGAGGGCCCGACATCCACAGATGCGGGTTGTGCTCACAGCCCAACACCGTGCAGGACGCTTGGCATTTGCCACAGAACACCAGGATTGGCAAATTCACCACTGGCGCCCTGTGCTCTTCACAGATGAAAGCAGGTTCACACTGAGCACATGTGACAGACGTGACAGAGTCTGGAGATGCCGTGGAGAGCGATCTGCTGCCTGCAACATCCTTCAGCATAACCGGTTTGGCAGTGGGTCAGTAATGGTGTGGGGTGGCATTTCTTTGGCGGGCCGCACAGCCCTCCATGTGCTCGCCAGATTTAGCCTGACTGCCATTAGGTACCGAGATGAGATCCTTAGACCCCTTGTGAGACCATATGCTGGTGCAGTTGGCCCTGGGTTCCTCCTAATGCAGGACAACGCCAGACCTCATGTGGCTGGAGTGTGTCAACAGTTCCTGCAAGATGAAGGCATTGCAGCTATAGACTGGCCCGCACGTTCCCCAGACCTCAATCTGATTGAACACATCTGGGACATCATGTCTCGCACCATCCACCAACATCACGTCGCACCACAGACTGTCCAGGAGTTGGCGGATGCTTTAGTCCAGGTCTGGGAGGAGATCCCTCAGGAGACCATCTGCTGCCTCATCAGGAGAATGCCCAGGCATTGTTGGGAGACCAGACGGGCACGTGGAGGCCACACACACTACATCATTTCCTTGTCTTGAGGCATTTTCAAAGAAGTTGGATCAGCCTGTAACTTCATTTTCCACTTTGATTTTGAGTATCATTCCAACTCCAGACCTCCGTGGCATATTAGTCGTGATTTATGTTGATAATTTTTACATTTTATTGTTCTCAACACATTCCACTATGTAATGAATAAAGATTTACAACTGAAATATTTCATTCAGTGATATCTGGGATGTGGGATTTTAGTGTTCCTTTTATTTTTTTTGAGCAGTGTATAATTAACAATAAAATTGATTTTGACATATTTTCTATACACTTCTTGTGCCCTTTGTTTCATGGGTTCTGATTAATTTACAATGTATCTTTTGCATGGTTTTAAGCAACAGTGGAGTAATTATAGGACATGTCCCAGAGAGTGTCAAGGTCTGTGGAATGTATTACTCAGGTGACAGGCAGTGCTATTTTTTCCACAAACATGATCTTTTAGTCCCCAATTATTTTTCCAAGGGTGACAGGAGAAATTGGACCCCAAAAGTTGTTGTCCAATTTGTCCTGAGTATGCTGATACCCCATATGTGGGGAAAACCACTGTTTGGGTGCACGGCAGAGCTCGGAAGGGAAGGAGCGCCGTTAGACTTTTTCAAACCAAAATTGGCTGGAATTGAGATTGGACGCCATGTCGCATTCGGAGAGCCCCTGATGTGCCTAAACAGTGGAAACCCCCCAAAAGTGACCCCATTTTGGAAACTAGACCCACCAAGGAGCTTATCTAGATGTGTGGTAAGCACTTTGACCCCCCCAAGTATTTCACTAAAGTTTATAACGCCCGGGCATGAAAATAAAAAATCATATTTTTTCGACAAACATGATCTTTTCGTCCACAATTTTTTATTTTACCAAGGGTAACAGGAAAAATTGGACCCCAAAAGTTGTTGTCTAATTTGTCCTGAGTACGCTGGTACATACTGTATGTGGGAGAAAAGTACTATTTGGGCATGCGTCGGGGCTCGGAAGGGAGGTAGTGACGTTTTGGAATGCAGACTTTGATGAAATGGTCTGCAGGTGTCATGTTCATCAGAACCCCTGTGTCATCAGAACCCCTGATGTGCCTAAACAGTAGAAACCCCCAAGATACCCCATTTTGGAAACTAGAACCCCTAAGGTACTTATCTAAATGTGTGGTGAGAACTTTGAACCCCCAAGTGTTTCATTTAAGTTTATAATGCCCGGGTGTTAAAAAAACAAAAATTTTTTTTCCACAAAAATGATCTTTTAGTCCGCAATTTTTAATGTTTTCCAAGGGTAACAGGAGAAATTGGACCCCTAAAGTTGTTGTCCAATTTTTTCTGAGTACGCTGATACTTCATATATGGGAGAAAACTACTGTTTGGGCACACGTCGGGGCTCGGAATGGAAGTAGTGAAGTTTTGTAATGCAGACTTTGATGGAATGGTCTGCGGGCCGATCCTAGGCAGGTCGCCAACAGGGCACAGTGTAGTAACACAGGTAAGATGGCGCCAGAATTTTAATGCGATCACCGCGACTTTGGTCGCAATGTCGCATGAAAGATATGACGTACTATCCCGTCCATGGTCAGATAGGTCACAGTGACGGGATAGTACATCGGATATCAGAGAGGGGATAATGGGGTGAAGCTGCAGACAAAAACAAGACAAAAAATGTACTGCCTTCACCACCACTAGAGGAAGCTCAGATAGTTACTGCATATTGTTTTATGATTGAGTTTAATCTACTATGGAATACAATAAACCTCAGTCGAGGGGTTCAAGAGAGGCCTGGATGTACTATGTACTATATACTGCAACCTCCTACTCTCTGGACTCCGCTCTAGCACTCTGGCACCACTCCAATCCATCCTACACTCTGCTGCCCGACTAATCCACCTGTCCCCCCGCTATTCCCCAGCCTCTCCCCTGTGTCAAGCCCTTCACTGGCTTCCTATCGCCCAGAGACTCCAGTTCAAAACCCTCACACTGACATACAAAGCCATCCACAACCTGTCTCCTCCATACATCTGTGACATGGTCTCCCGGTACCTACCTACACGCAACCTCCGATCCTCCCAAGACCTCCTTCTCTACTCCCCTCTCATCTCTTCTTCCCACAACCGCATCCAAGACTTCTCCCGTGCTTCCCCCATACTCTGGAACTCTCTACCCCAACACATCAGACTCGCTCCTACCATAGAAACCTTCAAAAAGAACCTGAAGACTCATCTCTTCCGACAAGCCTACAGCCTGCAGTGATCCTCAACCTACTGAACAGCCGCACAGCCAGCTCTTCCCTCTCCTAGTGTATCCTCACCCACCCCCTGCAGACTGTGAGCCCTCGCGGGCAGGGTCCTCCCTCCTTATGTACTCGTGTGCCTTGTTATCTGCTCATGTTTAATGTATTTGTCTATATTTGCCCCGTATTCACATGTAAAGCGCCATGGAATAATTAGCGCTATAAAAATGTATAATAATAATAATAATAATAATGTCTTCCTGGAGCAGAACAATATTGTATCATACAATTATTAGGTTCTGTAGAAGGACGTAAATCTGGGGATTTATTATGATGGAATATAGGCTGAACTGGATGGACAAATGTCTTTTTTCGGCCTTACTAACTATGTTACTATGTTACTAAACCTGAAAATAGTTTCTAGTGTCCCCTATACATTTTAGATTAAAAAAAAAAAAGTTCTAAGGATTCAAGAACACTTCGCCTACTGTAATGTTACATGTAGAGAATAAAAAGTATTCCTTTTATGGTATAGAATAATATAGTCAGTGGCGTAACTACAAAGTTATGGGCCCCGGTGCGAAGTTTCAAATGGGGCCCCCCACCAAAACATTTGCCACCCAAATCCACATCCTGCCCCATGTACCTCCACATTCTGCCCCATCCGTCTCTGCATTCTGCCCCATCCGTCTCCGCATTCTGCCCCATCCGACTCCGCATTCTGCCCCATCCGACTCCGCATTCTGCCCCATCCGACTCCGCATTCTGCCCCATCCGACTCCGCATTCTGCCCCATCCGACTCCGCATTCTGCCCCATCCGACTCCGCATTCTGCCCCATCCGACTCCGCATTCTGCCCCATCCGACTCCGCATTCTGCCCCAATCGACTCCGCATTCTGCCCCATCCGTCTCCGCATTCTGCCCCATCCGTCTCCGCATTCTGCCCCATCCGACTCCGCATTCTGCCCCATCCGTCTCCGCATTCTGCCCCATCCGTCTCCGCATTCTGCCCCATCCGACTCCGCATTCTGCCCCATCCGTCTCCGAATTCTGCCCCATCCGTCTCCGCATTCTGCCCCATCCGTCTCCGCATTCTGCCCCATCCGTCTCCGCATTCTGCCCGTCTCCATATCTCACCAGAACAGCAGGAACCGGAAATCTGCTGCTGGTTGATACCAGAGAACACGAGCTGCACACAACCAGGACTGAGCTGCTGAGAGCTGAAGGACCTGTGGTGACGTCATCGTCATGTGATCAGGAGGTGGAGCTGATAAATGGTGAAAGACCTATGATAGTGATGACGTCACCACAGGATCTTCAGCTCTTCCTTTCAGATCAGGCGTCGGCTGCTGATCTGATGTGTGCGCCCGGCAGGTCAGGTGGAGGGCAGGTCTGTCTGTTGCCGTGCTGGACGAATCACCTGCACGGCAACAGTTTTTAACTTTTTGCTGGTGTCGGCATGCATCTGACCTGCCGGGGCCCCTGACTACCCCAGGCCCGGTCGCAATGGCGACTGCTGCGACCGTGGTAGTTACACCCCTGAATATAGTATTGCATATAAACTGATTAAAAATGAACTTGACATAAGTTTGCATTACTTTTCCAATGGTTCTCACTTTTTATTAACAATATACAGTGTGGAAAATAAGTATTTGATGTATTGCTGATTTTGCTAATTTTCCCACCTACAAAGAATGGAGAGCTCTGTCAATTTCTATCGTAGGTACACTGCAACTGTGAGAGACAGAATCTTAAAAGCAAGATCCAAAAAATCACATTGCATGATTTTTACATAATTAATTTTGACATTATTGCATGAAATAAGTGTTTGATACAAACGAGAAACAGGACTTAATACTTGGTACAGAAACCTTTGTTTTCAGTTACAGAGGTCAGATGTTTCCTGTAGTTGTTGACCAAGTTTGCATAAACTGCTGCAGGGATTTTGACCCACTCCTCCATACAGATCTTCTCCAGATCTTTTAGGTTTCGGGGCTGTCGCTGGGCAGCATTGAGTTTCAGCTCCTCCAAAGATTTGCTTGAAATTCGTCTTATGGAGCCATTCCTTAGTTGTCCTGGCTGTGTGTTTCAGGTAATTTATGTGCTGGAAGACCCAGCCAAAGCCGATCTTCAATGCTCCTACTGAGGGAAGCAGGTTTTGGTCAAAATATCGCAATACATGACCCCATCCATCCTTCCTTCAATACAGTGCAATTGTCCTGTCCCCTTTGCAGAAAAGCACCCCTAAAGTTTGATGTGTCCCCTACCATATTTCACAGTTGGGACAGTGTTCTTGGAGTTGTACTCATCCTTCTTCCTCCAAATACGGCGAGTGGAGTTGATATCAAAAGTTCTATTTTAGTCTCATCTAACCACATGACCTTCTCTTGTGCCTGCTCTGGATGATCCAGATGGTTATTGGTGAACTTCAAACTGGCCTGGACATGTGCTGGCATGAGCAAGGGACCTTGTGTGCCCTGCAGGATATTAATCCATGATGGCGTAGTGTGTTACGAACGGTAATGTTTGAGTTGTTTCCCTCTCACCAAGCTGCTTGCCTATTGTCCTTTGTCCATCCCAGACTCATGCAGACTCATGCAGGTCTACAGTTTTGTCCCTGGTGTCTTTAGACAGCTCCTTTGTCTTGATGATTGAGTGTATGGACAGGTGTCTTTTATACAGGTAATGAGTTCAAACAGCTATAATTAATAAAGGTAATGATTGCAAAGTAAGAGGACTTCTTAAATAAAAACTAACAGGTCTGTGGGAGCCAGAATCCCTACTGGTTGGTAGATAACCAAATACTTATTTCATGCAATCAAATGCAATTTAATTATGTAAAAGTCATGCAAGGTGATTTTCTGTTTTTTTTATTTATATATTCTGTCTCTCACAGTAGAAGTGTACCTACGATAAAAATGACAGACCTCTCCATTCTTTGTAGGTGGGAAAACTTGCAAAATTAGCAGTGTATCAAATATCTATTTTCCCCACTGTACATATTGCACAAAAAAGCACAAGATCTTGAAGAACTTTTATTGACTTTGGCAATCTTAGGGAATAATATATTCTATTTGGCAGTAATAACATGTGATACCTTGTATACTAATGAAGTTTGTTGCAATGCTGCCAGGAACCATTCCTTCTAAAGCTTCCTTCTTTATCTGTATCTGCTGAAGTTCTCCTGTTAATCACAATTCTTTAGTTAAAAAACGGCATGTATTCAAATGTATTACATTCAATTCACACATAGTCAAATTGGCAGCATATGTCTGGATCCATAATGTACAGTCTCCAAATTCATCTATAGGGCACATGTGTGCAGTGGTTAGATCACCACCGGTCACAAGAACAATGGACAAGGCTAATGGAAATTTTAATAAAGCAGTGAATGAACATGAAAGATCATTTAAAGTTTATGACATTAACCCCTTAACCCCCAAGGGTGGTTTGCATGTTAATGACTGGGCCAATTTTTACAATTCTGACCACTGTCCCTTTATGAGGTTATAACTCTGGAACGCTTGCATGGATTTCAGTGATTCTGACATTGTTTTCTCGTGACATTTTGTACTTCATGTTAGTGGTAAAATTTCCTTGACATTACTTGCGTTTATTTGTAAAAAAAAAAACAAAAAAACGGAAATTTGGCGAAAATTTTGAAAATGTTGCAATTTTCCAACTTTGAATTTTCATGCCCTTAAATCACAGAGAAATGTCACACAACATATTAAATAAGTAACATTTCCCACATGTCTACTTTACATCAGCGCAATTTTGGAACCAACATTTTTTTTGTTAGGGAGTTATAAGGGTTAAAAGTTGACCAGCAATTTCTCATTTTTACAACATCATTTTTTTGGGGGGTATCACATCACATTTGAAGTCACTTTGAGGGGTCTATATGATAGAAAATAACCAAGTGTGACACCATTCTAAAAACTGCACCCCTCAAGGTGCTCAAAACCACATTCAAGAAGTTTATTAACCCTCAGGTGTTTCACAGGAATTTTTGGAATGTTTAAAAAAATTAACATTAAACTTTTTTTCACAAAAAATTTACTTCAGCTCCAATTTGTTTTATTTTACTAAGGGTAAAAGGAGAAATTGGACCAAAAAAGTTGTTGTACAATTTGTCCTGAGTAAGTCGATACCCCATATGTGGGGGTTAACCACTGTTTGGGCGCATGGCAGAGCTCGGAAGGGAAGGAGCGCCATTTGACTTTAAAATGCAAAATTGGCTGAAATTGAGATAGGATGCCATGTCTCGTTTGGAGAGCCCCTGATGTGCTTAAACAGTGGAAACCCCCCAAAAGTGACACGATTTTGGAAAGTAGACCCCCTAAGGAACTTATCTAGATGTGTGGTGAGCACTTTGAACCCCCAAGTGCTTCACAGAATTTTATAATGTAGAGCAATAAAAATAAAAAATCTTATTTTTTTCACAAAAATGATTTTTCGCCCCCAATTTTTTATTTTCCCCAGGGTAACAGGAGAAATTGGACCCTAAACATTGTTGTGCAGTATGTACTGAGTGCGCTGATACCCCATAACTGGGGGTAAACCACTGTTAGGACGCCTGGCAGAGCTCAGAAGGGAAGGAGTGCCATTTGACTTTCCAATGCAAAATTGGCTGGAATTGAGATAGGACGCCATGTCTCGTTTGGAGAGCCTCTGATGTGCCTAAACAGTGGAAACCCCCAAAAGTGAAACCATTTTGGAAAGAAGACCCCCTAAAGAACTTATCTAGATGTGTGGTGAGCACTTTGAACCCCCAAGTGCTTCACAGAAGTTTATAATGTAGAGCTGTGAAAATTACAAAATCATTTTTTTCCACAAAAATTATATATAAGCCCCCAATTTTGTATTTTCCCAAGGGTATCTGGAGAAATTTTACCCCAAATGTTGTTGTGCAATTTGTCCTGAGTACGCTGATACCCCATATGTGGGAGAAAACTACTGTTTGGGCACATGGCAGAGCTCGGAAGGGAAGAAGTGGCATTTTGGATTGCAGACTTTGATGTGATGGCCTGCGGGTGTCACATTGCGTTTGCAGAGCCCCTGATGTACCTAAACAGTAGAAACCCCCCACAAGTGACCCCATACTGGAAACTAGTCCCCCGAAGGAACTTATCTAGATGTGTTGTGAGAACTTTAAACCCCCAAGTGTTTCACTAAAGTTTATAACGCAGAGCCTTGAAAATAAAAAATCTTTTTTTTCCACAAAAATGATTTTTTAGCCCCCAGTTTTGTAGTTTTTCAAGGGTAACAGGAGAAATTGGACAGCAAAAGTTGTTGTCCAATTTGTCCTGAGTATGCCGATACCCCATATGTGGGGGTAAACCACTGTTTGGGTGCACGGCAGAGCTCGGAAGGGAAGGAGCACCATTTTACTTTTTCAACGCAGAATTTGTAATTGAGATCGGACGTCATGTTGCGTTTGCAGAGCCCCTGATATGCCTAAACAGTGGAAACCTCCCAATTCTAACTCCAACCCTAACCCCAACACACCCCTAACCCTAATCCCAACCCTAACCACATCCTTAACCCCAACACGCCTAACCCTAATCCCAACCCAAACCACACCTCTAACCCGAACACATCCCTAACTCTAATCCCAACCCCAACACACCCCTAACCCCAACACACCCTAACCTTTATCCCAACCCTAACCATAACCTAACCACAACCCTAACCCTAACACACCTGTAACCCAACCGTAAATGTAATCTAAACCCTAACCCCAACTCTAGCTCCAACCCTAACTTTAGCCCCAACCCTACCCCTAACCCTAATGGGAAAATGGAAATAAATGCATTTTTTTATTTTATTATTTTTCCCTAACTAAGGTGGTGATAAAGGATGAGTTTGATTTACAATTTATAGCAGGTTTTTATACCAGGTTTTTTTTATATTTGGCAGCTGTCACACACTAAAAGACGCTTTTTATTGCAAAAAATATTTTTTGCGTTGCCAAATTTTGAGAGCTATAATTTTTCCATATTTTGGTCCACACAGTCATGTGAGGTCTTGTTTTTTGTGGGACGAGTTGACATTTTTATTGGTACCATTTTCGGGGACATGACATTTTATGATCGCTTTTTATAATGATTTATGTTAGGCAGAATGAACAAAAACCAGCAATTTGTGAATTTCTTTTGGGGGGGCATTTATACCGGTCCGCATTTGGTAAAATTTATATAACAGTTTTATTCTTCAGGTCAGTATGATTACAGTGATACCTCATTTATATCATTTTTTATGTTTTGGTGCTTTCATACAATAAAAACTATTTTATCGAAAAAATTATCATTTTTGCATCACTTTATTCTGAGGGCTATAACTTTTTTATTTTTTCGTTGATGATGCTGTATGGTGGCTCATTTTTTGCGGGACAAGATGACGTTTTCGGTGGTACCATATTTATTTATATCCGCCTTTTTGATCGCGTGTTATTCCACTTTTTGTTCTGCGGTATGATGATAAAGCACTGTTTTTTTGCCTCGTTTTTGTATTTTGCGTTTTACGGTGTTCACTGAAGGGGTTAACTAGTGGGACAGTTTTATAGGTCGGGACGTTACGGACGTGGCGATACTAAATATGTGTACTTTTATTGTTTTGGGTTTTTTAGTTACATAAAGAAATGTATTTATTGGAACAATTTTTTTAAAAATGTATTTATTTAGGTTTTTGTTTTTTTTACTTTTTTACTTTGTCCCAGGTTGGGACATCACTGTATAGTGTCAGCTATCTTGGATCCAGGGCCTGCAGGGAGGAGGACAGAGGAGACGCTCAGAACAACGCAATCACATCACGTTGTTCGGAGGGTCTCAGGGAAGCACGTAGGGAGCCCTCTCCCTGCACGATGCTTCCCTATGCCACCAGAATGCTGCAATCATGTTTGATCGCAGTGTTCCGGGGGTTAATGTGCGCTCCTGGCACATAGTGCCAAATGTCAGCTGCAATAATCAGCTGACACCCGGCAGCGATCGGCCGCACTCCCCCAGTGAGCACGGCTGATCGCCTATGACGTACTATCCCATTGCTGGGAATTAAGTCCCAGGTCACCTCGACGGGATAGTACGTCTAATGGCAGAAAGGGGTTAAAAGAGTTGTCTAGGTTTAGTGCAGGAGTCTGAATTCACTATATAAATTTAAAAAAACTGACCGTCACATCCAAACATAGACTAAGTGTGAACAGGTGCTGAACCTAGAGTCACCAACTCGTATACAGTCAATTAAATAAGGCAGCACACTGCGGCGCTAAAACATGCAAACATGGAACATGAAAACTGAACTGCATTACTGCACTACAAATATGAAAAAATTAGAGCGTTTAGCGCATAAATTGGCCAATTCATGTGTACCTGGTAGCCACATTTCAATTTTCATGTTTCATGTTTGCATGTTTTAGCGCCGCAGTGTGCTGCCTTATTTATTTGAATTCACTATATGTGAGAGCAGGTATGTAAATCCTCAAATCATACATGGTGCGCGCTGTCATGATTCTCTGATGTAGGTGGCCATATTCCGACTACGTGTGCTTCTCACAATATTAGAATATCATCAAAAATTAAATTTATTTCAGTTCTTTAATACAAAAACTCATATATTATATAGAGCCATTACAAACAGAGTGATCTATTTCAAGTGTTTATTTCTGTTAATGTTGATGATTATGGTTTACAGCCAATGAAAACCCAAAAGTCATTATCTCAGTAAATTAGAATACTTTATAATTATAACACCAGTTTGAAAAATTATTTTAAAATCTGAAATGTTGGCCTACTGAAATGTATGTTCAGTAAATTCACTCAATACTTGGTTGAAGCTCCTTTTGCATCAATTACTGCATCAATGCGGCGTGGCATGTAGGTGATCAGCCTGTGGCACTGCTGAGGTGTTATGGAAGCCCAAGTTTCTTTTGATAGCAGCCTTCAGCTTGTGTGCATTTTTGGGTCTGGTGTCTCATCTTTCTCTTGACAATACCCTACAGATTCTCTATGGGGTTAAGGTCAGGTGAGTTTGCTGGCCAATGAAGCACAGTGATACTGTTGTTTTTAAACCAGGTATTGGTACTTTTGGCAGTGTGGACAGGTGCCAAGTCTAACTGGAGAATTAAATTTCCATCTCTAAGAAGCTTGTCAGCAGAGGGAAGCATGAGGTGCTCTAAAATTTCCTGATAGATGGCTGCACTGTCTTTGGTATTGCTAAAACACAGTGGACCTACACCAACAGATGACATGGCCGCCCAAACCATCACTGATTGTGGAAACTTCACACTAGACCTAAAGCAGCTTGGAGTGTGTGTCTCTCTACTCTTCCTCCAGACTCTGGGACCGTGAATTTCCAAATGAAATGCAAAATTTACTTTAATCTGAAAACACCTTGGACCACTGAGCAACAGTCCAATTCTTTTTCTGCTTGGCCCAGGTAAGACGTTTCTGGCGTTGTCTATTGGTCATAAGTGGCTTGACACAAGGAATGCGACACTTGTAGCCCATGTCCTGGATACATCTTTGTGTGTTGGCTCTTGAAGCAATGACTCTAGCAGCAGTCCACTCCTTGTGAATCTCCCCCAAAATTTTGAATAGCCTTTTCTTAACAATCTTTTTAAGGCTGTGGTTGTCCCAGTTGCTTGTGCACTTTTTTTCTAAAACACTTTTTCCTTCCACTTAACTTCCCATTAATATGCTTGGATGCAGTACTCTGTGAACAGCCAGCTTCTTTAGTAATGACCTTTTGTGGCTTACTCTCCTTGTGGAGTATGTCAATGACTGCCTTCTGGACACCTGTCAAGTCAGTAGTCTTCCCCATGATTGTGGATCCTACGGAAACACTAAGGGACCTTTTTAAAAGCTCAGGAAGCCTTTGCAGGTGTTTTTTTGTTAATCATTCTAATTTACTGACTTAATGACTTTTGAGTTTTCATTGGCTGTAAGCCATAATCATCAACATTAACAGAAAAAAACACTCGAAAAATCACTCTGTTTGTAATGACTCTATATAATATACGAGTTTCACTTTTTGTATAGAAGAACTGAAATAAATTAACTTTTTGATGATATTCTAATTTTATGAGAAGCACCTGTAAACGTGCACAACCTCATTTAATTGATTTATATTGAGCAAGGACAGCTCATGTCTAGTCTGAATGTGGCTGGGAGTATGCATTTCACAAACTTGCAGTCACATGACTACCTTATCTCACCATTGGCATCGGAGAATTATGACTGCCTGCATTATGTACGATGTGAGGATTCATAAATCTAGTCATATATAGTGACTGCTCACTTTTGTGCCAAACCTGGACAACACCTTTAAAAACCTGCCAGCCGCATCCTATTTTCCACCACAGTGCAAACTGGAGTCCATCGTTCTAATAATTGATGGTGGTCTCTGTGGTTGGATTCCTATTGATCTAATAATTAACATCTAGACATATACACTATTTGTTTATTTTACACAAGGAATAAGGATCAAGATATTTTCATAATAGGAATCTAACCTTTGGGGTTTATAGTTTCACTGAAAGCTTGTTTCCTCACAAGTTTCCCTTCTGGCTGAAATATAAAAGCAAAAAAAAAATCTGAAAGTATTCACAATTTTTAAAATAAATATATAAATAAATATATACCATGTCAGTACAATTTATCTTTTACATCATTTTTATTGGAGAGCAGACCAGCAATCATAAATTCACAACTCTTCTCTTCCCACTTGACCTGTAACGGTGGCAAGTGGGGTTAATATTTGTGGGATTGATGTCACCTTTGTATTGTCAGGTGACATAAAGCCCACAGCTTAGTAATGGAGAGGTGTCTACAAGACACCTCTCCATTATTAATCTTATAGTTATATGTTAAATAAAGACACAGCCATAAAAAAAATCCTTTAATTGAAAAAATCACACAGACTCCTTTAATATTCTCAATTAACCCTTTCAAGTCCTTGCCCTTTTTTGGTTTTGCTTTTTCGTTTTTTGCTCCCCTCCTTCCCAGAGCCATAACTTTTTTATTTTTCCGTCAATATGGCCATGTGAGGGCTTTTTTTTTTGCGGGACCAGTTGTAATTTTGAATGACATCATAGGTTTTAGCATGTCGTGTACTAAAAACCCGGGGAAAAAATTCCAAGTGCGATGAAATTGCAAAAAAGTGCAATCACACACTGTTTTTTTGTTTGGCTTTTTTGCTAGTTTCACTAAATGCTAAAACTAATCTGCTAATTTGATTCTCCAGGTCATTGCAATGTCATAGACACCAAACATGTCTAGGTTATGTTTTATCTAAGTGGTAAAAAAAAACATTCCAAACTTTGCTAAAAAAAAAAAATGTGCACAATTTTTCAATACCCGTATCGAGCTGTAGGATTTCCTGATTAATAATACTATCCCGGCTCTATGTGTTTTTAAAGCATAGGATTTCTGTTTCATAATTAAATAAAAGCTATGTTTTATTTAGGGTCTTGAATTAGAGATCTTGCTTTGCCTATGGCAATTTGTGTGAATTTTGACAAATTTAACTCAGAAAAAGTCTTTCATTTTGGTTATAAAAATACTTATGTACATACCAACACATGGAGCTTCTTTCTCACTCTATCTGATAGGCCATTGCCGGTAGCTGAAACATCTATGTCAACTTCTGTTACTTCAAGTGGGATTACAACAAAGTACACCACCTTGGATGATTTCGGTGGTACTCTGACTGTTTCCTGATAACCTTTGGATTTAGTAGCCAAACTGCATAAATTCTCGTTATAAAGGAATTTCACTCTGACCTGGTAAAAGAAAAAATAAAGCAAAACAAATAATAAGCAATAGAAGTAAAAAAAAAAAAGCAAAATTCTAGGTTTTGGGGCACAACAATGATTTTCACAGTTGTAAGCTTGTATGATTTTGATATTTTGTTAAATATTGAGTTTTATACTTTTCTATTGCATACACTCTGGTGGTTAGAATACTTTATATTTCTACATATTTTACACCACTGTTGGAGACATTTTTCAACATTGTGATACCAAGTATAATTGTATGTCATGGTGCCAACTCCACCAAATGTACCTAAATGGAGTGCATGGCATTTAAAATGTAACATAACTAGCAGATATACTGTACTCTTTATCTTTTGGGCAGGCAATATGACACCCACTACTCTACACCAAAGAAAGACTCATGTTCATTGGAGCGTCTAGTTTGCACTGAGAAGTATATCATCAGACGATTGACAGACAAATATAAGAGAAAATGTATCAGCATGTCAAACAACAGGATTGGAGAATGTAGAGCTGGAAAACTAACCGTAGCTTGATCTGAATGGTAGTTGTGAATTACTGCTCTTATCTGCACTTGTTCATTTTTTATAACACTGTATGGCATTCTCAGATCAATGAAGAATTCTTTATAAGTGGTCAATTCATATGGTTCTGACACACAAATGCCTGAAAAAAATGTATTCCAATTGTTAGTCATTATTGTTTTCAGCATTTTGTGCTATTCAGTATATACAATATGTTGTGTCACCCCCCCATCTAGTAAGGTACGGTATATGTCATTTTTAGTCTTGGGTTGTGAATCTGTTAGGAACATTTTTTAAACCAAAAGGTTAAAGAACTATTTAGAAAACACATTGCTTGTTCTTCCCAGAGCAGTCAGTTTACTTGAAGCATATTGCTCCATTCTTGGCAGAAACCTTGAAAAGAAACAATGCTCATATATTGTATGCTTAACAAGAGGAAGTTCTGTCTCATGCGCAAGCTTATCACATATACTATTACTTAAAGTGGTATTGCAATTCTAAGAAGTTAGCACTTTGGACCCTCACTTTTTCAAAAACAGGGTAGTTTTATCCCTTTTAGAATAAAGCAGCGATGGGCTTGCTCAACTGTAGCTCCATTCTTTGTCTATGGGACTGCCAGAGTACTGTACTCAGATTTCTCTGACAGTCCCATAAAAAATGGACTGACGGTCAAGCATGTTCAGATATAATTATTTGTCACCTAAAGGTGAAAAAGGGGTGGCATTAAAAAACTAAACAGGCTGACAAGGCACAAAGAGCAATCAAATGAGTTCACATGAACCAATTCAGCATACTGAATCTTCTGCACTACCATCAAAATTTTCATCCCCTTAATATATTGCACTCATCATATTATATAGCACTGTGTACTTACAATTGCTCATTTTGCCTTTCCACCCAGTTAATTCTTCTGTTTTCCATTAAGTCTATGACTAGGAATGAGTTATCCTGAACTGTAAAGTTCAGGGCTCGTACTAAACACTTAGTGTCCATTACTGAACAACGAACACAGACTTTTTACTGAAGGTTTGGTTTAGTTTTTGGGTTCAAATGCCTAATAAAGTTTGCTGGAAGCCTGCAGCGCAGCCAATTAACAAGCTTTTAGGCTCTGGACATCACAGCCATGTCAGGTATTGGCATGGCTGTAATTGGCCGGCACACCACGTGACCAGACTGTTGCATAGTTTGGTCATAGAAGAAACTTGTGAGAGTAGATTATATGTGGTAATTCAACTTTTACCTACACAGAACATGAGGTACATGCATCAGCTTCTTAACACAGCATAACAGGAAGTCTGAAGGACCTTTAACCAGAGAGAAAGTGAAACCAAAGTACAAGTATATGCATTACATTCAACTAAGCATATAACAGTAACAACATCACCATCTTCTGTCAGAAAAGTGTAAACTCCTCCTGCACACAAATAAGTCTGTATCTGTTGCATATCTGCTAACACCCTTTCTAAACAGTAAGGACTTATTCAGTTAAGCCTATTTTCTTCATCAGTCTCTGATGTCTTTCAGCATTCAATGCCTTTGTGAAAATATCTGCTTTCATATCCGCAGTTGGGCAGTACTGTAAATTTAAGATTCCTTGTTGCTGGTGATCTCTCAAGAAATGAAACTTCATATCATATCATATCATATCATATCAGTGGTTATGTTGACCTTTACACTGATGGTGTTGCGCAGTGCACACCTCATTTTGTCCAAAACATGATCATGCAGGGCAGGGATGGCCCACCTGGAAAAGTAGTGGCGGTGGTTCCTGTGACACCAACATATTTCAAAACCACTTGTGAGGCCACTATGGGATTAGACTATGGGATGCATTTTTGGGGATGTACAGATGAATGCATCAATGGGATGGTGTGAAGATGCTCGTTGACACTGCTGGTGGTGGTGCTGTCACATCCTCCCTTTGCGGGGAGCCAGGTGGCCGTGTCACTCAGGAATGGGAGGAAGAGGCCAAAACTGCAGCAGAAGAGAGAGCAGGAGGAGGCTCAGAGCTTTCTTGTTTTTTAAGATGTGTGCTTCACTGCAGCTTATACTTTGCACTTATATGTCTCATCATGCAGGTGGTGCTCAGGTTAAGAATATTTATACCACGTTTCAGTCTCTGACGGCACAGCGTGCAAACCACCCATGTCTTGTCAGAGAACTCCTTTGTGCTGACTTTGGTGTGCTCAGTTTATCAGCATGGCAGGCAGTAGCAGCCGACGTACTGGCTAGTGGCCGGCTCCGGTGCGCAGTAGCAGCCAATGTACTGGATAGGGGTCTTCCATGATGCTTTTGCCCCTGCTACCTTTTTTGCTGTGCAGTTAGGGCAGCGTGACCACCACCTCTTCCTCCAAACTGCCCATGTCACACGGATGGCCTTCACTCCATGTGGGGTCTAGGATCTCATCAAACCCCCATCGCATCATCGCACCTCTCCAGTATGTTGTTATCTCTGCCACCCTACTAATCCACTTCTGTCCTCGCTACTCCTCAACTTCTCCCCTCTGCAAATCCCTTCATTGTCTCTCAATTCCACAACATATCTGCTTTAACCTACTAACAATTACCTACAAAGCCGTCCATAATCTTTCTCCGCCAAATATCTCTGAACTAATCCCCTGATATCTCTAGTCCTTCCAAGACCTCCTTCTCTCCTCCACAATCTTATGTTCCTTATCCAATCGCCTGAAAGACTTCTCACGAGAAAACCCTATCCTGTAGAATTCTGTGACACAACACGTCTGATTATCCCCTATATTTGGAAATTTGAAAACTCTTCTCTTCAAAACAGCTTCCAGCTGGTAAAGACCCCGCTGCCACCTCACCACTACCAGAGTTGCTACACCACCAACACCGGAGCTGCTGCAACCCCAAAACCTACTGTCTCCTTCCCCATTATCCTGTAGAATGTAAGGCCGCAAGGGTAAGGTCCTCTCCCCTCTGTAACTTTCTGTCAATATTAGTTGGTTCATTGTAATTTCCTTTTGAGCTTTTTTCATGTAACCCCTCATCATGTACATCAACATAGAATCAATGGTGCCATAAACATTAAATAGAATAATAATAACCCTCTGCATGATGTTCCACCCAGTCATCACCCCTGCCCTCCTTGACAGTGTAAACACAGGAGAAAGCCACAGGAGTTAGCACCTGTGTTTCGTCATCATCATCATCATCAGAGATGTGCTGCGGTAATCCGCTGAGCATTCGCACTACCCCTCCCATGTACTCATCTTCAAACAGAGCAACTGATTGGCCATCAGTACACTCAATCTCTTCCACTTATGGGGCAGGGCCAGGTGAATGGAAGCTAATGATGAAACGCGCGTTGGGGTGTGGGGACACTGTGCTGATTATTCCTGACCCTATTTGTCTTTATCATCTCTGCCCATCTACTACACAGGTATTGTCTAGAGCAGTGGTCCCCAACCTTTCTAACCTTGAGAGCCACATTCAGCTTAGAGAGAGGGTCGCGAGCCACATTCAGCACTGAGAGGGTCGCGAGCCACATCCAACTCCCATCCCCTTCAAAGTAGTGTCAACCAAAGCCCCCATTACAGGTTTAATGATAACCAAAGCTTTTCCACAGAAATCACTCCAGAGCAGTACACTGAGATCCAGGGGTTCCCACAATACCTCTATTCAGTATTCTCCCAACACACTGTCACATCCAGCTTTGAGCACCTCCTCTAAGGCTAGGGTCACATTGCGTTAGTGCAATCCGTTTAGCGCTAGCGGGTTGCGCTAACGCAATGTTTTTAATGGGGCCGCGTCCCGGGGTCGCGGTAACATCCCCGCTCTCGCAGATCCCCGATCTGCGAGAGCGGGGAACGGACCGCAGGCGCGCCTCGGACGCTGCAAGCAGCGTCCACGGCGCGCCAGGAAACACCGGCGCGTCGCTAGCGCGTGCCGAACATGGCACGCGCTAGTACTGCGCGTTCCCATTGCCGTGAATGGGCGCGCTAACGGACGCGTTGCACGGCGTTAATTTTGCTGTGCAATGCTGTCCGTTAGCGCTTTCCCATTAACGCAATGGGAACCAAGCCTAACAGGTAGTACAAACCTCCAGCGTACCTAAAACATCTCTAAACTCCTAAGACCAGTAAATGTGCATCCAGATCTGCAATTCTGTGCAGGGCTACTCACAAAATTCACCATTTTGAGATGTGCTTTTCATACCTGTTTGCTAGACCTGGACCTAATGCATCAAGCTGACAGACAGTCGCGAGCCACAATTCATGGGGCCGCGAGCCACATGTGGCTCCCGAGCTACAGGTTGGGGAGCCCTTGTCTAGAGGGTTCTTCCATGTCATTATCTGTGTGTTTTCTTTTTATACTCATTGATAAGGCTATCATTAGCATGTTTACTATTTGTATATAATCACAATTATATTCACATGCAGGTATGCATTGGTTTCTAGCTGGATTGATGTATTTATACCTTAATGCACTTATCTGTTGATGGCCCTACTTATTACCATTATTTTTTTGCCTGCTATATGATAGTCAGGATTTAAGATTCAGTCTTTACTGCTGGAATTGTATCCTCTCTTATACATCTTTTTTATATACTGGTGTACTACATCTTCATATGGGTATGAAAAAGAAGTATTAGCTGGGCAGAAGGAAAAATGAGCAATTGTAAGTACAGTATGGAGGTTTATGGGGAACATCACATTATATATAGGGAGCTGTGGTGGACATTATACTGTGTATGTGGGACTGTGAGAACCATCACGTAGTATGTGAGGCTATGGAGGCCATCATACTGTATGAGGTATTGTGGGAGACATTATACTGTGTATAAGTGGCTGTAGGGGCTAACATACTGTATGGAGGCTATCATACTGTATAGGGGCAGTGGGGAACATTTTATTGCATGGGCAGCTCTGGGAGATATTATACTTTATGGGGAGTTGTGGTGACCATACTGATTATACTAAATGAGGGGCTGTTGGGGCAATCATACTGTATGGAGGTTCTGTATAGGGATTCTGTGGAGGACATTATACTGTGTATAGAGGACTGAGAGGGTCATCATACAATATATAGGGCACTGTTGTGGACATCATGTCATTTTATGGGGGCTGTGGTGGACTCTATGCTGTCGATGGGAGGGCTGTGGTGGATATTATACCATATGGGGGATGTGGTGACTATTCTGTATGGGGGCTGTGGTGTACATCATATTGTATACTATATTTGCTGGGGCTGTGGTGGGCAATATACTGCGTATGGAGGGCTGTGGTGGACACTATACTGTGTGGGGGGCACAATTTGGAGAGAGCAGTGTGGTAGAAGACATAGGGTGAAGACGGGGAACAGTATGGAAAGGGGCCAGAATGGTGACCAGACAGTGTGAAGATATAAAGAGCATGATGGGAAACAGTGGAGAGGGGAAAGTCTTGGTATAGGTCATGGTTCATAATGGCAGACAGTGTGGTGGTTATAGCTCATGAGGGCGAACACTGTGGTGGTTATAGCTCATAAGGACTGATGGTGGGGCAGTTATAGTTGATAAGGGTGGACGGTGTGGTCATTATAACTCATAAGAGAGGCATTGTGGCAGCTACAGCTTTTAAGAAATGAAAATGTCATACTAATAGCTCATAAGTTTGGACAGTCTGGAGTCTACATATCTCAAAACGCATATTTATGTCACAGTATAGACAGTTATATTCATGCAGAGGGCTTCAAGATAACACGCTTATTTTTAAATGTAATGCTTTTGGATGTGTTCTAGAAGTTGGGAGAAGAGGGAAGTCTGCAGAGACAAGCTATTGCTGTCAAAAGTCACCACTGCAATGGGACCAAATGGAGACAAAAGGGATAAGAATGACTCCAATTAGAGAACACGTCATCTATAAGGCCCTTGGATGTAAATTTTTATTTGTGATTCGGACTGCATCTAATCAGCACTTTGGTTCCTGTATGGTCCGAAATCTGATGACACCTGGTAGCAAAAATTGTAGGTTCATGTGAACCGAATTATAAATTCATTAGTGGAGAATCTGCCATCTTATATACGTGACACGACGGACGTCCTTACAAGGGTCGACGGAGTCTCGGTGGATCAGGATGTTTTACTGGTCAGTGCGGATGTCCAAACCCTGTACACATGTATTGATCATACCCACTGTCTTGATGCGGTCCGTTTCTTCTTGGGGACCTCTGACCTGGACAGCTCTTTGTGTGATTTCATCCTTGAGCTGCTGTACTTTGCCCTTACCCTTACCCATAATTTTTTTGTTTTTAAAGATATATTCTATCTACAGAAGCGCGGCACAGCCATGGGTGCAGCCTGTGCGCCCTCGTGTGCTAATCTTTTCCTAGGATACTGGGAGAGATTCTTGCTTGGTGACAGGACACAGAGGCTGCCAACCATGTGCTGTGCTGGCTTCGATATATCGATGATATATTTTTTTGATGTGGGGTGGGATGGCACAGCAGCTCGAGGAATTCATGTTTAAACTCAATTCCAATTCATACAATATTAAGTTGACTTATCAATACCATCCTACAAGGGTGAACTTTTTGGACGTCACTCTGGAGCTTGACACCATGCGGTGCATCCAGACTGACGTCTTTAGAAAGTCCACCTCTGTGAATACATTAATTCGGGCTGATTCAGCCCATAATCCTTCTACCATCAGAACTGTCCTGGTCGGACAGTTCCTGAGAATTAAATGGATCTGTTCATCTGATCAAAGGTTTTTCACCTAGGCTGCAGATTTGCAGTCCCAATTCGAATCACGCTGCTATAGCCGCAGAAGCATCAAGCGTGGCTTTGACAGGGCTAGGAAGACTCCACGTAGGGACCTGTTATATGCCAACAAAAATTGTAATAAAATGAGTGATAATGATACCATCAGATTTATCAGTACCTACAATCACGAGTGGCAAAATATTAAGAATATTTTAAATAAACATTGGTCTATATTGAAGACCAAGCCCACCCTGTGGGCCACTTTAGGTGATTATCCTGTCATGACAACTAGAAGAGCACCTAACATTGGTAATCTCTTAGTTAGAATTCATTACATTCCACCGATCAAGAATATATTCGGCACTCGGGGCCCTCTCTTGGGTTGCTTCCAGTGTGGCCACTGCCTGGCTTGCGCGAATGTCCAGCGCATCACAATTTAAAATTATACAACATATTACTTGTGGAACAAGTAATGTTATTTACTATGCCACGTGTGCTTGTCCACAGATGTACATAGGCCTCACCTCTAGGGAGCTTCGAGTTAGAGTACGTGAACATGTTAGGGACATTTGCGCGGCCAGGACGGTGGTTGATCCCTCTGGTCTGAAGACCATCCCGTGCCACTTGGACACATCACAATTGTGACGCAGGGTCTCTTTCGGTCAGGGGAATTGAGAGTCCACACATGGGGATTAGGGGAGGAAACAATAAGAAACTATTGGCACAACGGGAAGTGAATTGGATAGTGCAATTAGACACTATGGCACCAAAGGGGCTAAATGAAACATTAAGCTTCGCTTCATTTCTATAAAGTATACCAACTATTTCTCTCTGGAGTTGGTTTGTTTACCCCAATCACCATCTTTTTGCACCCCTTTGATCATGCTTGGATCTATGTAGTTGTTTTGTTTTTTATATTCTAATCACTTTATTGTTTAACATTTTTACAATTTTAAATTTAATCTGTGACAAGGACCGGATTGTATCCATTCATACCCATATGCATCTTCAGCCATATTGTATGTCATCTTGGCGGAATCCGCTATATTATTGATCTCTAATTAAAACCTCTGACAAGGACTGGAATATCCCTACACACACCATCTGCTTGATCGCATGGTGTTTTTACATTTATTATGCAAAGCAAGGTGTCTTGGGTGACTACTGATATGTATTTTTACTGTGTGACATCCTCTTAATCTGCAGATGTATTTTGGGTAGGACTATTGATATGTATTTTTCCATGTGACATCCTTTCGCTCTGCAGATGTTTGTTGGGTACTGCAGTGCGCAGGTGCTGGACCTCTCTGACCTTTCCCGACGCCTCAACAGGGCAGACAAAGTACGCCTGCGCCGGAGCCGAAGCGTGACTACAAGAAGAGGACATCATCGTAAGAAGATGAGAAGCCCCAGACCGGACCATGACGCCTATCGGACCGGACCGCAGCGGGACCGCCCCTGGGTGAGTATAATCTAACCTCTTTTTCTCAGCTTTCAGGATACATCGGGGGCTTATCTACACCATTCCAGAATGCTATGTAGATCCAGTCTTTTTAGACAACTGGGTTTGGTCTTCAAGAAGACTCCTGAAGAAAATAGTAGAGGACCATGCCCATACAAGGAAGAGGAGCAGGAACAAAAAGAAGTTCTGTTTAAGGCTAATTGCTGCCTCCCACTCTCCTAGTAGAGCCTTTTTGGCCTTACACAAAGTATTTTAAGCACAATATTGGTAATTTTAACAATATTTAGTCCTAATTCATCTTACCTTTGTCTTTTTTAATGCTGATTGCTTGTATTATCCAGGTTGTGATAGAGTCTGGTAGGGTGAGAGCTAACGGCTCAGTAACAGTGCTAAAAATAAAACAGAGTCTTGATAAATTAGCCAAAAGATTACTTACAATGGACTAACTATTAAGGACTAAGAATATACACGCACGTTGAGTATTTGCAGCAGATTTTTTTGCAGCATAAACCGAATAAAACGCAGCATAGAATACACATTTTTTACACGATTGTGCATTTGGTTTTGCTGTGTTTTTAATTACATTTTTCCTCCCATTCATTTGAATGGGTGAAAAACGCTGCAAAATCACTGAAAGAATTTTCATGCTACAGATTTGAAAATACGCTTTTAGGCCCACTTCACATGTCCGCAAGAAACTGCTAGTGGAAAAAACAGTACCAGTGTCATCAGTGTTTTGGATCAGTCTGCATTCAGTGTACCATCCGTGTTTTTACGGTGTAGATAAAGAAAGAACGAAATTACAAAGTTTCTCCTATACTTTGCCATGGTAAATGCGGATGGTACACTGATGCCATCAGAGTGCTGTCCTTGTTTTTAGCAGACCCATAGACTTGTATTGGCCCTAGTCATTCGTGGTTCTGGAAATAACGAACATGTCTCTGTGTGGTTCACACTGACACGTGGTCCATGTAAAAACACAAACATATACACAGAAGCATCTATAATATAACGCTGGATCCATCCTTCTGTCCAAAGCCTCTGTAGACTGCACCTGTGAAGTGTGGCCGGATCAGAAGAATGCATCCAGTGTTCAGAGGTGACAGGGAGGAGGACAAGGATGGAGGAGTGTGGCATCAGAGATCGCGTCATGCGTAGGCAATGACCGCATACAGCGATCTCCGGCGGAGAAGGAGGAGTGTGGTGCCAGAGTCAACACCTGCTATACGATTTCCAGCGCCATTTTATTGAAGACAAATTTGCACACAGTGTCTTCAACAACATGGGGCCGGATAGCGAGGTATGCACACGCGCTGATTCTGGTCGATATTTTATTGCAATACTTCAGAGGAGCAGGGGAAAGTTGAGTAGGAGTGTTTTCTTTGTTTGTTTGATTTTCTATGCATGTTGTATGTATCTATGTATGGATGGATGGAACAACAGCAGCGCAGGCAGGATGAGGAGCATATAATAGGATGGGGGAGCAGATTCCAAGATGAGGGACCAGGATGGTGGAGCATTCAGTTTCAGTCAAAAAAATAACGCTATTAAACTGCAAATTAACCACAGATTAATAAGGTTATTTCAGATGACAGGATCCTTTTACTTTTGTAGTACAATACGTCAATATAATGATGCCGGAGTCAGCACATGAACATACTGCGCTATCCTTCGCCATTTCATTGAAGACACGAATTAGCAGACAGTGTCTTAAAAAAATGGTGCCGGAAATGTGCCAATAAAAATGCTCGCCACCCGGGTGTAGAATGGGTTCAATAGCTAGTAGGTTATAATGGGTATGTTTGGCATCCATGAAAAAAATGGATGCCACACGTACTGGAAACATGGACGTCTGAAGGGGGCACACTGAGTTTTTGGTGATTTTTTGCATGTTGTGTATTTTCGCTACAGTGAAAACGCTGCGTCTTACAGTTCCAGCAAAGTGGATGGGACTAATAGAAATCTCAGGCCCACTGTGCTTATTTTTTACTCAGCATAAAGTCATCTTCAGTGCGTGTTTCAAATCCACAACATCTCATTTTATCTTATGGCGGCGCTGAGTTTTATTTGCATATTTTCCTAATAGACTTGCATTAGATGAGGAAAATCTGCAGATAAAAACCAACCACACGTAATTTTAGTATGTTTATGCAGCGGAAACACATCAAATGCATGTAATCCACACATGACTGTATCAATAAAGTTTTAACAAATCCAAATACTAGGAAGTATCAAAAACAGAGTAGTTTTATTTAAACATGTCATACCAGTAAGGGCTCATACTCATTTGTGAGAAAAATGGACCAGTGCAATCCGATTAAAAATCGGATTGCACTCTGACCAATGTTATTCAATGAGTTACATCTTCATCTGCCATTTTTTTCTCAGCTGAAATCGGACTGAGAAAAAAATCACGACGAGACTCGCCAATGCAAGTCAAAGGATGCAAGAAAAAAACGCACAGCACACGCACCGTGCTAGTGTTGTCCGTTTTTTACACACCGGTGTCCTTTGAAAAGCCAGAAATTCATGTGCGGTGTACAGTAAAATCACACTGACAGGTTAGAATAGATTAGATAGAACAGATATACACACATAGAATACATATACACTGTATGCAGAATTATTAGGCAAGTTGTATTTTAGAGGATTTTTTTTATTATTGATCAACAACTATCTTCTCAATCAACCCAAAAGACTCATAAATATCAAAGCTTAATATTTTTGGAAGTTGGAGTTGTTGTTTTTTTCGATTTCTCTATCTTAGGAGGATATCTGTTTGTGCAGGTAACTATCACTTTGCAGAATTATTAGGCAACTTAATAAAAACCAAATATATTCCCATCTCACTTGTTTATTTTCACCACGTAAACGAATATAACTGCACAAAATTTAGAAATAAACATTTCTGACATGCAAAAACAAAACCCCATAAAATTAGTGATCAATATAGCGACCTTTCTTTATGATGACACTCAACAGCCTTCCATCCATAGATTCTGTCAGTTGCTTGATCTGTTTACGATCAACATTGCGTGCAGCAGCCACCACAGCATCCCAGACACTGTTCCGAGAGGTGTACTGTTTTCCCTCCCTGTAGATCTCACATTTTATGAGGGACCACAGGTTCCCTACGGGGTTCAGATCAGGTGAACAAGGGGGCCATGTCATTATTTTTTTCTTCTTTGAGACCTTTACTGGCCAGCCACGCTGTGGAGTAGTTGGAGGCATGTGATGGAGCATTGTCCTGCGTGAAAATCATGTTTTTTTTTTCCTGTACCGCTTGAAGAAGTTGTCTTCCAGAAAGTGGCAGTAGGTCTGGGAGTTGAAAATCATTTTAACGATACCGACTTCTTCCTGTACTGCTTGAAGAAGTTGTCTTCCAGAAAGTGGCAGTAGGTCTGGGAGTTGAGCTTCACTCCATCCTCAACCCAAAAAGGTCACACAAGTTCATCTTTGATGATACCAGCCCATACCAGTACCTCACCTCCACCTTGCTGGCGTCTGAGTCGGAGTGGTGCTCTCTGCCCTTTACTGATCCAGCCTCTGGTCCATCAAGAGTCACTCTCATTTCATCAGTCCGTAAAACCTTTGAAAAGTCAGTCTTAAGATATTTCTTGGCCCAGTCTTGACGTTTTATCTTATGTTTCTTGTTCAAAGGTGGTTGTTTTTCAGCCATCCTTACCTTGGCCATGTCCCTGAGTATCGCACACCTTGTACTTGTTGTTACTCCAGTAACATTCCAGCTCTGAAATATGGCAAAACTGGTGGCAAATGGCATCTTGGCAGCTTCACGCTTGATTTTTATCAATTCATGGGCAGTTATTTTGTGCCTTTTTTGCCCAAAACCCTTCTAGCGCCCCTGTTGGCTATTTGCCATGAAACGCTTGATTGTTCGGTGATCACGCTTCAAAAGTTTGGCAATTTCAAGACCGCTGCATCCCTCTGCAAGACATCTCACAATTTTGGACTTTTCAGAGCCCGTCAAATCTCTCTTCTGACCCATTTTGCCAAAGGAAAGGAAGTTGCCTAATAATTAAGCACACCTTATATAGGGTTTTGATGTCATTAAACAACACCCCTCCTCATTACAGAGATGCACATAACCTGATTTACTTAATTGGTAGTTGGCTCTCAAGCATGAAAAGCTTGGAGTAGGACAGCATGTATAAAAAGTATCACGTGATCAAAATACAACTTGCCTAATAATTCTGCACACAGTGTATATATACATGTCAGTAACACACACATATACACCGTATGTATCTATATTGAACTGAAAGATAGAAGAAAAAACGATAATTCATCTGCCGGCTTCTGTAAATTCACTGCAGGAGCCGACAGGATAGAAGAGATGGATTACATACAGTAAATACAAATAGAATAATTGTAATAAAATTTGTAATTTTGTAAATTTGTAATAAAATTTGTAAGATTTGCAATTTGTAATAAAAGTCAATTGCCACGCTGAATGTGCCTTCCCTGGTCAGATCGTAGATACTAAGCAGCTTGAGGCTGGGAAAGTACCAGCATGGGAGACTGGCTGGGAATCCCTGGTACCATTGACATGTTATTTTTTTTTTTATTTTCCTGCTCTGAGCAGGGGGTTGGACCAGATGACCCAGGAGGTCCCTTCCAACTCTGTCATTCTATGAGAATAGATAGATATATAGATGTCAGTGATAAATACAATTAGAACAGTGTGTGTGTAAATTACTGGACATGTATTTCATTAATAAATGATTATTTATTGGAAAAAAATGGCGTGGGCACCCGCGCAATTTTCAAAACCACCAGCGGGAAAGCCAGCGACTGGGGGCAGATGTTTATAGCTAGGGAAGCGGGTAATACCCATGGAGCTTCCCAGGCTATTGATATCAACTCACAGCTGTATACTTAGCCTTTACTGGCTATTAAAATGGGGGACCCCCCCAAAAATGGCGTGGGGTTCATCCATAATTAATAACCGGGAAAGATTATGCAGACAGCTGCGGGCTGATATTAATAGCCTTGGAAGGGACCATGGATATTGCCCCTCGGCTAAAAACATCAGCATTCAGTTGCCTTAGAAAAGGTGCATCTCTAGGATGCGCCAATTCCGACACTTAGCCTCGCTCTTCCCACTTGCCCTGTAGTGGTGGCAAGTGGGGTAATAGTTGCGGGGTTAATGTCACCTTTCTATTGTAAGGTGACATCAAGCCTGGTTTAGTAATGGAGAGGTGTCAATAAGACACCTATCCATTACTAATCCTATAGTTGTTATAGGTTAAATAAAAACACAGCCAAAATAAAGTCTTTTAATGAAAAAAAAACACTAAACACAGTTTGCCATCTTTATTATCCAGCTAATCCATGCAACGCCCTCGATCTCATGTAATAAAAGTAAAATAACTAAACCAACAATATACCCATACCTGTCCGTAGTTGTGTCTCACGCCATATTTGAGGTATATACAGTTTTCAACCAGGACGGTGCCAAGATGCGACCGTCCCGGCTGAAAACCACTGGTGAATGAGGAAATGCTGCCAGCGCAGCTTCAGTGACTAGCGGTGCCATCACTGAAGCTGCGCTTCCTCACAGCCTGATCTGCGGTGAAATCTGGAGCGTTCCATTGCTCAAAGCTGCCTGTGGCTCATTATCAGCTTACCCTTGATGAACCCCTTTTGGACCTACAACAGGGGGAAAATGTGTTGGAATGGGACACCATCCTCCTGAGATAAGTGTAACCTTATTATGGGCATAGCTGATTCATACACCTATCTATGTTGTATAGTGTTGTGGCCATTATATGCTTAGAAAGGTCAGGGTATTTCCCTTCCATACCTAATGTGTCTTTTTGATATATTGGGCAGGTTTATCTTTTTTCATGTGCTATTTCTCTGCATTTACTGAAATTTATGATACTGCACATGTTGTCACATTATGCCATTGGGACCATTCAAATGCATTGACAGGACGGGCTATTTAGCCCTTTTGTAACAAGTGTAGACCTGTTGTATTGGGCACGTCCTTTCACTAAATTGTGCTCTATGAATTGTTAAGTGCGCTATTGACTACATAACGCATGTTTGATACAGTACTAATTTGTCCGTTAGTAAGCTCTGTGTTTCTACTGAAAGCCTAATTTAACTTAACATAAAGGCATTTGTATTTTGCGGCTTTTATCTGTGATCCGTGTCATATAATATCCTTTTCTCAAACCATTATGAGATATTTGAGATACAGAGCATGCACACATTCTTATATCCCTTTAATATGGAACCATAGTATTATCTGGCTCAATACCGGATATAGACGGAGCACTAACGGATCAGTTACAATATTTGCACTAATAGCACTTTATATTTGATAGGTGTTGGTGGTGGCTTTTGATTAGGAATTCTGTATAGGGTCATTAAGGGTCAGTCAACGTGGAGCGGGGGCGCCATATCGCTTCCCAGGGTGCCAACCTCCGGTGCAAGGAAGGGACATATATATACAGGGTAAGGCACTATCTATCCTCCCTAGTCTATTCCTTTGTACTTGTGAAGAAATTGATGGAAATAATTAGCCATAATCTTCCATTTTTTGAACTGTGACATTATTGACAATGACAGACTCTGACCCTTTATTCCATATATATATATATATATATATATATATATATATATATATATATATATATATATACACATATATATATATATATATATATATATAGTATACATCTATATATATAATTGTGTGAGGGGTACTTCCGTCTTTCTATCTGCCACTTCCGTAACGGAAATCCCGCGTCGCTGATTGGTCTCGCCAGCTGCCGGTCATGGCTGCCGCGACTAATCAGCGACGGGCACAGTCCGATTAGTCCCTCCCTACTCCCCTGCAGTCAGTGCCTGGCGCCCTCATACTCCCCTCCAGTCACCGCTCACACAGGGTTAATGTCAGCGGTAACGGACCGCGTTATGCCGCGGGTAACGCACTCCGTTACCGCTGCTATCAACCCGGTGTGTCCCCAACTTTTTACTATTAATGCTGCCTATGCAGCATCAATAGTAAAAAGATGTAATGTTAAAAATAATAAAAAAACAAAAAACCTGCTATTCTCACCTTCCGTAGTCCGCCGAGCCACGCGCGGCCTCCTCCAGCTTCCGTTCCCAGAGATGCATTGCGAAATTACCCAGAGGACTTAGCGGTCTCGCGAGACTGCTAAGTCATCTGGGTAATTTTGCAATGCAGAGAACACCACTAATATAAATCAGTGTACAAATGTCCAGAGACTGACACCAAAATAAATGCAAAAGTTTATTAATCATATAAAAAAGACCCATAGACAGCACACATGGTAAAGGATAAACGGACACTCCCACAGACAAAACCGGCGGAGAAGGAGCATGCGAACCAACCCAAAGAGACAACAAATGATTATGAAGAGTAGTAACCATCACCCATATTGCACAGTGGCCATGTCTTAAATAACATACCAAGTGATGTGGCAGGTTCACACGCGTATTCCCGCCCTCCCCAACGCGCGTTTCGGAAGTTTAGAAACTTCCTTCCTTCTCCGCCGGTTTTGTCTGTGGGAGTGTCCGTTTATCCTTTACCATGTGTGCTGTCTATGGGTCTTTTTTATATGATTAATAAACGTTTGCATTTATTTTGGTGTCAGTCTCTGGACATTTGTACACTGATTTATATTAGTGGTGTTCTCTTTATGGACTTCAGTGTGTCCGTGTACGTCCCGCAATATACTATGGGTTACGCTTATATTTACTATATGATATATTAACATGGTGTCCCATAGTTTTCTGTGTTTTCTTGCTTATTAATTTTGCAATGCATCCTGGGAACGGAGGATGGCGGCAGCCGCGCACGCATCGCCAGAGCTTTGCTGGATTGGATCCCGGCGGGTGAGTATATAAGTATTTTTTATTTTTTTAACAGGGATATGGTGCCCACACTGCTATATACTACGTGGGCTGTGTTATATACCGCGTGGCTGCTATATACTACCTGGCCAGTGTTACATACTATGTGGGCTGTGATATATTTACTGCGTGGGCTGTGCTATATATTACGTGGCCAGTGTTCTATACTGCATGGGCTGTGTTATATATTATGTGGCCAGTGTTATATACTGCGTGGACTGTGTTATATACTGCGTGGCTGCTATATACTACCTGGCCAGTGTTAGATACTATGTGGGCTGTGTTATGCACTGCGTGGGCTGTGCTATATATTACATGGCCAGTGTTATGTACTGCGTGGGCTGTGCTATATATTATGTGGCCAGTGTTATATACTGCGTGAGCTGTGCTATATATTACGTGGCCAGTGTTATATACTGCGTGGCCTGTGTTATATACTACATCGCCTGTGTTATATACTGCATGGCTGCTATATACTGCGTTGGCTGTGTTATATAGTACGTGGGCTGCGTTATATACTGTTTGGGCTGTGTTATATACTGCGTGGCCTGTATTAACGCATTGGGTATTCTACAATATGTATGTATGTATGTATATAGCAGTCACATAGTATATAGCACAGGCCACGTAGTATTTCTCTGCTATATACTACATGGCTCCTATATACTACATGGCCTGTGCTATATACTATGTGGCTCCTATATACATGCATACATACATATTCTAGAATACCCGATGCATTAGAATCGGGCCACCATCTAGTACATATATATATATAAAAGACCACAGCAGCACATGTACATGAATCGGCCATGTGAAAACACAGACAAATATACATTTCACAAAAAATTTTTTCATAAAACTTACAGTTAAAATGGAGATTCTTAGCGCATAAATTGGCCAATTCATGTGTGCCCATCAACCATGGCAAGGTGATCTCCCCCTGATGGGTCCTACTCTACTGTACATGCCACTCTTGGGCCACCAGCCTACAACTTCGGACAAACATGTCACTCTGGGCTAAACCTACAATTTATGGGCAGGTAGAGTTGATTACCGCCACCTGCAAGGTCAATGGGGGGAGTGCAAGATAAGTCTGGATGTTGCCACATCCATACAAATAGAGGAAAAAACAAAAACAAATCAGCACTCCCAATGTGAACACGTGCAAGCTGCAAACTGCAACACACAGATAAAAAAGACCACAGCAGCACATGTACATGAATCAGCCATGTGAAAACACAGACAAATATACATTTCACAAAAATATTTTTTCATAAAACATACAGTTAAAATGGAGATTCTTAGCGCATAAATTTGCCAATTCATGTGTGCCCATCAACCACGGCAAGGTGATCTCCCCCTGATGGGTCCTACTCTACTGTACATGCCACTCTTGTTTGTCCGAAGTTGTAGGCTGGTGGCCCAAGAGTGGCATGTACAGTAGAGTAGGACCCATCAGGGGGAGATCACCTTGCCGTGGTTGATGGGCACACATGAATTGGCCAATTTATGCGCTAAGAATCTCCATTTTAACTGTAAGTTTTATGAAAAAAAATTTTGTGAAAAATTTTTTATGAAAAAATATTTTTGTGAAATGTATATTTGTCTGTGTTTTCACATGGCCGATTCATGTACATGTGCTGCTGTGGTCTTTTTTATCTGTGTGTTGCAGTTTGCAGCTTGCACGTGTTCACATTGGGAGTGCTGATTTGTTTTTTTTCTCTCTCTCTCTCTCTCTTATATATGTACCGCATCAGTAAATTCTCACAAGGAGATTTTTTAAAAAGAAAAAGAAGAGTAAAAAAATCCCTCACTGAGGAAAAAAGTGATGTAGAAAGATTGGTACACAAATAACACTGGCGCACACCACTAGTACCCACTAGGTGAGTGGGAATGAAAACCCCCCCCAGCTGCTGCTATCCCCAGAAATTGTGCCACTTCTGTCAAAACCGAATAAAATTACTACCAACTGATACCGCGCTTGGGTGATTAGATAGCCACTAACTCTGGCCGCAGAGACATGACCAAAGAACCATGCATGTATACAGCACTTGAATAAAATACCGCAGAAGGAGTAATATTGAACAATTTCTAGCTAATGTGCACGCTGCCAAAACAAATTGCCACCACGCGGTGTGTGCCGTGCCTCCAGGTCCAGATGTTTACCAGCAACAATAAACACACAAAGTACAATGCCCACAATAGTAAAGGTGCCGCGTTTACGTGTTCGACACGACCAAAGAACCATGCATGTATACAGCACTTGAATAAAATACCGCACAAGGAGTACTATTGAACAATTTCTAGCTAATGTGCACGCTGCCAAAACAAATTGCCACCACACGGTGTGTGCCGTGCCTCCAGGTCCAGATGTTCACCAGCAACAATACACACACAAAGTACAATGCCCACAATAGTAAAGGTGCCGCATTTACGTGTTAGAATAAACTTATCAGTAAGACCCCTTACCGTATTAGAAGTGTAGTGGGCAGGATGTCATGTGCCGCGCTGAGTTTCCACAAAGCGGCTGATGGAAGGTACCAGGATAATTTGGCCGCGTCACACCGCTATCGGTGGCAGGTATAGAGGCGAGGTGGTCCTGCAGACGGTGGCAGTCGGGTGGGCACATATGCGCTAGTGCTGACCGCAACTCACGTGAGGTACCACTGCTCAAGTGTAGAGCCAGGGAACGTTCCATTCATTCACTGCCTGCGTTGAGAAACACGTGATGGTGTCTCCGCAGCTCCTCTACATGCATTTGCATATTTGGGGGCAGTGTTCTGGATCACTGCGTTGAGAAACACGTAACATACATAGTAACATAGTAACATAGTTAGTAAGGCCGAAAAAAGACATTTGTCCATCCAGTTCAGCCTATATTCCATCATAATAAATACCCAGATCTACGTCCTTCTACAGAACCTAATAATTGTATGATACAATATTGTTCTGCTCCAGGAAGACATCCAGGCCTCTCTTGAACCCCTCGACTGAGTTCGCCATCACCACCTCCTCAGGCAAGCAATTCCAGATTCTCACTGCCCTAACAGTAAAGAATCCTCTTCTATGTTGGTGGAAAAACCTTCTCTCCTCCAGACGCAAAGAATGCCCCCTTGTGCCCGTCACCTTCCTTGGTATAAACAGATCCTCAGCGAGATATTTGTATTGTCCCCTTATATACTTATACATGGTTATTAGATCGCCCCTCAGTCGTCTTTTTTCTAGACTAAATAATCCTAATTTCGCTAATCTATCTGGGTATTGTAGTTCTCCCATCCCCTTTATTAATTTTGTTGCCCTCCTTTGTACTCTCTCTAGTTCCATTATATCCTTCCTGAGCACCGGTGCCCAAAACTGGACACAGTACTCCATGTGCGGTCTAACTAGGGATTTGTACAGAGGCAGTATAATGCTCTCATCATGTGTATCCAGACCTCTTTTAATGCACCCCATGATCCTGTTTGCCTTTGCAGCTGCTGCCTGGCACTGGCTGCTCCAGGTAAGTTTATCATTAACTAGGATCCCCAAGTCCTTCTCCCTGTCAGATTTACCCAGTAGTTTCCCATTCAGTGTGTAATGGTGACATTGATTCCTTCTTCCCATGTGTATAACCTTACATTTATCATTGTTAAACCTCATCTGCCACCTTTCAGCCCAAGTTTCCAACTTATCCAGATCCATCTGTAGCAGAATACTATCTTCTCTTGTATTAACTGCTTTACATAGTTTTGTATCATCTGCAAATATCGATATTTTACTGTGTAAACCTTCTACCAGATCATTAATGAATATGTTGAAGAGAACAGGTCCCAATACTGACCCCTGCGGTACCCCACTGGTCACAGCGACCCAGTTAGAGACTATACCATTTATAACCACCCTCTGCTTTCTATCACTAAGCCAGTTACTAACCCATTTACACACATTTTCCCCCAGACCAAGCATTCTCATTTTGTGTACCAACCTCTTGTGCGGCACGGTATCAAACGCTTTGGAAAAATCGAGATATACCACGTCCAATGACTCACCGTGGTCCAGTCTATAGCTTACCTCTTCATAAAAACTGATTAGATTGGTTTGACAGGAGCGATTTCTCATAAACCCATGCTGATATGGAGTTAAACAGTTATTCTCATTGAGATAATCCAGAATAACATCCCTCAGAAACCCTTCAAATATTTTACCAACAATAGAGGTTAGACTTACTGGCCTATAATTTCCAGGTTCACTTTTAGAGCCCTTTTTGAATATTGGCACCACATTTGCTATGCGCCAGTCCTGCGGAACAGACCCTGTCGCTATAGAGTCACTAAAAATAAGAAATAATGGTTTATCTATTACATTACTTAGTTCTCTTAGTACTCGTGGGTGTATGCCATCCGGACCCGGAGATTTATCTATTTTAATCTTATTTAGCCGGTTTCGCACCTCTTCTTGGGTTAGATTGGTGACCCTTAATATAGGGTTTTCATTGTTTCTTGGGATTTCACCTAGCATTTCATTTTCCACCGTGAATACCGTGGAGAAGAAGGTGTTTAATATGTTAGCTTTTTCCTCGTCATCTACAACCATTCTTTCCTCACTATTTTTTAAGGGGCCTACATTTTCAGTTTTTATTCTTTTACTATTGATATAGTTGAAGAACAGTTTGGGATTAGTTTTACTCTCCTTAGCAATGTGCTTCTCTGTTTCCTTTTTGGCAGCTTTAATTAGTTTTTTAGATAAAGTATTTTTCTCCCTATAGTTTTTTAGAGCTTCAATGGTGCCATCCTGCTTTAGTAGTGCAAATGCTTTCTTTTTACTGTTAATTGCCTGTCTTACTTCTTTGTTTAGCCACATTGGGTTTTTCCTATTTCTAGTCCTTTTATTCCCACAAGGTATAAACCGCTTACACTGCCTATTTAGGATGTTCTTAAACATTTCCCATTTATTATCTGTATTCTTATTTCTGAGGATATTGTCCCAGTCTACCAGATTAAGGGCATCTCTAAGCTGTTCAAACTTTGCCTTCCTAAAGTTCAATGTTTTTGTGACTCCCTGACAAGTCCCCCTAGTGAAAGACAGGTGAAACTGCACAATATTGTGGTCGCTATTTCCTAAATGCCCAACCACCTGCAGATTTGTTATTCTGTCAGGTCTATTAGATAGTATTAGGTCTAAAAGTGCTGCTCCTCTGGTTGGATTCTGCACCAATTGTGAAAGATAATTTTTCTTGGTTATTAGCAGAAACCTGTTGCCTTTATGGGTTTCACAGGTTTCTGTTTCCCAGTTAATATCCGGGTAGTTAAAGTCCCCCATAACCAGGACCTCATTATGGGTTGCAGCTTCATCTATCTGCTTTAGAAGTAGACTTTCCATGGTTTCTGTTATATTTGGGGGTTTGTAACAGACCCCAATGAGAATTTTGTTACCATTTTTCCCTCCATGAATTTCAACCCATATGGACTCGACATCCTCATTCCCTTCGCTAATATCCTCCCTTAAAGTGGACTTTAGACAAGATTTTACATAGAGACAAACCCCTCCTCCTCTCCGATTTTTACGATCCTTTCTAAACAGACTGTAACCCTGTAAGTTAACTGCCCAGTCATAGCTTTCATCTAACCATGTCTCGGTTATTCCCACTATGTCAAAGTTACCTGTAGATATTTCTGCTTCTAGTTCTTCCATCTTGTTTGTCAGGCTTCTGGCGTTTGCGAGCATGCAGTTTAGAGGATTTTGTTTTGTTCCAATCTCCTCACTGTGGATTGTTTTAGAAATGTTCTTACCTCCCTTCTGAGTATGTTTTCCTGGGTCGTCTTTGTTCGAGTCTAATGTTTTTCTTCCCGTCCCCTCTTCTTCTAGTTTAACGCCCTCCTGATGAGTGTAGCGAGTCTTCTGGCGAATGTGTGTTTCCCAGGTTTGTTGAGGTGTAGTCCGTCTCTGGCGAGGAGTCCATCATACCAGTAATTCACACCGTGGTCCAGGAATCCAAATCCTTGTTGTCTGCACCATCGTCTTAGCCAGTTGTTTGCATCAAGGATCCTGTTCCATCTCCTGGTGCCATGCCCGTCTACTGGAAGGATAGAAGAAAAAACTACCTGTGCATCCAGTTCCTTTACTTTCTTCCCCAACTCTTCAAAGTCCTTGCAGATTGTCGGTAGGTCCTTCCTTGCCGTGTCATTGGTGCCAACATGTATCAGAAGAAATGGGTGGATGTCCTTGGAGCTGAAGAGCTTTGGTATCCTATCTGTCACATCCTTGATCATCGCACCTGGAAGGCAGCATACTTCTCTTGCAGTTATATCCGGTCTGCAGATGGCTGCTTCGGTGCCTCTCAGTAGTGAGTCTCCCACCACCACCACTCTTCGTTGCTTCTTGGCTGTACTTTTTGCTGTCACTTGTTGCTGTGTGCCCTTTTCTTTTTTGCTTGCTGGTATTGCTTCATTCTTAGGTGTGCCATCTTCATCCTCTACAAAGATTTGATATCGGTTCTTCAGTTGTGTGGTTGGTGATTTCTCCATGGTCTTCTTGCTTCTTTTGGTCACATGCTTCCACTCATCTGCTTTTGGAGGTTCTCTGACACTTTTTGCACCTTCTGTGACCAGTAGAGATGCTTCTGTTCTGTCTAGAAAGTCTTCATTCTCTTTGATGAGTTTCAAAGTTGCTATTCTTTCTTCCAGACCCCGCACCTTTTCTTCTAAAAGGGCCACTAGTCTACACTTCTGACAGGTGAAATTGGATTCTTCTTCTGGTCGATCTGTGAACATGTAGCACATGCTGCAGCTCACCATGTAGGTTGTCACATCTGCCATGTTGCTCCTAGATCCTGCTGACTTGCTGTGTGTTTTCCTTCTTGTGTAATCTACTCAGCCAAGCTCTCTTGCAATAATGTCCTACAGGCAAAAATTTGCGCGCCGTAAGGCGCGCGGTTTGGTGATGCTTTCGAAGCAGCTGGTCCCGGCTGTACCCAACGATCTTCTAGCTTAGGGAGACTTCGCTTCTCCCAGAAGGCACCTGGAATATGCAAATTAGCAAATTAGCCTCCTGAAGCTTGAATCCCTGGTTTGGTGATGCTTTCGAAGCAGCTGGTCCCGGCTGTACCCAACGATCTTCTAGCTTAGGGAGACTTCGCTTCTCCCAGAAGGCACCTGGAATATGCAAATTAGCAAATTAGCCTCCTGAAGCTTGAATCCCTGGTTGCGATGATGGTTGCGATCCCTGGTTGCGATGATGAATCCCTGAAACGTTATGGTTTCTCCGCGGTGTTGGATGTTTTGGTCTCCACGAGGTCAATCATCCGTGCCTTTACAGACTTTCTACTAGACACTGCTCCTGATAGCCAGTTTCCTACTCCACACTGATGAGGGGCAAAAACCCCGAAACAGCTGTCTGTGGATGGATACCATGCTTGGCATAGGTGGTTTTCCTTTATTGGATGCTGCCCTTCCCTTGGTTGTTCCTTCCCGGGGAAAGGCCTGGCTATTCACTGCCTGCGTTGAGAAACACGTGATGGTGTCTCCGCAGCTGCTCTACATGCATTTGCATATTTGGGGGCAGTGTTCTGGATCACTGCGTTGGGAAACATGTGATGGTGTCTCCGCGGTGTTGGATGTTTTGGTCTCCACGAGGTCAATCATCCGTGCCTTTAGAGATTTTGCAGTGCTCCTCCTTGTACAAAGGCTGAGGTAGCGGTCCTGCTGCTGGGTTGTTGCCCTCCTACGGCCCCCTCCACATCTCCTGGTGTACTGGCCTGTCTCCTGGTAGCACCTCCAGCCTCTGGACACTAAGCTGACAGACACACCAAACCTTCTTGCCACAGCTCGCAGTGATGTGCCATCCTGGATGAGCTGCACTACCTGAGCCACTTGTGTGGGTTGTAGAGTCCGTCTCATGCTACCACGAGTGTGAAAGCACAACCAACATTCAAAAGTGACCAAAACATCAGCCAGAAAGCATTGGTTATGAGATGTGGTCTGTGGACCTCACCTGCAGAACCACTCCTTTATTGAGTGTGTCTTGATAATTGCCAATAATTTCCATCTGTTGTCTATTCCATTTGCACAACAGCATGTGAAATTGATTGTCAAACAGTGTTGCTTCCTAAGTGGACAGTTTGATTTCACAGAATTTTGATTTACTTGGAGTTATATTCTGTTGTTCAAGTGTTCCCTTTATTTTTTTGAGCAGTGTATATACAGTTAGGTCCATATATATTTGGACAGAGACAACATTTTTATAATTTTGGTTATAGACATTACCACAATGAATTTTAAACAAAACAATTCAGATGCAGTTGAAGTTCAGACTTTCAGCTTTCATTTGAGGGTATCCACATTAAAATTGGATGAAGGGTTTAGGAGTTTCAGCTCCTTAACATGTGTCACCCTGTTTTTAAAGGGACCAAAAGTAATTAGACAATTGACTCTAAGGCTATTTCATGGACAGGTGTGGGCAATCCCTTCGTTATGTCATTCTTAATTAAGCAGATAAATGGCCTGGAGTTAATTTGAGGTGTGGTGCTTGCATTTGAAAGGTTTTGCTGTGAAGTAAACATGCGGTCAAAGGAGCTCTCCATGCAGGTGACACATGCCATCCTTAAGCTGCGAAAACAGAAAAAGCCCATCCGAGAAATTGCTACAATATTAGGAGTGGCAAAATCTACAGTTTGGTACATCCTGAGAAAGAAAGAAAGCACTGGTGAACTCACCAATGCAAAAAGACCTTGGCGCCCACGGAAGACAACAGTGGCGGATGATCACAGAATAATCTCCATGGTGAAGAGAAACCCATTCACAACAGCCAACCAAGTGACCAACACTCTCCAGGAGGTAGGCGTATCAATATCCATATCTACCATAAAGAGAAGACTGCATGAAAGTAAACACAGAGGGTTTACTGCACGGTGCAAGCCACTCATAAGCATCAAGAATAAAAAGGCTAGACTGGACTTTCTTAAAAAAAATCTTAAAAAGCCAGCACAGTTCTGGAAGAACATTCTTTGGACAGATGAAACCAAGATCAACCTCTACCAGAATGATGGAAAGAGAAAAGTATGGCTAAGGCATGGTACAGCTCATCATCCAAAGCATACCACATCATCTGTAAAACACGGCGGAGGCAGTGTGATGGCTTGGGCATGCATGGTTGCCAGTGGCACTGGGTCACTAGTGTTTATTGATGATGTGACACAGGACAGAAGCAGCCGAATGAATTCTGAGGTATTCAGAGCCATACTATGTGCTCAGATCCAGCCAAGTGCAGCCAAACTGATTGGTTGTCGTTTCATACTACAGATGGGCAATGACCCAAAACATAAAGCCAAAGCAACCCAGGGGTTTATTAAAGCAAAGAAGTGGAATATTCTTGAATGGCCAAGTTAGCCAACTAATCTCAACCCAATTGAGCATGCATTTCACTTATTAAAGACTAAACTTCAGACAGAAAGGCCCACAAACAAACAGCAACTGAAAACCACGGCAGTGAAGGCCTGGCAGAGCATTAATAAGGAGGAAACACAGCGTCTGGTGATGTCCATGATTTCAAGACTTCAGGCAGTCATTGCCAGGAAAGGGTTTTCAACCAAGTACTAGAAATGAACATTTTATTTAAAATTATTTAATCTGTCCAATTACTTTTGGTCCCTTTAAAAACAGGGTGGCACATGTTAAGGAGCTGAAACTCCTAAACCCTTCATCCAATTTTAATGTGAATACCCTCAAATGAAAGCTGAAAATCTGAACTTCAACTGAATCTGAATTGTTTTGTTTAAAATTCATTGTGGTAATGTCTATAACCAAAATTAGAAAAATGTTGTCTCTGTCCAAATATATATGGACCTAACTGTACATGAAAAGAACTTTTGGTTTTTGACATACTTTTCCATATCCATCAATAAAGGTTATTTTTTAAGGGTTATTTTTTTCTATTCTTTTTGCTTGATAAAGACTCTGTGAGATTGAATTTGTTTTTCAATAAGTATACAGCTGTGAGCTAATATTAATAGACTGGGAAGCTCCATGGGTAGTACCCCCTTCCCAAGCTATAAACATCTGCCCCCAGTCGCTGGCTTTCCCTCTGCTGGTTTTGAAAATTGCGCGGGAACCCACGCCATTTTTTTCCGTAAAATAATTGTTTATTAATTAAATACATGTCCAGTAATTTGCACACACACTGTACTAATTGTATTTGTCACTGACATCTATATATCTATCTATTCTATTTGTATTTACTGTATGTAATTGATCTCTTCTATCCTGTCGGCTCCTGCAGTTAATTTACAGATGAATTAGCGGTTTTTCTTCTATCTTTCAGTTCAATATAAATACATATATATGTGTGTGTCACCGACATGTGTGTGTATATATTCTATGTGTATAGACTGTATCTATTCTATCTACAGTATTCTATTCCAAAATGTCAGTGTGATTTTACTGTACGCACACAGGAATTGCAGGCTTTTCTTCTATCTATCTATCTATCTATCTATCTATCTATCTATCTATCTATCTATCTATCTATGTGTTTTGACAAATATTTCCTTTGAAAACGATGTGTAAATGACAGAGAACTGCTGTATATAAAAGCTCATGTTAAAATCGCATTGCAATCGGATAGCAACCGCACTGCACTCGGATGTAAATTGAATGGTAAGTGTGAAAATTGTACTCGCATGGCACTCGTCTGTTTTTTCTTTCCAGACTACGGACCGTTACACTCTTACACTTATATCAGTCAAAAATATAGTTATGGTCATTTAAAATGCTAAAATTAGGCAACAACATAAAGTTTAGGTCATTATGGTGTTAAACTATCTGTGACCATCAATGGTCAGACTTTGGAGGTTTCACTAACCAACAGATTTTGTTTTCACTAACCGCCAAGTGTTGAAACATCTAAAGAAACAAGGACCACTAGGTTCCAGAAAAATGTAATACTGAACCTAAGGAGCTCTCTGAACATTAAAATAGGGATTTTTGTGTACTCACCGCAAAATCCTTTTCTCCGAGCCATTCATTGGGGGATACAGACCGTGGGTGTATGCTGCTGCCACTAGGATGCTGACACTAAGTAATACAAAGAAAGTTAGCTCCTCCCCTGCAGTATACACCCTCCTGCTGGCTCTCAGCTAACCAGTTTGGTGCAAAAGCAGTAGGAGATCAATAACAACATTTGAGCGTATAGTATGTCATATTATATATGAGAGTATAGCATGTCAAATTCTAAAACAAGCACAAGCTAATAACAGGGTGGGAGCTGTGTCCCCCAATGAATAGCTCAGAGAAAAGGATTTTATGGTGAGTACACAAAAATCCCTATTTCTCCTTCGCCTCATTGGGGGACACAGACCGTGGGACGTCCTAAAGCAGTCCCTGGGTGGGGACAACATTAGATCAGGCCCTGTGTATTCGCTACTTACCAGTGCGCCACCACGGCCTGCAGAGTCCGCCTGCCCAGACTCACATCTGTGGAAGTGTGGGAATTATAGTGCTTCAAGAATGCATGCGGACTGGATGAATAAGCAAGCTTGCAGGCGTGCTTGCCAACGTCTGGTGCCTAGAGCCCTCGATAAACAGGGAGATAGGCTGACATCTGGCACAGAAGGACTCCTGGATGGTGAAACAAATCCACCAGGCTAACATTGCCAATGAAATGGCTAAACCATTCCTGTAACCGTAAAGAAGCCTTCTTCTTACCGTCAGGAAGCCCAAGTAAAGTGTCCAACCTTCGGAAGGACGCCGACCTCGATACGTACCTACTCGGAACACTCACTTCCTCCAGGTTATGGGGAGCCCATTCCGTTTTGTGGACTGGAGCCGAAAGAGATGAGGGAAGGACGATGCCCCTGTAACAATGAGAATACAATACCACCTTGGTAACAAGGGAAGGGGATGACCTGAGGACAACCTTGCCTTGATGGTAATAAGGAAAAAAGTCTGAAAGAACAGAGCGGCCAGCTCTGAAGACTCATCAAGATGACAAGATCGCAGAGAGAAAAGGGGGCGACCTTCCCTGATAGTAAAGTCTGTCCGGATCAAAAAGGAGTCTACTGTGAGACCCCCAAGACCATTAAGGTCCCAAAGATCTAACGGTATGCGATAGGGAAGAACCACAGGTGAAGACTCCCTGCGAGGCAGTCCATATCTGCAATTTTGTTGCAATAAGACAGAAAAATGAAAGGAAAAGGGAATATCCAGCACGTCCATCCAGTGTAAGTAAAATATCCAAAATTTATTGAAGCATTATAAAAAACAATATTAAAAAAGAGAGAGAGAGACTCTCTCTGCCTGACGCGTTTCTGGCGCACCACGGCGCCCTTAGTCATAGGAACTCTCTCTCTCTCTTTTTTAATATTGTTTTTTAAAATGCTTCAATAAATTTTGGATATTTTACTTACACTGGATGGACGTGCTGGATATTCCCTTTTCCTTTCATCTACTTCAGCTGAAATCACCAGCAGGTACTGCACCCACCAGCTATATTAATTTGCAACGGTTTACAGATGCATGTCTCGGCGTGTCAAGCTCCTAACTTTCCCTCCCCCCCTCCTCTTTTCTTGGAAGACAGAAAAATACTAGTTCCGCAGAAGAGAAATCCTGACATGGTCAGTGCGGATCTCCCAGGATCACTGGGGCTCTTCCTGCTTCCAAAAAGATCTCGGAAGTAGTGGAAGAGAGGTTATGGAAATTGGTACCATGGAAGAACCAGAGCATACACTGCGATGGCTCTTGGATCTCAAGGCTGAGCCATGAACTTGAGTACATTGGCATTCAGTCTGGACATCATCCGACCTACATCTGGAGTGCTCCAGTGAAGGCAGATCTGATGGAAGACTTCCGGGTGAAGTTGCCCCTCTCTTGAGGAGAAACACTGGCGGCTGAATATGTCTGCCGCCCAAAGTTCTACTCCAAGGATATGTACTGCCGAGATTAGCGAATGATAGATCTCGGCCCATAGAGAATGTGAGGTACCTCGGCCATGGCTCCTGACTATGGGTACCTGCTAGATGATTGACGTACGGCACAGCCGTGGCATTACCCAATTGAATTTGGATGGGGTGACCCGCCAGAAGGCAGTGGACCTGCTGTAGGATTAGCCATACCGTTCGGATCCCCAGAGCAATGATCGGGAGAAGAAGACTGGCATTGGTAGTCACTAATAACCATTGAACCGGGAGAAAGGCCCTGGATGAGGAAGGAGCTCAGAAACTACCCTTTGAAAGCCTGATTGACTTGCTGAAAACGAGCAGAGCGAAGGAAACTACTTCCATTGTCGTCACCATTTTTCCTCAAAAACCCTCTTAGCAAATTATTGAATGAAATGAGGGGATGAGTGATCAAGTGCGTGAGCTCCCTGTTGAAGGGCCACAACCTTGTCTCGAGGGAGAATTACCATCCTTATGGAAGTGTGCAGGATCATCCTCAAAAAGGAGGACCTTGTCAAAGGTTGTCAGAAGTTTGAGGTCCAGGATTGGTCTTACTTTTCATTCCCCCTTTTTGGAACCAAGAGCCCTTAGATCTAGACTGTCCTGGACAACCCTTCAACTGCTGGTTGGGTCTGTAGTTTACATACGATCCCTTGTTAGTCTCCCACTCAGAAGATTTGATTGGCCAGCTGTACTGGCTTCGGGAAAAGGTTACTGGTGTGAATCAAAGTAGTTAACCCATTATCTACCAATGTCCTTTTTTGGGATGCCTAATCTTTAGCTTCTAGCAACTAAGATTTTATAATTTTTATAGTTAGGTCCAATTTTTTGTGTTGTGTTTGTAAAATGAATGTTTTCAAAATAGGAAATCATGTGATTGTCATTTTTAATTGAATATTGGGACGCCCTTTTCTGAAAATCCGTACTTGTAAAAATTTTAATTTGGTAAGTAATGGGTTAAAGTCTCTGACCAGGAGACCATTGCTCAAGCAACCCATGCGGCGGCTAAGGAAGGGTAGAGTGCTGAACCCGAAGCCACAAGACGGAACGAACCAGATTTGCTATCTGACAGTCCGTGGTATTTTTAATTGATGATACATAGGGCAGGGATATTGGTAGGTATACCACAAGAGATTCTACCCGGTTAATCTGCCAAGTGGCAGAATGCGGTGCTGCATCGAGCAGGTCAGGAAAAAGCAGTCTCTTGCCATCGTCGTGCAGAGTAGAAAATTAAGGACCCTCGATCCACCATCCTCTTAACAGGGAAGTGAAGAGGGATCGTCCGCCTTCTTGCATCATCTGCTAAATAGTGGTGAGGCAAGGGGGGTGCTCGGACGCCAAGTGGTGCCTCTGTACATCCACATAGTCCAGGTCCCCGGGTGGACAGGGCAGGTTTGTCTGGCGTTAGGCCTGGATGCAGAAGAGGATACATGGAGGCGACACTCCATGTGCTCGTCTGTTGATGGTCTGGGGAGATCGGTGCCCTTTAAAAGACCCGTCACCCTTAAAAATCAGACCAGGCATGGCATCGCACATAGAGGCTTCTGTCCAGTGAATCACTTGTCCGGATTGAATGGTAAATGCTCTACGAGGGAGTTGAGTCCCCTTATAAGGAACCCTGCGTAGTGTAGAGCAGAACCAGAATCCTCGTCAATGTACAGAGATTCGTTGATGATATAAATAGGTCCATCCTTTTCTGAAGCTCAGGCAAAGGTACCGTCACACTAGACGATATCGCTAGTGATCCGTGACGTTGCAGCGTCCTCGCTAGCGATATCGTCCAGTGTGACAGGCAGCAGCGATCAGGCCCCTGCTGTGCTGTCGCTGGTCGCGGAAGAAAGTCCAGAACTTTATTTGGTCGCTGGACTCCCCGTAGACATCGCTGAATCGGCGTGTGTGACACCGATTCAGCGATGTCTTCGCTGGTAACCAGGGTAAACATCGGGTAACTAAGCGCAGGGCCGCGCTTAGTAACCCGATGTTTACCCTGGTTACCATCGTTAAAGTAAAAAAAACAACCGCTACATACTTACCTACCGCTGTCTGTCCTCGGCGCTCTGCTTCTCTGGTCTGGCTGTGAGCACATCGGCCGGAAAGCAGAGCGGTGACATCACCGCTCTGCTTTCCGGCTGCCCGGCGCTCACAGCCAGACCAGAGAAGCAGAGCGCCGAGGACAGACAGCGGTAGGTAAGTACGTAGCGTTTGTTTTTTTACTTTTTAGGATGGTAACCAGGGTAAACATCGGGTTACTAAGCGCGGCCCTGCGCTTAGTTACCCGATGTTTACCCTGGTTACCGGGGACCTCGGGATCGTTGGTCGCTGGAGAGCTGTCTGTGTGACAGCTCTCCAGCGACCAAACAGCGACGCTGCAGCGATCCGGATCGTTGTCGGTATCGCTGCAGCGTCGCTTAGTGTGACGGTACCTCAAGTCGAGATCCAAGGCAATATCCGATCCATATTCAGAGTCTTGTTCTCAGCAAATCATTGGGGAGAGAGATCAGGAAATGAAAACTTCCGTTTTCTAGATTCCTGTACGTTTCTAGAATACTTGCGGCCCCTGCTAGCCCATGGCTCCCATGTAGGAGAGGGACCATGTATATCGGTCCTGCAAGCACTCCGAGCCACAGAGGGTACACAGAGCGATTCAATCTCTTGGTCAGAGAAACCATGGATTGCGGACAGTGACGAAGTCCACTGAGGGGAATTAGGTACTCTTAGATAAACTGGGATCAGCGGCGGAGGGCTCCTGAGCTCATTTAGGGTGACCTGCTTCAAATTGATCATGTGCCTTTAAGACCAGGGAATACTGGTCGTGCGCCTTTAAGATCAGGGAATACTGGTCGTGCGCCTTTAAGACCAGGGAATATTTGTTGTGCACCTTTAAGACCAGGAAATACTGATCATGTGCCTTTAAGACCGGGCATACTGGTCATGTGCCTTTAAGACCAGGGCTTACTGGTCATGTGCCTTTGAGACCAGGGCATACTGGTCATGTGCCTTTAAGACCAGGGCATACTGGTCATGTGCCTTTAAGACCGGGCATACTGGTCATGTGCCTTTAAGACTAGGGCTTACTGGTCATGTGCCTTTAAGACCAGGGCATACTGGTCATGTGCCTTTAAGACCAGGGCATACTGGTCATGTGCCTTTAAGACCAGGAAATACTGGTCAGGTACTTCCATACCCGGGTACTGATGTAGAGTCATTATGCCCCTTTAATGCAAAAATCGTCGCCCCTGTGTGAGCCGGCCGGGTGGACCAAGATGGCCACCGGGAGTTGCAGAGGTGATAAAATCTCACAGAGAGCGATAAGCGCCAATACGGAGAGCGGAGCCACAGACAATGTGGGCGGAGCCTCTAGACTTCCATGAATAGGCCCAAGCCGGGGCCTAAATTTCTGCAGCTGGCGGGAGCGATACCCGCGGTAGCAGTGAGGGCCGTTGTAGTGGCCGAGAAAATTGAGCATTCCCGTGCCAGGCGAGAAGCGCCAGAAAAGCGGGCGGAGCCGCCTTAGCGCGCCATAGTGTGGGCGCGGCTTCCGGGATGCGGCCCATACATCGGCATAAGCTGGGGGCTAAATTTTTGCAGCCGGCTGGAGCGTTACCTCAGGGAGGTAGGCCACATGAGAAGTGGCTGAGGCTGCCTGTCAGCATATGAATATCCTGCTGCAGAGGCCCATCACTGACTAGATCCACTCACCATCGGTGCGCATCCCGGCATGGAGCTGCCGCGATGACTGGGTTTCAGCACCGAGTAAAGCGCGCGCACTCTATTCTGCTGCATGTGCAGGGATAGTGGGATAAACCTCATTCGACCATCCCTTTATTAGGGAGGTGGAGAGGAACCGTCTGCCTCTTTGTGCCATCCGCTTTCACAGTGGTGGGCCAGTGGGGGCTGCTCGGATGCCATAGAGAGGGGCCTCTGTACATCCACGGAGTTCAGTCCCCGGGTGGACAGGGCCAGTTGTCCGGCATTAGGTCTGGCTGGGGAAGAGGATACATGGAGGCGACACTCCATGTGCTCGTCCGTTCAGGATGCGGGGAGATCGGTGCCCTGGAAGAGACCCGTCGCCTCTAAAAATCAGCCCAGGCATGGCTTCCCACGTCGCAGGAGAGGATACGGAGAGGCGACACTCTCCGTGCTCGCCTGTTGATGGTTTGGGGAGATCGGAACCTTGAAAGGATCCGTCGCCCCATTCGTCCATGGAAAAAATAAAATAAAAAATGTAAAAGGTAAAAATAGAATAATAAAGAGCTTTGTGTCTGAATAGCAGACCCGTCCGTGTGCCTCCTACGGACACTAAGCAAGAACTGGTTAGCTGAGAGCCAGCAGGAGGGTGTATACTGCAGGGGAGGAGAGAACTTTCTTTGTATCATTTAGTGTCAGCCTCCTAGTGGCAGCAGCATACACCAAGGTCTGTGTCCTCCAATGAGGGGAAGGAGAAAAAAGTTATTGGCCACACCTTCTGTCAAATGAAAAAAAATGGCGGTCAGCTGATCTCCAATAATGAACTCTAACAGTTGGAGCCGGCTCTAGTATTAGATAGCACGATGGGTCCAAGACCACCGGGGAAGTAACTGCTCTGGCTCATAGAAAGAGGCCCCAAACCATGGACCACTTGTAAAATGTTAGTGTGCCCTAATAAGCTCGTAATATTTAGCAATAGCAATTACATTATTTATGATATTTAAGGCGCTGTACTTTGGATTTATAGACATTTTCTCCGATTATATTTAGTTGTTATGTAGGCTTGGGGAAGTTAAAAATAAATAATAGCAAAAAAATTCTATATGTAGAGACACTACACAGATATACCCACTAGAACAATAAATATTGAATACAGCGCAAGTGGAAATAAAACGTAACTTTTACTAGAACAATACAAAAGTACAAACAAATAAGTCACCCAAAAAGTGATATAAAAACACATGGGGTAAGGTCTCAACAAAGAGACACAGACAAGAGACCCCTAATAGGATTCGAAAGACACCGCCTGCAGAGGCATTTGCGGATAAAAGCAGACCAACAAATGATTCAAATGCCAACTACCAGAAACAAATACACATGAATCATGAGGCAAATACATATAGTTGGTTGCATGTAAATGAACAGATACTCCAAAACAGAAAAACACCTGTACCACGGTGTCATTAATAAGAGTTTAAGGTAAAAAAATGGAACATTCTCACCAACTCCAGGATGAATCGGCAGGAGACCCGGAAACCCTCTTGTACAAGGAATGATCCGGAATATGATGTAGGGAACTGACAAAACCCTGTCATTCCCTATGGGGCTCACAATGATCTATCCCCAAGACTCCTGCCCTTACAAGGGCAGTCCACAGCTACCCCTGCACAAACATGCCCTGCACTCTCCCTGTGGTCTCCCTGTGGTGTCTTTCGAATCCTATTAGGGGTCTCTTGTCTGTGTCTCTTTGTTGAGACCTTACCCCATGTGTTTTTATATCACTTTTTGGGTGACTTATTTGTTTGTACTTTTGTATTGTTCTAGTAAAAGTTACGTTTTATTTCCACTTAAGAAGTTAAAAATAACAAGATTATAAATTAGTTATACTCACCCTACCCCGACCATTGATGCCTCTCCACCATTGCCCTTGGTTTTTGCCAGGATGCAAATGTGACTACAGCGAACATGACCGCTGCAACCAATCACTGGGCTCAGTACTTATGTTGATACAGATGGCATGAGACCTCTAAGCCCACTCATTCTAGTATTCACACTTACTCTTCTTTTGATACTCTATTTAGTTCAAACAAATTCCACCGCCAACTCTCAGGGAAATTACTTCTTGGTGCACTTTCATCTTCCAAATCTTCCTCAGTGTTATCAGCTGCAGTTAAAAAAACGAATGAGTCCCTTGGATTTTTCAATGCAATACACTTTCTATTTTATGGAATAAAAATGGTATAAAAAAAAGTCCACCTTCTAAAAAAAACCCTCAAAATATTGATTCTTTATTTAAAATATGCTATATGCATTATATTAAAACAAAATATCTACACATATTAGGTGTCCACATAACAATACTGACCTGAGTAATTAATTCAACATGTTATTTGTAGGGATGGGTGGCTTTGGCCAAACTTTATAAAAAAAAGTTCAGTTTGGGTACCAGAACGATGCCTGAACTTGATCCAGACACTCAGGGCCTGAACATCCCATGCTGTTCCCTGCGTGACAGATTGGTAAACACTACTCTGTCTTACTGAAGTCGCTGGTCAATGCTGCTGGGTATCACGGACCACTACAGGTTCCCACGCTGTCACACAGAGGACAGAGTGTGAGCCAGGGGCTGTGACCGGCGGTTGAAAGGTTACTGCCGATAAGACCCCTGCTGATGTCTACAACTGTCATCAGTGTTGAATGCTCTCGCTGATAGCAAAGAGAGCAGGGGAGTCTGATGACAGTATTCATCAGCTGGGGCCTGTGTATAGTAAGAAATATGTTAGTAAGATATATAATTAGTGCAGTGCGTGTGTAGCATACTGTACATATATTTAGCTAATAAAGAAAAAAAAAGAAAAGAAAAAATGGCGCAGGGTCCTACTTATTATTCATACCCAGCTGAAGAAAAGCAGACAGCTGTGGGCTGATGTAATTATTCTGGGAAGAGGCCAATATTCAATATTCTTGCTGTTTTTAATAACCAGCAAATGCTAAGCAAACAGCTGTGGGCTGATATTAATAGGCTGGGAAGGGGCCATGACTAATAACACCAGACCTCAGTCGCCCAAGAAATGGCGCATCCATTAGATATGCCAATTTTGGCACTTAGCCTCGGCTCTTCCAGCATGCCCTGGTGCATTGGCAAGTGGGGTAATGGTTTTGAGGTTGATGTCAGTTGAATAATGTCCGTTGACATCAAGACCAGGGGTTAGTAATGGACATATATGAGACACCCCCATTACTAACCTCGAAGTCAAAAACAACCAGCCAAGGCAAAGCAAACAGCTGACGGCTGCAATCTGTAGCTGCTTTGCCTGTGCTTGTTATCAAAAATAGACAGGGCCCCATGGTTTTTTAAATGTATTTATTTTAACACACTGCCAACTCTTGGCATGGCTGTGATTAGGCCAGAAGTGTCCACACCAGAAAAGCTTGTTGATTGGCTGTGCTGCAGTCTTTCAACAAGCTTTATTCTGGCTGCCAAACCCGAACAGTAACTCGAACTACCGGGAGAAGTCCGTGTTCAGAGTCTGTGCACGGACACTAGGTGTTCGGTACAGACCCTGAACTTGACTTTGTTCGAGTTCGCCAATCACTAATCATTTGGTTTTTTTAAAAAAAGGCAACAATGTCAGAATTTTTTTTATATTTGTATACATTGTATTAGTGTGACATTGATTATACATACAAAATGTTTAAAGATTTGCAATATTTTTTTATTTTCTAGAGGATCCAGTATATGTGAATCTTACATGGACTAGTAATGTAATTTACATTAAAAATGTTCTCCAGCTTTAAGGTACAAATATGCAGTCACTCTATCCCTGGTTGCAATACCGGAAGAGAGCGGTCATGTCCGAACCCAATCATGAGGAAAGGGATCTGTGAGTGCCCTTGAGATGGCAGTAGTAGTGAACGTATGTGATCACCACTCCCTTCATTACCTATAGAAATGCTGAAGATAGTCATGTGCAGGTATCATGCAGTACAGCTAGAATACAGAACAACATAAAGAAACAAAATACTTACCCCTGTCCCATCCAAAGTCAGCAATTAATCGTGTTCTTAGTTCCTGTGCATGCAAGCAGCACTCCAAGAACATGGCTGCACATTCCTCCCCCTGCTGAACCTGCTTTCTTCTCTTAACGCAAGAAAGCCCCATAGGACTCTCATGCAACCCAGCCAAACAACATGGTTTCAGATGTACAGGACTTGCACTCGCTGTAGAACAATAAAGTAATATTGGTTATTTGAAAATATGTTTTCAGTGGGTACCGAACAAATTGTCACATAACATATCATCATATTCACTTGTGTAACTTGAAACCGAAGGACCCCAAGGAAAAATCTCCAACATATCCCTCAACAATAGTATAGTATGGGTCTTCTCATATGGGGCAATTGGACTGTTTGGGCACAGGCCCCTATAGAATTTTGGACCCGGATGTGACGGCAACTCCTGCACCCTCCATAGGTTACGCTCCTGATCATATTAGTTTCAATTTATAGTTTAATATGCAGGCTTAAATCAAAAACAAAAACCTGTTAATACATTTCTAAAACAATAAACTCTGTATTTAAGGTAGGTCAAACAATCACCTTTTTTATGCTTTGCTTCTATCAATTCTATGGAACGACGGCTACGCCCAGTGTGGCCTGAAGGACAGGTTAAATCTGGAAAACATCACATTATTGCATATAGGTAGCTCTTCTTCAACTCAACAGAAAAATATTAACCCATTTTTGTTCCCATTCATTTAGATCTTAAGGACAAAACTAGTTTTTTTTCCATGGTTGCATTTCAAGTTGTACTGTTTTCTTTATGGTCCATCAATATAATAATAATCATAATAATCTTTATTTAAATAGCGCCAACATATTCCGCAGCGCTTTACAGTTAAACAGTTTCAAACACAACAGTCATAAGTAACAGCGTTAACAATACTATAATGATGAAAGCAAAATAAAACAACGCTGCTCATGAGAGCTTACAATCAATATTACTATACGAGGTCATGTTCTTTTGTGAAACAACTTATAGTTTTTAATTTAAAGGGAACCTGTCACCTGAATTTGGCGGGACCGATTTTCAGTCATATGGGCGGAGTTTTCGGGTGTTTGATTCACCCTTTTCCTTCAATCCAATCTTGCGGCCAAGATGCAGCCAGCGGGTAAGGAAAGGGTGAATCAAACACCCAAAAACTCCGCCCATATGACCGAAAACCGGTCTTGCCAAATTCAGGTGACAGGTTCCCTTTAATGCTTCATCTCTGTACCCTTTTCAAATAGAATATGTTCACTACTGCACAAGCTAAATATTTTTCAATAAATTGTACTCATCATTAAAAAAATCACAATAAAGTTCTATTTTGTGCTCATTATGTTTTTCTTTCTGTGGACATGGAACACACCATTATGTTGCCCTAGGTTAAAAGGAATCTGTTAGCAACATGATAAAGGGGCAGAGCCCCTGATTCCAGCAATGTGTTACTTAGTTTACACTGGATGGAGCAGTTGTGATAGAATTAGTTTTCTTTGCCGCGAATCTAGCAGAGCTCGGAATACTGACTTTTTATAACCCCACTCACACCACTGATTGGCATCTTTTTTGCACACTTCTGTTAATCAGTGGTGGTGGGTGTGTGGGTAGCTTGTCCTGTGGTTAAAATTTCCTCCTGATACTATTAAAACAGTAATTACCCCTTAACCCCCGGAGCTTTTTTCGGTTTATAGTTTTCGTTATTCGTTCCCCTTCTTTCCGGCGGCATAACTTTAATATTTTTCCGCCAATATGGCCATGCGAGGGCTTATTTTTTTGCGGGATGAGTTGTACTTTTGAACAACATCATTGGTTTTACCATGTTATGTACTAGAAAACGGGAAAAAAAATTTCAAATGCGGTAAAATTGCAAAAAAAGTTTTTTGTTTGGCTTTTTTGCTAGGTTCCCTAAATGCTAAAACTGACCAGTCATTATGATTCTACATTACGAGTTCTTAGACACCAAACATGTCTAGGTTATTTTTTTTTATCTAAGTGGTGCAAAAAAAATCCAAACTTTGCTTAAAAAAAAAAACAAATTGTGCCATTTTCCGATACCTGTAGCATCATTTTTCGTGATCTGGGGTCGAGTGAGGGTTTACTTTTTGCATGCCGAGCTGACATTTTTAATGATACAATTTTGGTGTACATACCTTCTTTTGATCGCCCATTATTGCATTTTAATGCAATGTCGCAGCGACCAAAAAAATGTAATTCTGGAATTTTGATTTTTTTTCTCGCTACGCCGTTTAGCGATCAAGTTAATCCTTTTTTTTATTGATAGATCAGGCAATTCTAAACGCGGCGATACCAAATATGTGTAGATTTGATTTTTTTTATTGTTTTATTTTGATTGGGGCGAAAGGGGGGTGTTTTAAACTTTTATTTTATTTTATTTTTTTTATATTTTTAAACACTTTTTTTTTTTTACTTTTGGCATGATTCAATAGCCTCCATGGGAGACTAGTAGCTGGCACCACTCGATTGCCTCTGCTACATAGAGGTGATGGTCAGATCACTTCTATGTTGCAGAATTACAGCATTGCTATGAGCGCCGACCACAGGGTGGCGCTCATAGCAATCTGTCATCAACAACCACAGAGGTCTTCAGGAGACCTGTGGTTGTGATGGCAATGCACCGATGACCCCCGATCATGTGACAGAAGTCAGCGGTGCGCATATTTTTGGCCCGGTGGCCGGAAGCGCTTGTTAAATGCCGCTGTCAGCGTTTGACAGCGGCATTTAACTAGTTAATAGGTGCGAGTGGATCACGATTCCACTCGCGCCTATTGCGGGCACATGTCAGCTGACATGTCGCGGCTTTGAGGTGGGCTCACCGCGGCATCAAAGCGGGGGTACTGCCATTGGACGTACTATCCCGTCTAATGGCAGTAAGGGGTTAAAACACATCCCAGTAAGGGAGGTTGTACAGGATTATAATAGTAATATGACTGATTTAGTCCTAAAAAAAAGACAATGCCAAGCTGTTTTCGGATGAAAACTGTCATATTTGTCTTATTCTAGACAATTGCTTTTATTAATGATTTTTGCTTTGCATCTTTCTCATAGATAAAAATGTTTTTGAAAATGTCTTTAAATGATGAAGTCATATTACAGACCGTATCTGAAGCATCTCATTCCAAGATGTTCATCTGGGTTTTCAGATGATTTTTGGGATATGTTTGGGAGAAATGTTCTTTTTTTCATGATGAATTTGGAACATTTTCAATTACCAATAACCATCGCCATGCACATTGCCAGCAGGTGGCCTGTATTTTTATAGTAATTCACACCATCTTTGTAAGAGAAATTAACTATGCAATTTACTTAGCATTAAAAAACCTCTCCTGTCAAAAAATGAGGAATTTTTAATTCTTGCCGAGGTTGCCAGACACCCCAGAGTGGCAGGCTCTTAGGAAAGGAGTGCAAGTTGAAAGTTGCTTGCCACGCTCTATAGCTGGCCAGATTGCTGGAACCAACCAGCTTCAGGGTCCCAAGCTGTCCACTTGAAAGCTTCTCTAAAGCTACCTTCACACATAACGATATCGTTAACGATATCGTTGCAACGTCACGCTTTTTTGTGACGTAGCAACGATCTTGCTAACGATCTCCTTATGTGTGACAGCGACCAACGATCAGGCCCCTGCTGGGAGATCGTTGGTCGTGGGGAATGATCAGGACCTTTTTTTGGTCGCTGATCACCCGCTGTCATCGCTGGATCGGCGTGTGTGACGCCAATCCAGCGATGTGTTCACTTGTAACCAGGGTAAATATCGGGTTACTAAGTGCAGGGCCGCGCTTAGTAACCCAATATTTACCCTGGTTACCATTGTAAAAGTAAAAAAAAAAAAAAAAGTATATACTTACATTCCGATGTCTGTCACGTCCCCCGCCGTCAGCTTCCCTGCACTGACTGTCAGCGCCGCCGGCCGTAAAGCAGAGCACAGCGGTGACGTCACCGCTGTGCTCTGCTTTACGGCTGGCACTGACACAGTCAGTGTGGGAAGCTGACGGCGGGGGACGTGACAGACATCAGAATGTAAGTATTTAGTGTTTTTTTTTTTACTTTTACAATGGTAACCAGGGTAAATATCGGGTTACTAAGCGCGGCCCTGCACTTAGTAACCCGATGTTTACCCTGGTTACCCGGTTACTTCGGCATCATTGAAGACAGTTTCAACGATGCCGAAGTCTTTCCCTGGATCGTTGGTCGCTGGAGAGAGCTGTCTGTGTTACAGCTCCCCAGTGACCACACAACGACTTACCAACGATCACGGCCAGGTCGTATCGCTGGTCGTGATCGTTGGTAAGTCGTTTAGTGTAACGGTACCTTAAGAAAAAACCTACCTGTATCTTTTGTGTATTTACCTTTTCTGGCTGGAGTTTGCATGTCTAAATTAGTTGCGAAATCTAGGCCTGCGTCTTGAAATACACCCAGAGGGTCGGCTCCACTTCCAGCTGTGCATCCAATATCATTTTGCTGTACGTCATCCCATACCTAGATTTAACAAAACAGATGTCACAAAATAAACTCCACAGAAAATGGGATCTTAGTAGCTTTCACGTCATCCTTAGATGTTACCATAAACCATCAATATCTGCATGAAAATAGCAGAAACATAATACTGGTCTGCTCCATAAGTAACACAGACTGCAGTCGTGGCCAAAAGTTTGGAGCACGAGACAAATTATTTTTTTTTACAATGTTTTCTGCTTTGGTGTTTTCAGACTTTTTAGTCAGATGTTTCTGCAGACATATTTCTGCATAATGTTTGTACAGAAGTTTATGCAAAGACTTCTGCTATCCAACCTAGCATGAAGAATAGCAGTTTTGGGCCAAATCCCGACTGTATTCTGATGTGAGAGGCAGCCAGTAAGTGATGGAAAGACCTCAATGCCAGGAAGATGGCACGAATTCCCAGGATGTTGATGGGCATAGTCGCTTCCACTGGGAACCACTTGCCCTGTGGTGTAGGTGCACTGCACCCCAACCTGTCAGGCTCGCATCGGTGGTCAGAACCTTCCATTGACCTGTGAGAAAGGATTTCCCCTTTGCTAGCAAGATTGGCTTGAGCTACCAGTGCAGGGACCTCCTGGTTGACGACGTGAGCCGGAACTCCCTGTCGAGAGAGAAAGGGTTCTTGTCCCAGGACTTGAGGATGGCTAGATGGAGAGGCCTGAGGTGAAACTGGGCAAATGGGACAACTTCTATTGCTGCCCCATCCTGCCGAGGACTCTCATGGCAAACCGGAGAGATCGAGGGGATTTGTGGAGGAGGGTGCAAACTCCTAGGCGCAGAGCCAGTGCCTTGTCTTTGGGAAGGAGCACTAGATCCCTGGAGGTGTTGAATAGCACTCCCAGGAAGGTCAGAGACTGACTCGGGGTTGGTGATTACTTTTGTAGGTTGACTAACCAGCCCATGCGACTAAGAGTGTCGATTGTGATTGAGACGATGAGCTCGCAGTCCTTGAAGGTGGGAACCTTGAGTTGATCGTCCAAGTATGGAACGACTACTATGCCTCTGGAGTGCAGGACATCCATGGTGGCTGCCATGACTTTGGTAAACACTCTGGGAGCCGTGGCGAGTCCAAACGGGAGAGCCGCGAACTGGTAGTGGTCCTAGTCGATTGCGAACCTGAGAAGCCTCTGATGGGCAGGTGCAATCGGTATATGCAGGTATGTGTCTTGTATGTCTATGGAGGCGAGAAATTCTCCCTTCTCCATGGACGCAATGATGGACCGAAGGGACTCCATGTGGAAGTGATGGATCCGTACATATTTGTTGAGTTGTTTTAGGTCCAGTATGGGCTGCACGCTGCCTCCTTTCTTGGGGACTACGAATAGATTTGAGTAGAACCCTCGGAAGCGCTCGGCCATGGGGACCGGTAATATGACTCCTGCTTGAAAAAGCGAGGAGACCGCTTGTCGGAAAGCACGAGCCTTGGCTGGTCGTTTTGGGGGGACAGAGAGGAAGAATCAGTCCGGTGGGTTGGAGGTGAACTCTATCTTTGATCCGGAAGACACTAGTTGCCTGACCCACCTGTCTTCTGTAATAGGCAGTCAGACTTGATGAAAGAGCAAAAGTCGGCTGCCTACGGGTGTGGTGTCTTCCGGAGTCCATGAGTCATGATGAGGAGAAAGTCTGAGATTTTCCTGCTCTGGGCTTACACTGGCCTGCTTTTGACTGCCAGGTCTTGTCCGACCTTTGCGTCGATCATGAGTTGTCCCTGCGTGGGGAACAGTTACGATTTTGTGCTGGACGCAAGACCGACCAGCCCGAGGAGTTCTGAAAGGATCGGAATCGAGTTTGGTTACGCTTCTTGTAAGTGCGTTTAGGTTTCAGTTGGGGAAGAGAGGTACTCTTACCCCCGGTGGCGTTGGATATCATCGTGTCCAACTGTTCACCGAAAAAGTCACCCACTGAGGTAGGGGATGTACGTGAGGGACTTCTTTCAGGCTGCGTCCGCTTTCCATTCCCGCAGCCAGAGGATACGCCGAATTGTGATGGCGTTTGATGCTATCCCCGCTACACCCCTTGCTGAATCCAGAGCTGCATGCAGTATGTAATCTGCTACGACTGCTATTTGAACCGCTTGGTCCGACAGCTCAGGAGCGGATGCTTGGAGGCCAGCTTGTAAATTTTTGGCCCAGGCCAGAATGGCCTTGGCAGCCCAAACTTAAGCGAACGCGGGAGCCAGCAATGCCCCTGCAGCCTCAAAAATTGAACGAGCCATGCATTCTACCTGCCGGTCTGCTGCGTCCCTGAGGGTTGAGATATCTGGCAGTGAAAGGAGGGTCTGTGCTGCTAGTCTAGAGACTGGGGGGTCCACTTTGGGTGGGTCTGTCCATTCCTTGGTATCCTTTGGCGGGAAGGGGTACCTCGCCTCCGGATATTTGCAATTAGCAAATTTTTTCTCAGGCTGTGAGAGCTGCTTTTTAAGGATCGCCTTAAACTCTGGGTGGTTAGAGAAAACCTTAGGCGGCTTCAGAGGTCCTTCAAAGGAAATCTTCTGTTCTGGGACCTCTGGTGGCAGATCAGAATTGTCCAGTACCCGATGGATGGAAGAGATTAAGTCCTCAACTAGCGCTGTATTGCTAGGGGGGATTGGGTTCAGGGACCCCTCCGTTTCCTTGTCTGAGTCGGAGTCACAGATGCCTTCCGAATCCTGTGCATCACTAAGGTGTCCCCTGCTGGGTGAGCTGGGGCAGAGGCCTTCTCTGGTCAGGGATTGCAGAGATCTGCATCGTCTGCCCCTGGAAGGGGATGGTCTAGATGACCTGGAACTACGGTGTCTTTCCCTAGAAGGGGATGACCGTGTGCTATGGGATGACGCAGATGGACTTGACCTATGGGTCCGCTTGCATCCTGACCTAGACGTGGATGTGCCAGGGTCGTCCTGTCCCTGAGTCAAGCTCTCCCTTTGCTGGGTAACGGTCATAGCCGAGGCATGACTCTGCAGAGCCTGAAGCAATGTGGAGGTTAGGTTAGCTGTAGACTGCATCATAGATTGCAACATCTGAGTGACCCATTCCGGCGCGGCATTAGACACCGAAGCATTGGCAGGGGCTTCTTGGGGCTCTGACACAGTAGTCTGAGTGCAGTCCTGGCAGTGCGGGTACGTGCTGCCACTGGGGAGAGCGGTCCTGCAGGCTGTGTAGAATGCATAATAGCAGTCCTGACTGGTTCTCTTGGACCTTGCATAGTGCACAGAGTGCAGAAGGGCTGGCTATGCAGAGGACCTTACAGGGGTAGCTATGCAGAGGAACCTATAGGGGAGCCTTATAGGAAATATGGATTCACAGTCGAGTAAAACAACCTAGCTGTGATCTTACCCCACCAGCTTGCCCCTAGGTCCAGCACCGAAGATCCACTGTCCTGTGCCCCCCGGAGACTGGCTGGCCTGGTCCTGGTCCTGCTGACCGGGAGATGCAGGGTTAATCCTTGCTGCAGTAGAAATGGCTGCCGAGGAGAAGAGGAAGGGGGAGAAGGGGGTGGGGAGCTGAGAAAAAGGTGGCAAAGCTGTGTAAAAACGTGCCCTTTCTGTCTCAATCCGCCCCCTCTATGACATTTGTCATCCAGGAGGGGATCGGATCTGAACCGGAGCCCCGTATTTAAGGTAGGATAGCGGTGGGACTATAAGCGGAAGGGGGGCCCTGTGAGGGATCCCCCTGAGGCAGTATAGAGCTGGTGCTGCCGCAGAGACAGGGGTGCAGGGAGCCCTGTGTCTCTATTGTGCCATTCCTGCCTGCACTCCCGCTGGCTCCGACAGGAGCCTGCAGCTGGGCTGGGGTCCCTGGATGCAGGTGCAGTGAGCTGGCCCATTGCTGGGAGCTGCAGAGTGCTGCCTGTACAGGCCCTACCTGAGGCGTCTCAACCTAATGCCCCCAGAGGGGGATTAGGGAGGGTGCTACTGTCACCATCAGGGGGCTTTATCCTCGCCTCGACCTCAACCCAGCAACCAAAAGGAATTGGGGAAGGAAGGGGGTCTCTCCACTTCGAACCAGCACCCGAGGGACTGGGGAAGGAGCGACATGAGGAAAAGCCATCTCGACTTCAACTGGGCACCCCATAATAGGGGCCGAGGAAGGAGCCATGCCGGGAGTCTCACAGGAGACCCACTTTTCTTCATCTGTATGCCTCGGGAAAAAAACGGAGTAAAAAATTTTAGGTGTGCCTCCTATGCGACACTAAGCAAAAACTGGAGAAGGCTGGCACCGTTAAGGGGTGTATACTGCAGAGAAGGAGCCACGGTTAATCTTTTTCAGATTATTCATAGTGTCACCTCCTAGTGGACAGCAGCATAACACCCATGGTCCTGTGTCCCCCAATGAGGCGACAGAGTAAAAAGTAACCCGTCTAGTGTTGTAGGGTATTCTAGATCTTCACACACAGTTTAGCAATTTCTAGTGCATGTTAGTTTAACCCCTAACCTCCTTTTATGTGGGCTCCAGCATTGAGCCTGCATCTTTCCAGACACATGAAGTTGGATTGATCAGCAGTCATGTACTTCTAAGAGCAGCTGTTGGAATCACAATCCTGTTAACTTGTTAAATGCTGCTGCCAATCACTGACAGCGGCATTGTCACAACTCTGTTGTCAGGTGTCCCGAGACCAGTGGCTCCTTCCCTGTCGCTAATGCTAGGGGTGCCTTAACGCGCCCTGTTCCCCTGAATACTTCTGATGGTGAAAACACCGGGGCCACATACCTTGCCTTAGCTCCTAAATCCGCCCTCAATCTCTACTCTTCCCCCACCCAGGGAAGAGGGGAGTAGAAGTATGCCGTAATACACCAACCAGGTAATACAAACAGAGATAAAGGAAAATACCAATCATAGAAATATTAGATAAATCCTCCAAACACCATCTCAAACAACAACCACAAACCACCATCTCCTAACCATGCAGCATAAGCTAGTTCTTGCAATGAGTGCTAGTCAGGGTTCAGATTATATAGGAGATGGGAGTGGCTAACTGTGAACAGCAGAAAGCCTTAATGCAGGAAAGCTTCCAAGAGCTCTAAACTGAGCAGATTAACCCCTGCACTGCTAAAAGAAACCTGCACCATTTAATATGAAAGTGAACTCCCAGGACCTTTCTGACGGCAACGCGAGTGGTGATGTCAGTCAAGTCAAAGGAGTTCACCGAGAGACGCTCTGCTCAGTGTTGGGATTGGTTGTTTTGGGCACATAGTGGTTCCTACCTTGGCAGGTAGCAGAATTAAAATAATAAACAACAATATTCCTCATCTGTCCACAGAGAAAATAATAATCCATTTGTCCCACAAAGGGTGTAGCTCTGCTACATCTAGATGTCAGGCTGTATTGTTGCATGATGTGACAACACAGCCTGCCATCCAGAAGTGCTTCCTGTCTCAGCAGGGGACACTGCAGACTTTCACACAGTGCGCTTCCACAAAGATCTCCTCTATTCAGATGACTTATGAAGGTCAGGTATTGACCGAAACAGCTTAGTTTTCTGGAATTTCTACATGCAATAAAAAGTAGTTGAATACACCTCTACGAGTGGCAAGTATTTCTACATCGCAGTTGACAAATTTGGTTATCTTATTTGTGCACCACCAGAATTCCAGAAGTGCCAAGTTTCCCTAATTGCCATCAAGCAGAGACACTAAGCAAGGTGTCTCACGGTGAATTCCTTTGACCTGACTGATGTCACCGCGTGGGAAAAGTTGTAACGATGCTTGCGCCGATAACAGTGAGGTGAGAGTAGTTCACCACGAGGTGCTGAGCAAATACACACAGCTCAGTGTCTCAGCTGGATGGCAGGCTGTATAGTCACATCATGCAACAATGTAGCCTGGCATCTAGATGTAGCAGAGCTAGACACATTGTGGAACAAATGGATTATATTCTCTGTGAACATGTGATGAATATTAAAGGAGTTTGTGTCATTCTTTCAATTAAAGGACTTTATTCCGGGTGATTTTTTTTTCATACAATATCACTACACATCTCCATTACTAACCTCTGGGCTTGATGTCACCTGACAGTACAAGGGTGACATCAACCCTCCCAACTATCACCCCACTTACCACTGCACCAGGGAAAATGGGAAGAGCCAGGCAAAGTGCCAGAATTGGCTCATTTAATAGATGTGCCTTTTCTGGGGAGGCTGCGGGCTGCTATTTTTAGGCTGGGGGGTCCTTTACCAGCCAGACAATACCAGTCCCCAGGTGTCTGCTTTAGATTGGCTGGTTGTACAAAGTGCGTTTAGCTCCATCAATCCCTATACAAGGGAAGAATGTGCATATAGACGTGGTACACCATAGAAGGCTCCCGCCCACCAAGATAGGAACCGCTATGTGTACAAAATAACCAATCCTCTACAAAATTCTAAAAGTATTATCTGGTACAGGAGGTTCGGCAAGAACCATGCAAAGAATAAAAAATATATACAGTATATAAAAAAAATGTAATCTGATAAGAAGTTTGATACGGAGGGTAATCAATGGGGTGATTAGAAGATCGCGGAAGGCTTTACAGAAACGGTGCTAGAAATTTTTATTTTACTTTTTTCTTCACTGACAGAACAGCACTTGGATGAATCGCTCTTCTGTCCCAGAACAACTACAAGGAGAGAAGAGAGAAGCACAGCCCAAGTGCTGCCAGATTTATCAAATATTGGGTATTTTGATCACTGTGATGGAGTCTATCACAGTAATCAAAAGCCTACAGCCAATGAAAAAATCTGAGTGGTTGCCGAGTGCAGGGAGGTGGAACTTGCTAGGCGCACTGTGCATGCGCCTGCCATTTTCCTACAACAGAAGGTGGGGGTCAGGGGAATGGTGTAACTGGTATAAAGGTACCATAGGGGTCTCAGGGAACCCTATTTTTCTTTCCAACACCTTATATCATGTCAGAGGAGAGAGAAAATATATTTTAACCAGATCACAGTTTGTGTTTCTACGTAATCGCAATTGTTCATTGAACAACGGCGATCACGTGATCATGGACACAGAAAAAACGGCCCTGATCATGTTCTCAGGGGTCTCGGTTACCTCCAGCAGCTGAAACCCCGGGTGTTTCCAACTCTGGGGGGTTATATCCCTAATTCCGATCGTTGTTTTGAAGCCGCAATGAGGGAATAAGGCCCCCTACCGACCGCCGTTTTAATGCACATCGGCGGTCATTAAGGAATTTAAGAGAGAGAAGAAGAATGATAGATAGGCATTGCTTTTCCTTTAGAGACAGAGCTATTTGTGCATATTTTCAGGTGAGCATTGCTCTTCCTTCAGGTACCTATTAGGAGGGACAATATACCAGTGAGAATATACACACAAACATACACTTCTCCAGAATGGAGCTGTACTTTGTACTCCACACTTTGTGTTTAGTTCTCTATACATTGGGCTTACCTTTTAGAGAGCTACTGTATACAGTCATATTAATTTGTTTAGCGGGGTAAAGTTTCTGACAGGTTCCCTTTAAAAAGTAACATACAGTCTTTCCCTAGGATTTGTGACATAGTTTAGTTATTTAAAGGCATATTTTCCATACCTGTAGTTAATAGATTTTAAAAGACAATTATAGACACATCTAGTTATATATTTCTTTAATACAGACCTTGTCCTGGGTGAGCCTGTTTTTGCTGTTTAAGACAAATACTGCCTTGTCTACAGCTACCAAGCCCACATATGCTCCATTATCTCCAGTCAGACGAAGTTCTACCTTTTCTTGAGGTTTGTAAAAATTTCTTGCTGTTTTAGGTGCTTGTATTGTTAGCTGTTAAAACAGAAACATGGTACAAGATATTTATCTTTCTAACAAATTAGTAATGACTAGACCTGGAGTGTTGAACATTGAAATCATTTTCTGGAGAATTCTGTCAAGTGCCAAGGTATGAAGTTACATAGCAACATTACATTTAGGGAATTTATAAAAAATCCTAGATTATTACTGCAATTTATCACGATTTTCTGTCCAACTGGAGAGTTAATTTGCAAATATGAACAAAATATTATAAATATTATAGCATAAAGTGCCTATCTAGGGGCTCTGTCAGGGGACCGCAAGAAGACCCTCAGATATGGAGTATGCTGTCCTCATACACGTTAGCAGGGTGTGCAATGAGACATGTAGCTCAACCCCTTAAGCCTCGAGGGTGGTTTGCACGTTAATGACCGGGCCAATTTTTACAATTCTGACCACTGTCCCTTTATGAGGTTATAACTCTGGAACGCTTCAACGGATCTTGGCGATTCTGACATTGTTTTCTCGTGACATATTGTACTTCATTTTAGTGGTAACATTTATTCGATATAACTTGCGGTTATTTGTGAAAAAAACGGAAATTTGGCGAAAATTTAGAAAATTTCGCAATTTTCCAACTTTAAATTTTTATGCCCTTAAATCACAGAGATATGTCACGCAAAATACTTAATAAGTAACATTTCCCACATGTCTACTTTACAACAGCACAATTTTGGAACCAAAATTTTTTTTTGTTAGGGAGTTATAAGGGTTAAATTTGATCAGCAATTTCTCATTTTTACAACACCATTTTTTTTTAGGGACCACATCTCATTTGATGTCATTTTGAGGGGTCTATATGATAGAAAATACCCAAGTGTGACACCATTCTAAAAACTGCACCCCTCAAGGTGCTCAAAACCACATTCAAGAAGTTTATTAACCCTTCAGGGGTTTCACAGGAATTTTTGGAATGTTTAAATAAAAATGAATATTTAACTTTTTTTCACACAAAATTTATTTCAGCTCCAATTTGTTTTATTTTACCAAGGGTAACAGGATAAAATGGATGCCAAACATTGTTGTACAATCTGTACTGAGTACGCTGATACCCCATATGTGGGGGTAAACCACTGTTTGGGCGCATGGCAGAGCTCGGAAGGAAAGGAGCGCCATTTGACTCTTCAATGCAAAATTGACAGGAATTGAGATGGGACGCCATGTTGCGTTTGGAGAGCCCCTCATGTGCCTAAACATTGAAACCCCCCACAAGTGACACCATTTTGGAAAGTAGACACCCTAAGGAACTTATCTAGATGTGTGGTGACCACTTTGACCCACCAATTGCTTCACAGAAGTTTATAATGCAGAGCCGTAAAAATAAAAAATCATATTTTTTCACAAAAATGATCTTTTCGCCCCCAATTTTTTATTTTCCCAAGAGTAAGAGAAGAAATTGGACCTCAAAAATTGTTGGCCAATTTGTCCTGAGTACGCTGATACCCCATATATGGGTGTAAACCATTGTTTGGGCGTATGGCAGAGCTCGGAAGGGAAGGAGCGCCATTTTACTTTTCAATGCAAAATTGACTGGAATTGAGATATGATGCCATGTTGCGTTTGGAGAGCCCCTGATGTGCCTAAACATTGAAATCCCCACAAGTGACACCATTTTGGAAAGTAGACCCCTTAAGGAACTTATCTAGAGGTGTGGTGAGCACTTTGACCCAACAAGTGCTTCACAGAAGTTTATAATGCAGAGCCGTAAAAATAAAAAATCATATTTTTTCACAAAAATAATCTTTTCGCCCCCAATTTTTTATTTTCCCAAGGGTAAAAGAAGAAATTAGACAACAAAAGTTGTTGTGCAATTTGTCCTGAGTGCGACAATACCCCATATGTGGGGGTAAACCACTTTTTGGGTGCATAGCAGAGCTCGGAAGGGAAGGAGCGCCATTTGACTTTTCAATGCAAAATTGACTGGAATTAAGATGGGACGCCATGTTGGTTTGAAGAGCCCCTGATGTGCCTAAACATTAAAACCCCCCACAAGTGACACCATTTTGGAAACTAGACCCCCTAAGGAACTTATCTAGATGTGTTTTGAGAGCTTTGAACCCCCAAGTGTTTCACTACAGTTTATAACGCAGAGCCGTTAAAATCATTTTTTTTTTTTCGCAAAAATTATTTTTTAGCCCCCAGTTTTGTATTTTCACAAGGGTAACAGAATAAATTGGACCCCAAAAGTTGTTGTCCAATTTGTCCTGAGTACGCTGATACCCCATATGTGGGGGGGAACCACTGTTTGGGCGCATGGCAGAGCTCGGAAGGGAAGGAGCGCCATTTGGAATGCAGACTTAGATGGATTGGTCTGCAGGAGTCACATTGCATTTGCAGAGCCCCTGATGTACCCAAACAGTACAAACCCTCCCACAAGTGACCCCATAATAGAAACTAGACCTCCCAAGGAACTTATCTAGATGTGTTGTGAGAACTTTGAACCCCTAAGTGTTTCACTACAGTTTATAACGCAGAGCCGTGAAAATAAAAATTCTTTTTTTTTTTCACAAAAATGATTTTTTAGCCCCCAGCTTTGTATTTTTACAAGGGTAACAGAATAAATTGGACCCCAAAAGTTGTTGTTCAATTTGTCCTGAGTACGCTGATACCCCATATGTAGGGGGGAACCACTGTTTGGGCGCATGGCAGAGCTCGGAAGGGAAGGAGCGCCATTTGGAATGCAGACTTAGATGGATTGTGTTGTGAATTCTGTGGCTGAGTTCACTTCTGTGGTCACAAGTGGTATTGCAGTCTCTGGGCTTCCTCCCTCAGGTGTTTTGGTGAGCTCGTTGGCTGCCTTGCTATTTAGCTCCGCCTGAGTCTGTCTTCCTTGCTCCTTGTCAATGTTCCAGTGTTGGATCTGAGCTACTGCATCTTTCCTTGGGCCTGCTGCTCTGCTAGATAAGTGCTTCTAGTTTGTTTTCTGTTTTTTTCTGTCCAGCTTGCTATTGTCTTTTGCTGGAAGCTCTGAGAAGCAGAGGGGTGCACCGCCGTGCTGTTAGTTCGGCACGGTGGGTCTTTTTGCCCCTTTGCGTGGTTTTCGTTTTAGGGTTTTTTGTAGACTGCATAGTTCTCTTTGCTATCCTCGCTCTGTCTAGAATATCGGGCCTCACTTTGCTGAATCTATTTCATTCCTACGTTTGTCTTTTCATCTTGCTAACAGTCATTATATGTGGGGGGCTGCCTATTCCTTTGGGGTATTTCTCTGAGGTAAGTCAGGCTTGTATTTCTATCTTCAGGCCAGTCAGCTCCTCAGGCAGTGCCGAGTTGCATAGGTAGTTGTTAGGCGCAATCCACTGCTGCTTATAGTTGTGTGAGGATAGATCAGGTACTGCAGTCTACAGAGATTCCACGTCTCAGAGCTCGTCCTATTGTTTTTGGTTATTGCCAGATCTCTGTATGTGCGCTGATTACTGCACGCTGTGTTGCCTGATTGCCAGCCATAACAGTACAAGGAGCCTCACCAATGATTCCCAATAGAGGGAAAAAAGAAATCCTGACATCATTTTTTTTTCTTAGCTCTGTCTTCAGTCTTTTTTTTCCCCTAGACATTAGAGTGCTTCAGGACACAGCTGTGGACATGGATATTCAGGCTCTGTGCTCCTCAATGGATAATCTCGTTGTAAATGTACAAAAGATTCAAGATACTATTGATCAGAAATCGATGCTAGAACCAAGAATTCCGATTCCTGATTTGTTTTTTGGTGACAGAACTAAGTTCCTGAGCTTCAGAAATAATTGTAAGCTATTTTTGGCCTTGAAACCTCATTCTTCTGGTAATCCTATTCAACAGGTTTTGATTATTATTTCTTTTTTGCGCGGCGACCCACAGGACTGGGCGTTTTCTCTTGCACCAGGAGATTCTGCATTGAGTAATGTTGATGCATTTTTCCTGGCGCTCGGATTGCTTTACGATGAGCCTAATTCAGTGGATCAGGCTGAGAAAAATCTGCTGGCTTTATGCCAGGGTCAGGATGATGTAGAAGTATATTGTCAGAAATTTAGGAAATGGTCAGTACTCACTCTGTGGAATGAATCTGCACTAGCGGCTTTGTTCAGAAAGGGTCTCTCTGAAGCTCTTAAGGATGTAATGGTGGGATTTCCTATGCCTGCTGGTTTGAATGAGTCTATGTCCTTGGCCATTCAGATCGGTCGTCGCTTGCGCGAGCGTAAATCTGTGCACCATCTGGCGGTACTGCCTGAGAGTAAACCTGAGCCTATGCAGTGCGACAGGACTATGACTAAAGTAGAACGGCAAGAACACAGACGTCTGAACAGACTGTGTTTCTATTGTGGTGATTCTACTCATGCTATTTCTAATTGTCCTAAACGCACTAGGCGGTTCGATAGCTCTGCCGTTATTGGTACTGTACAGTCCAAATTCCTTTTGTCCATTACCTTAATGTGCTCTTTGTCATCGTATTCTGTCATGGCGTTTGTGGATTCAGGCGCTGCCCTGAATCTGATGGATTTGGATTATGCTAAACGTTGTGGATTTTTCTTGGAGCCTTTGCGGTGTCCTATTCCGTTGAGAGGAATTGATGCTACACCTTTGGCCAAGAATAAGCCTCAGTACTGGGCCCAGCTGACCATGTGCATGGCTCCTGCACATCAGGAAGTTATTCGCTTTCTGGTACTGCATAATTTGCATGATGTGGTCGTGTTGGGGTTGCCATGGCTACAAACCCATAATCCAGTATTGGATTGGAACTCTATGTCGGTAACCAGCTGGGGTTGTCAGGGAGTACATGGTGATGTTCCATTTTTGTCTATTTCGTCATCCATTCCTTCTGACATCCCAGAGTTCTTGTCGGACTTTCAGGATGTATTTGAAGAGTCCAAGTCTGATGCCCTACCTCCGCATAGGAATTGTGATTGTGCTATCGATTTGATTCCTGGTAGTAAATTCCCTAAGGGTCGTTTATTTAATTTGTCCGTACCTGAACACACCGCTATGCGCAGTTATGTGAAGGAGTCCCTGGAGAAGGGACATATTCGCCCATCGTCGTCACCATTGGGAGCAGGGTTCTTTTTTGTAGCCAAGAAGGATGGTTCGCTAAGACCGTGTATTGATTACCGCCTTCTTAATAAGATCACTGTTAAGTTTCAGTATCCCTTGCCATTGATTTCTGACTTGTTTGCTCGGATTAAGGGGGCTAGTTGGTTTACTAAGATTGATCTTCGTGGTGCGTATAATCTGGTGAGAATCAGGCAGGGAGATGAATGGAAAACGGCATTTAATACGCCCGAGGGTCATTTTGAGTATCTGGTGATGCCGTTCGGACTTGCCAATGCTCCATCTGTTTTTCAGTCTTTTATGCATGACATTTTCCGTGAGTATCTGGATAAATTCTTGATTGTTTACTTGGATGACATTTTGATCTTCTCAGATGATTGGGAGTCTCATGTGAAGCAAGTCAGAATGGTTTTCCAGGTACTGCGTGCTAATTCCTTGTTCGTGAAGGGATCAAAGTGTCTCTTCGGTGTGCAGAAAGTTTCATTTTTGGGGTTCATCTTTTCCCCTTCTACTATCGAGATGGATCCGGTTAAGGTTCAGGCCATCCAGGATTGGACTCAGCCGACATCTCTAAAAAGTCTGCAGAAATTCCTGGGCTTTGCTAATTTTTATCGTCGCTTCATCTGTAATTTTTCTAGCATTGCCAGACCATTGACCGATTTGACCAAGAAGGGTGCTGATTTGGTTAATTGGTCTTCTGCTGCCGTGGAAGCTTTTCAGGAGTTGAAGCGTCGTTTTTGCTGTGCCCCTGTGTTGTGTCAACCTGATGTTTCTCTTCCGTTCCAGGTCGAGGTTGATGCTTCTGAGATTGGTGCAGGGGCGGTTTTGTCACAGAGAGGTTCTGGTTGCTCAGTGTTCAAACCATGTGCTTTCTTTTCCAGGAAATTTTCTGCTGCTGAGCGTAATTATGATGTGGGCAACCGAGAGTTGCTGGCCATGAAGTGGGCATTCGAGGAGTGGCGTCATTGGCTTGAGGGTGCTAAGCATCGCGTGGTGGTATTGACTGATCATAAGAACTTGACTTATCTCGAGTCTGCCAAGCGCTTGAATCCTAGACAGGCCCGTTGGTCGTTATTTTTTGCTCGTTTTGATTTTGTGATTTCATACCTTCCGGGCTCTAAAAATGTGAAGGCGGATGCTCTGTCTAGGAGTTTTGTGCCCGACTCTCCGGGGTTATCTGAGCCGGCGAGTATCCTCAAGGAAGGAGTCATTGTGTCTGCCATCTCCCCTGATTTGCGGAGAGTGTTGCAGAAATTTCAGGCTAATAAACCTGATCGTTGTCCGGCCGAGAAACTGTTCGTCCCTGATAGGTGGACTAGTAAAGTTATCTCTGAACTTCATTGTTCGGTGCTGGCCGGTCATCCAGGAATCTTTGGTACCAGGGAGTTGGTTGCTAGATCCTTCTGGTGGCCATCTCTGTCACGGGATGTGCGTGCTTTTGTGCAGTCCTGTGGAATTTGTGCTAGGGCTAAGCCCTGCTGTTCACGTGCCAGTGGGTTGCTTTTGCCCTTGCCGGTCCCGAAGAGGCCTTGGACACATATTTCGATGGATTTCATTTCTGACCTTCCCGTTTCTCAAAAAATGTCGGTCATTTGGGTGGTCTGTGATCGCTTTTCTAAAATGGTCCATCTGGTGCCCTTGGTTAAATTGCCTTCCTCCTCTGATTTGGTGCCTTTGTTCTTCCAGCATGTGGTTCGTTTACATGGCATTCCTGAGAATATTGTTTCTGACAGAGGTTCCCAGTTTGTCTCGAGGTTCTGGCGAGCCTTTTGTGGTAGGATGGGCATTGACCTATCTTTCTCCTCGGCCTTCCATCCTCAGACTAATGGCCAGACCGAACGAACCAATCAGACCTTGGAAACATATCTGAGATGTTTTGTTTCCGCTGACCAGGATGATTGGGTGTCATTTTTGCCGTTGGCTGAGTTCGCCCTTAATAATCGGGCCAGCTCGGCTACCTTGGTCTCTCCATTTTTCTGCAATTCTGGGTTCCATCCTCGTTTCTCTTCAGGACAGGTTGAGTCTTCGGACTGTCCTGGTGTGGATTCTGTGGTGGACAGGTTGCAGCAGATCTGGACTCAGGTAGTGGACAATTTGACCTTGTCCCAGGAGAAGGCTCAGCTTTTCGCTAATCGCAGACGCCGTGTGGGACCCCGACTTCGTGTTGGGGATTTGGTTTGGTTATCTTCTCGTCATATTCCTATGAAGGTTTCCTCTCCTAAATTTAAACCTCGTTTTATTGGTCCGTATAGGATTTCTGAGATTCTCAATCCGGTGTCTTTTCGTCTGACCCTCCCAGACTCCTTTTCCATACATAATGTATTCCATAGGTCGTTGTTGAGGAGATACGTGGCACCTATGGTTCCATCTGTGGAGCCTCCTGCCCCTGTTTTGGTGGAGGGGGAATTGGAGTATATTGTGGAGAAGATTTTGGATTCTCGTGTCTCTAGACGGAAACTCCAGTATCTGGTCAAATGGAAGGGTTATGCTCAGGAAGATAATTCCTGGGTTTTTGCCTCTGATGTCCATGCCCCAGATCTTGTTCGTGCCTTTCATGTGGCTCATCCTGGTCGGCCTGGGGGTTCTGGTGAGGGTTCGGTGACCCCTCCTCAAGGGGGGGGTACTGTTGTGAATTCTGTGGCTGAGTTCACTTCTGTGGTCACAAGTGGTATTGCAGTCTCTGGGCTTCCTCCCTCAGGTGTTTTGGTGAGCTCGTTGGCTGCCTTGCTATTTAGCTCCGCCTGAGTCTGTCTTCCTTGCTCCTTGTCAATGTTCCAGTGTTGGATCTGAGCTACTGCATCTTTCCTTGGGCCTGCTGCTCTGCTAGATAAGTGCTTCTAGTTTGTTTTCTGTTTTTTTCTGTCCAGCTTGCTATTGTCTTTTGCTGGAAGCTCTGAGAAGCAGAGGGGTGCACCGCCGTGCTGTTAGTTCGGCACGGTGGGTCTTTTTGCCCCTTTGCGTGGTTTTCGTTTTAGGGTTTTTTGTAGACTGCATAGTTCTCTTTGCTATCCTCGCTCTGTCTAGAATATCGGGCCTCACTTTGCTGAATCTATTTCATTCCTACGTTTGTCTTTTCATCTTGCTAACAGTCATTATATGTGGGGGGCTGCCTATTCCTTTGGGGTATTTCTCTGAGGTAAGTCAGGCTTGTATTTCTATCTTCAGGCCAGTCAGCTCCTCAGGCAGTGCCGAGTTGCATAGGTAGTTGTTAGGCGCAATCCACTGCTGCTTATAGTTGTGTGAGGATAGATCAGGTACTGCAGTCTACAGAGATTCCACGTCTCAGAGCTCGTCCTATTGTTTTTGGTTATTGCCAGATCTCTGTATGTGCGCTGATTACTGCACGCTGTGTTGCCTGATTGCCAGCCATAACAGGATTGGTCTGCAGGCGTCACGTTGCATTTGCAGAGCCCCTGATGTACCCAAACAATAGAAACCACCCACAAGTGACCTCATATTGGAAACTAGACCTCCCACGGAACTTATCTAGATGTGTTGTGAAAACTTTGAACCCCCAAGTGTTTCACTACAGTTTACAACGCAGAGCCGTGAAAATAAAAAATCCTTTTTTTTCCCACAAAAATGATTTTTAGCCCCCCAAATTTTTATTTTCCCAAGGATAACAAGAGAACTTGGACCAAAAAAGTTGTTGTCCAATTTGTCTCGAGTACGATGATACCCCATATGTTGGGGTAAACCCCTGTTTGGGCGCACGGGAGAGCTCGGAAGTGAAGGAGCACTGTTTTACTTTTTCAATGCAGAATTGGCTGGAATTGAGATCGGACGCCATGTCGCGTTTGGAGAGCCCCTGATGTGCCTAAACAGTGGAAACCCCCCAATTATAAATGAAACCCCCCTAATCCAAACGCACCCCTAACCCTAATCCCAACTGTAACCCTAACCACACACCTAACCCTGACACACCCCTAATTCTAATCCCAACCCTAATCCCAACCCTAACCCTAGCCCTAACCCTAATGGGAAAATGGAAATAAATACATTTTTTTAAATTTTATTATTTTTCCCTAAGGCTAGGTTCACATTGCGTTAGGGAAATCCGTTTAGCACTAGCGGATTGCGCTAACGCAATGTCTTTTTAGGTGTCGTGTTTAGTGGTCGCGTTAACGTCCCCGCTCTGGAAGATCGGGGATCGGACCTCGGGCGCGCCACGGACGCTGCAAGCAGCGTCTGAGGCGCGCCACAAAAGAATGGCACCTTGCTAGCGCGAGCCGAAAATGGCACGCTCTAGCGATGCGCTACACCCGAAAATCACATTGCTGTCAATGGTTGTGCTAACGGACCCGTTGCACGGCGTTAATTGTGACATTTTCGCCGTGCAACGCTGTCCGTTAGCGTTAACCCATTAACGCAATGTGAACCTAGCCTAACTAAGGGGGTGATGAAGGGGGGCTTGATTTACTTTTATAGCGTTTTTTATATCGGATTTTTATGATTGGCAGCCGTCACACACTAAAAGACGCTTTTTATAGCAAAAAAGTTTTTGCGTCTCCACATTTTGAGACCTATAATTTTTCCATATTTTGGTCCACAGAGTCATGTGAGGTCTTGTTTTTTGCGGGACGAGTTGACGTTTTTATCGGTTACATTTTCGGACACGTGACAGTTTTTTGTGAGGCAGAATGACCAAAAACCAGCTATTCATGAATTTCTTTTGGGGGAGGCGTTTATACCGTTCCGCGTTTGGTAAAATTGATGAAGCAGTTTTATTCTTCGGGTCAGTACGATTACAGTGATACCTTATTTATATCATTTTTTTTATGTTTTGGCGCTTTTATACAATAAAAGCTATTTTATAGAAAAAATAATTATTTTGGCATCGCTTTATTCTGAGGACTATAACTTTTTTATTTTTTTGGTTATGATGCTATATGGCGGCTCGTTTTTTGCGGGACAAGATGACGTTTTCAGAGGTACCATGGCTATTTATATCCGTCTTTTTGATCGCGTGTTATTCCACTTTTTGTTCAGCGTTATGATAATAAAGCGTTGTTTTTTGGCTCGTTTTTTTTTTTTTTTTTCTTACGGTGTTCACTGAAGGGGTTAACTAGTGGGCCAGTTTTATAGGTCGGGTCGTTACGGACGCGGGGATACTAAATGTGTGTACTTTTATTGTTTTTTTGTTTTTTTTTAGGTAAAGAAATGTATTTATGGGAATAATATTTTTTTTTTTTCTGCTTTATTTAGGAATTTTTTTTTTTTACTTTTTCACTTTGTCCCAGGGGGGGACATCACAGATCACCGATCTGACAGTGTGCACAGCACTCTGTTAGATCGGTGATCTGACATACAGCCGGGCAGGATTAGAGCTGCAGCTGCAGCCTGATCCTGACCCGGAAGTGCTCCCTGCAGGACCAGGATGCAGCCCGGCGGCCATTTTGGATCCGGGGACTGCAGGGAGAAGACGCTCGGTACACGGTTAGTACATCAACGTGTACCGATCGTCTCAGGGAAGCCCGCAGGGAGCCCCCTCCCTGCGCGATGCTTCCCTGCACCGCCGGAACACCACGATCATCTTTGATCGCGGTGTGCCGGGGGTTAATGTGCCGGGAGCGGTCCGTGACCGCTCCTGGCACAAAGTGCCGGATGTCAGCTGCGATAGTCAGCTGACACCCGGCCGCGATCGGCCGCGCTCCCCCCCGTGAGCGCGGCCGATCGCATATGACGTACTATCCCGTCACTGGGAATTAAGTCCCAGGTCACCTGGATGGGATAGTACGTCATATGGGATTAAGGGGTTAAGAAAAGAGGCTGTAAAATTGTAACCTTCTTTTATTGAATGTAGACGTGACAGGAAAGGGTGAAACTATAATGCAATAACAGGAGCATTTCAGAATATGTAACTGCACAGAGCATAAACACAAATTGTCTGCAATACACAATAACATGAGGTAATACAAACTGATGATTACCTTCTTAGTACAGTAAATATATTGATAAACACAGGACTGTAACACACAGTTAGTTGCTTACCAACTATGCTTACAGCAGGATGTTTAAGGTGCATGAAGAACACGAATGGTGTAGTTTCTCCTAAGACGCATGGAGGAATAATGGCTGCTGTTCCCTTCAAAGTGTCATAATAAGACCACAATGCAACAGGAACAATCCCACAATGCCCTAGGAACTTCCCATAATACATTGCAAATTAAACTAGAATCTATGCATTAAACGACCAGCAGGTGGTGCTGTTACCTTACAATATGAAATATAGGAAGGATTAATACACACAAAAATACAATGTCTGTAATAACGGAGACATAAAAAAATGACTAAACTTTCTAGACAGCAATTATATGGCTGGACAGAACATGGAGCCTGCCACCTACCCCCTGACTGAAGTTACAGCCACTCCCTTGCTATCTTGCCTACCAGTAAATTTTACTGCTCACTCCTTTTCTTTCCAAATATTTTTATTAGGATTTTAACTCTTAACCGGGAAGGATAGGATAGGAGGGGATGGAGGGAAGAGGGTGGGGTATGGAGGTGAGGAAAATAAGCCCCCATAGCAATAGGGGAAACAGGCGATTACATAGTAGGTTAATATAAACATAGTGGAGATGAAATAACTCAGTAGGTTGTTAAAGTGACATAAGTAATACTTTGTACAGGTTCGCTACTTGAATATCTAAAGCTATTTTGGTTAATCAGTATGTAATAAAATGCAAAGGCCTGTTTTGAACCTAAGCTTACAGTAAGTTATAAGGTAGCTTACTATGTCCGGGAACACCTTCGGGTGACCCTGCGACTATGTGGGCAGCAAAATATCTGGCTCATTGTCACAGCTAATCATTGGGAAGAGGCATATCTATAACTCCTAATAGTAGAAAAAAGGTGTCGCTATGTGTAAAGCAGAACTATAATTCAGGTAGGACTATTGTGGGTTCTGTAAGATTTCAGACCATGCTGTTGCAGGAAGGACATGCCCTCTAAAGGGGTTGTGATGTGAACCGTTCCAGATGAGAGTTTTATTAAAAGAGTAGAGGATGGTGACCATGAATAGGCGAAATGAGACCTCCGGAGCTCCCGCGTAACTGGTGAAAAATCCCGTCGCTTTTTTAGAGTGTCTTTGGACAAGTCTCTGTAGAATGTTAGGTGACCATATGGGGAAAGCAGAAAATTTTTTTCGGAGGAGAGGTCGAATAGTTTACTTCTAACCCAGGCTGGGAAAAAGGAGACAATGATGTCTCTTGGCACGTCAGGTGGGAGTGACACAGGTCTTTTAATTCGGTAGGCACTTTCAATAATGTTAGGTTCGTTGATATCAGGAATAAATTTGGAGATCATTTTTTGAATATAGCTTTTTAGATGGGGGGGTTTAATAGACTCCGGAACTCCCCTGATTTTTACATTATTTCTTCGCTTATGGTCCTCTAGACTCGTCAGGTTACGTCTTAGTGAGGCAATTTCTTTTTGTAGATTCTCTAGCAGAACTGCGGAGATTGGGGGAGTTGGCGAACTGTCCGAAAGGGGAGGATCCATACCCTCAGGTGAGTATTCTTCCATGCTACTGATTGAGGAGCATACAGAGGAAGCGTACGAGTCACATGTAGTTGAGGAGTAGCTACATTGGGATGACCTTGAGGATGATACGGGTGAGGAGGAACTAAGACTTTCTGCAATGGAAGTCAGTGCGTCTCTCACATAGGACTCAGATGCCTTCTCCGTGCGTGATGATCTCGTGTTTAATGTGTTGAGAGAGAATATATATTTATCCAGTATTACTGAGTCTTCTTCCATTTTTTTATTAATGATGTCGCAAAGTTTTTTAGCATATTGTCCATTGCTAATTCGGTAGGGGGTCCCTCCTCATCTATCACTCCCTCTGTGCCAAGGAATGGGTATGGAAATTCTGAGGTGGAGCTTCCCTCCCCCTTGTTGCTATGACAGTCCTCACCCTGTTTTGGGGCGTCCTGTGAGTGGCAATTTTCCTGTGGTGCACCTTCTGATTCAATCGGTGTCACCATAGGGTCTGTGGCCTGATGTTTCTCCCCCGTCTGGGGTCTGCGCTGCAGTATAAATGTGGGGGCTTCAAATCTTAAGGTGCGGCTAGCAGACTGGTTAATCCTATTCATAGCAGCAGTGTCGCTGCGAGCTGTGGGCGGAGTTATGGGCGGGGTTTCGTCGTGTCTCCCTCTCCCCTGTCTCGCCTACATATTGGTGGCTGTGGTTTTAAGGTCTCTCTCTGAGACCGCACCGGTCCGGTGACATGGACCAGGGGAGCCCGGGGACTCCGATGTTAGTGTCACCCTTTGCGCCGGCTCACCTGTGGCTCTCCTCTTGTCCGCGCTGTATCTCCCTCTTCCTTCAGCGTTGCTTATCGCAGGCGGAGTTTTGGGCGCAGCTGTGGATCCCCCTGCAGCAGTGCTGGACTTCTTCCGTCCAATAGCGGTGCCGCCGCTAATAGTGGGCGGGGTTATGGGCGGACCTCCATCCCCACCTCTTCTGCCCGGTGACATTAGTGCCTCCACTCTGTGTCTGGACCTGGCAATCTTGCCGGTCTGTGAGCGGTGAGCAGGGGGTCCCAAGGGCTTCCCGGCAATAGCCGCTCGCAGCGCTGGCTTACCCGCTGCTTCTTCTGTCTCCTAGCTGCGGCTGCGGCCTCCGGGGGCGGCGCCGCCGTGATCCATGGGCGGAGCTTCGGGCCGGTCTGATGAGTCCCCTGCAGCTGCGGCTTCTCCTCTCTGTTCGGGCTCGGCAGCGTCGCTGTGAGTGGGCGGAGCTGGTGCTTCTCCTGTGGACGTGCCTCTGCTTCTTGCAGCTGTGCCGGCACAAGCTGTGGGCGGAACAGTGGGCGGAGCCACTGCCAGCCTTTTGCCTCCCAGTCTCTCATCTTCTAGCGATGCCGCTACTTTGTGTCCCTTTCCAGCGGCTTCTCTGTGATGCGTCCCCGCAGCAGGGATCCCCGGGGACTTCAGGATGGGGGCCGCTTGTGGGAGCGGTTTATCCAGAGACTCCCCCGTAGCTTGGTCCGGGTTCCTCACTTTGGAAGCGGGGCTGCTGCGCTTTGTGGGCGTGGTTTTGGGCGGGGTTTCGGCGCTGCTTCTTCCTCCCGGTCTTGCCTGCTCAGGCAAGACCGCGGCTTTGGGCCTAACTCCATCAGCGGCAGCGTTCTCCGAACTCCTCATGTAGGGTCCTGTGGGCTTCAGCTTGGGAGTCGCTGTGGACGGGAGCCCGTGCAGAGGTCCTCCTTGAAGTGAAATCAGTCTGGGGCTTGATGGCACCGATGAGTGCAGCCTCTTGTTTTCTTGTGGGCACATGCCTGCAGCAATGCCACGGCTAGAGTCCGCATGTCCCAGATCTGCTTTTGCTTTCTTAAAATCCATTTTTCTCATTATGTGTTCTGGTCCTGAAGGTTTCAAATAAAGATTTATGCAGTTTCTTCCCAAAATGTAAGCATATTGCCGCTCATAATAAAGGAATTTTCAGGAGCTCCTGTAAGACAGGTCTACTCCTGATCCTCAGCAAGCCACGCCTTCCACTGCTCACTCCTTTTCAACTCCAGTCACCATTACACACATCCTAGTGGTTCTGGTCAGTGACAGGCTCCAGTGCAGTGTTGCCTAGCGTTGAAGTGGACCGCGAGCAAAGAGCATAAACAAGGGTGGAATGTCAATGAATATTATTGTATGTAGCAAACACTTATGAATTATGCAAACCTGTGTGACTTCAAACCCAGGTTGCAATTTTAACCACTACATGACCGGGTGATCTTTGTTTTCGCCTCCCCTTCAACCAAAAGTCGGAACTTATTCATTGTCCTGTCAACATAACTTTTTTTTTTAACCATACATTTTTTTATTTTATTAAACATTGTAGAACAAAACAGGGTCTTACAAGTATTTAGTTTCTGTATAGAATGCATGAACAGTAAACTATATAAACGATATAGACGATATAAGAATATCAATGACCTTAATTCTACAAAGACGTAAATGACAAAGACAAGACAAGACAGTAAGGGGTAGAGGGGAGGGAGGAAAGAGAGAGGAAAAAAAAGGGGAAAAACCTCAGATAAATCGATTAATCAAATCCGAACTCAGTCGCACTACAGGTCGGATCCCGCTGCATAATAATCCCATGGGGACCATATAGCCTGGAAGCGCACCACCAAGTCATTTAGTAAGGCTGTAAGGTGTTCCATCCTTCTGACATCCATGATCCGTCCAAGGAGGATCTGAAGCGAAGGGGGACTCGGCTGTCTCCAAAGACGCGCAATCAGGCATCTGGCCGCCGTAAGGATATGTTGCAATAATCTATTGGAAAGTTTGCCCATACCCGACTCCCCGTGACCCAGGAGAAGCACCAGCTGGTTTAGTTCTATGTCTGTATGCAATACCTTATCGATGAGGGACTTAACCTGACCCCAAAAGGGCACAATTTTTGGGCATGTCCAAAATATGTGGACGAGAGACCCAGTGCTTCCCCCACATCTCCAACAGTAGGGAGGGATAGAGGGATTCAGTCCATGCAGAAACTCTGGAGTGTGATACCAGTGCATTAGTATCTTATAGATATTTTCTCTGTAGAGCGTACACACCGATGATTTTGCCGCATTCCTCCAAATGACAGACCACTCTCGGGGAGAAATACGCCGCTCCAAGGCGGCCTCCCACTTGCGCATATATAGAAAAGATTCACCGGACCCATCCCGTCGATCCGATAAAATGTTGTAAATTTCTGAAATCAGACCCCTGGTGTTCACGCCTCTCCTGCAAATTTTCTCGAAATCCGTGGGAATCGAAGCTCCCGCTTTACCATATAAGGAGTTAGCAAAATCTCTGATTTGTAGGTATTGAAAGAATTCCCTGTTGGAAATCGAGAAATGTTGCTTAAGATAATCAAAGGAGTGAATCTCCATGGTCTCCCCGTCTATAATGTCCGCAAATCTAAATAGGCCCACTTTAAGCCAAGGGTGAACCATAGGAGATTCTAAACTGCTTGGGAGCTGTGGATGATGGATGAAGGACACCAGGGGGGAGCAAGGTGACATGAGGGCGAATCTCCGTGTGCAGGTGTTCCAAATGTCACAAATAAACTGCATGGGGCCTAAAAGGGGCGGAAAGGACTTACATTGTGCTGGCGACCATAAAAGAGAGTTAGGGTGTATTGGGGCAAGCCATAATTTCTCTATTTCATTCCACCTGTTGTAGGCCCATAGGGACGTCCAGCAGGGGATTCTCCTCAGGTGTGTAGCCCAGTAGTATTTAAGAATATTTGGCACAGAAAGCCCTCCCCTGGTCTTCTGTCAACATAACTTTATGAGGGCTTGTATTGTGCAAGACGCACTGTAGTTTTGAACAGTGCCATTTATTTTACCATAACATTTGCCAGAAAGCTAAAAGGTGAAATGATGAAATAAAAAAAACACAACTCCAACATTGTTTGGTCTTGTCTTGTCTTTACGTTAATTGTAGGGTAAAAATGACTTGACAATAGGTGTGAGGCAGTGACAGGTATCATGTACGAGAGTCATTACGGGTCACAAGGATGCGCATAGAAGCATATTAAACCCGCTGGAGTGCATTGGAATTATATACACAGCTGTGGTTACAATGCAAAACAAAAGAGTGTGGTTTTTGTCAAACTATTTGACTAATTTAGATTCAGGAAAACCTGACATGGACTTTTATTTTTGAAGAGATCTGCAGGATGGAAGTGGGGCGGATCGCTCCCTCCACTTCGGTTCTTGGGAGTGGCACATGTCTACGAATCCCATTTAAACTTTCAGTTAATGTTTGCGTGGGTCAGTTTTTGCTTTGCAAGCATCAGAACAGGAGGCTGTATGCATGTCAGGTCTGGCCAGAGCCAGAGAAAGCAAAGCCACTGACACACCCATGAGCAGTCGCTTACAGCACCTGTCTGATGAGATCAAGTTAAACTTATTTGGTTCTGTTGGTGTCTAGCGTTTATGGTGGCAACCAAGTGAAGAGTACAAAGGCAAGTGTGCCTTGCCTACAGTCAAGCGTGGTGGTGGGAGTGTCACCATTTGCGGCTGCATGAGTGCTGTCGGCTGTGGCGAGCTACAGTTCATTGAGGGAACCGTGAATGCCAACATGTACATGACATACTGAAGCAGAGCATGATCCCCCTCCCTTCAGAAACTGTGCCTCAGGGCAGTATTCCAACATGATAACCCCAAACACACCTTCAAGATGACCATGGTCTTGCTAAAGAAACTGAGGGCAAATGTGCTGGATTGGCTAAGACCTAAACCATATTGAGCACCTGTGAGTCATCCTCAAATGGAAGTTGGTGGAACTCATGGTCTCCAACATCCAACCGCTCTATGATGTTGTGGAGGAGTGGAAGAGGATTCTTGTGGCAACCTGTGAAGCTCTACTGAACTTCATGCCCAGGAGAGTTAAGGCAGTGCTTGAAAATAATGGTGGCTACACAAAATATTGACACTTTGGGCACAATTTTCCCTTAGGGGTGTACTCGCTTTTGTTGCCAGCGGTTTAGACAATAATAACTGTGTGTTGAGTTATCTCAACACACTGTGAGACAGTGACTGGTGTTACCTGTAGGAGTTACTTATGCTCCCTCAGGATGTGCATGGAGGCGTATTGAGGTCATGGGCGGACATTGCAGTCAGAGGCATAGCTGTGGTTGCAATGCAGACCAAATGAATTAGGTCTTGGACATGCTGGTTGTCCAAGGCTGAGTTAGGGAAATCTGCTCTGGGCTTTTGTGTTTTGAAACAGACTGCGGGATGGTAGTCGTGCAGTCCGCTTCATTCCGGGCTGGGTTTTCCATGTGGCTGAAGGCCACAGATTCAACTTAAAAACCCTGCAGTATAGGGTTTGGGTGTGTCTGAGTCCGTGTCAGTCTGGTGTTTGGAGGAGTACAGAGCAGTCGGCTCTGCAGAGCTCCATCTGTTTGAGGCAACACAGGCCAGCAGAGCCAAACAGCCAGGGGAGCTGAGATGCCTGGCACCCACAGCGTACACAGCGGTGCAGTTGCCCACGGTAACTGGTCTCGAAGGTGGATGTGTTGTGCCCAGCTGTGAACCGGAGTTAGACAGTCCTATGCCCAGAGGTGGACTGGCATGTTTAGTGACTGTAAACTGAAGGATATGGTTCCTAGCTGCAATCCGGAGGATATCATGTGCTGTGCAATGCTGTGACTAGAACATTAACACGGCGTTACAGTCACCCACAGCAAGAGTTCAGAGGTGGACTGGTGTGTTTAGTAACTTTAGTGACATACCCAGAGGATATGTGCTCGGCTGTGAATCGGAGGTGGACTTACTTGTTCCCGGATGCGATACGGAGGTGGACTGTCCTGTTCCCGGCTGCAATCCAGAGGATATTGTGTGCTGTGTTTTTTGAGTTAAACATTAAAGAGACGTTTTGCTTTGAACTTTGCTGGGTCACCGCCTCATCACTGCATACGGTGCTACCGCTGCACTACAACTGACTATCAATGTGTCATATCTTCAGTGTTGCCCCATGAAAAGATATAATAAAATATTTACAAAAATGTGAGGGGTGGACTCACTTTTGTGATGCACTGTAGTATCACTATGGAACTTTGACTTGTACTTGTCTGATTGCTATTAGAGCTGTCAGTTTACACTGGCAGAACTCCTCTTAGACTCTGCTTCTGGCATGGTCTAATAGGCCACTGTAGCTGGCAGACTCAGAGGCCATTACTTGACCATCAATTGTCATGACTACCGATGTTGAATACCTGTCTTGCAACATCGGTAGTCATCCTCCAACATCCTTCTAAAAGCAGCCATCACTATTGATCACAGCATTTTTAATTATTATTAATAATAATACTAATATTTATATAGCACCTTTGATTCCATGGTGCTGTACATGAGAAGGGGTTACATACAAACTACACTACAGATATCACTTACAGTAAACAAACTAACAATGAAAGACTGGTACAGGGAAGAGGACCTTGCCCTTGCAGGCTTACATTGTACAGGATGATGTGGAAGGAAATAGTAGGTGAGGGTTGCAGTAGCAATGGTGGTGTTGAGGTGGCAGCGTTAAGAGGATTAACATTAAAAGAGGTCTGGATACACATGATGAGAGCATTATACTGCCTCTGTACAAATCCCTAGTTAGACCGCACATGGAGTACTGTGTCCAGTTTTGGGCACCGGTGCTCAGGAAGGATATAATGGAACTAGAGAGAGTACAAAGGAGGGCAACAAAATTAATAAAGGGGATGGGAGAACTACAATACCCAGATAGATTAGCGAAATTAGGATTATTTAGTCTAGAAAAAAGACGACTGGAGGGGCGATCTAATAACCATGTATAAGTATATAAGGGGACAATACAAATATCTCGCTGAGGATCTGTTTATACCAAGGAAGGTGACGGGCACAAGGGGGCATTCTTTGCGTCTGGAGGAGAGAAGGTTTTTCCACCAACATAGAAGAGGATTCTTTACTGTTAGGGCAGTGAGAATCTGGAATTGCTTGCCTGAGGAGGTGGTGATGGCGAACTCAGTCGAGGGGTTCAAGAGAGGCCTGGATGTCTTCCTGGAGCAGAACAATATTGTATCATACAATTATTAGGTTCTGTAGAAGGACGTAGATCTGGGTACTTATTATGATGGAATATAGGCTGAACTGGATGGACAAATGTCTTTTTTCGGCCTTACTAACTATGTTACTATGTTACTATGTTACTATGTAACCTGCCAGGAGCAGTGTGGGCATCAGCCCTGGTTGTTATAGCAGGAGCTGGGCTATGAGTTAAGCTGAACTCCCAGAGACAATTGTTCAAGCAAAGCTCCTGATCCCATATAATCACTATGGTATATTGTTATGTCTATTTGAGGGAGGTACCTGCAAAATCGAAGGTACCAATACATCCAAAGTCAGGATGAGGTTAGCAATTAAACAGCAACATTTAACAATGATTAAACAATTTTGCTAGATTTGAATTTTACGGATGAGATGATACAGGATATCTTTAATTATTTCACATTATCCCCTCCACTCTGGGATAGTCCCAACTATTAACCCTAACTGTCCCTATTAACTACCTGCTGCTGAATAGAATACAATCTATCAATAATAACACACATTATTAAACATGTTGCGCATAAAATACATTGCAACAATACACGTCTTTCTGGAAAAACGTGGGCAACATTTCCATCTTCTTAGACTTGTTCACTCACTCTGTTTGCGTAGGTTTCCTCCAACACTCCCAAGAACATACTGATAGCAAATTTAGATTGTCAACCCTAATAGGGACAGTGATAATGATTTCTGTAAAGCGCTGTGGAAATAATGGTGCTACATAAGCATTATGAACATGAAATTACTTGTATTAAAAGGTAACTTCAAATCTCAGAGAGACAGAAGAGTCTGGGAATATAAGCTGATGATGACCTTTGACACTCTCAGTGCAGGAATGAATGTGTCGCCTGGATTTATGTCTTTTTACATCAATTAAGGAATTTGCTCCTCAGACCGTGTGGGGGCATTATAACATAGAACCAGACCCCAATCAGAGGACAATAAAACATTCACACTCCTTATCTATGAACTGTTCCAATATTTATGGACATAACTGTTTATCACTCACATAATGGTAGTTCTGCTTCACGTCACCTGTCTTATCTATGGAATTATTTCTGTGCTGTGTTGTGCATAAATATGTGATTCTGCAGAATTTCTATTAGTCTATGCCTGATGAAGAGACCGGAGTAGTCTTGAAAACTTGCAATTTGTTACCAACCCCCCAATTATAACTGAAACCCTAATCCAAACACACCCCTAACCCTAATCCCAACAGTAACCCTAACCACACCTCTAACCCTGACACACCCCTAACCCTAATCCCAACCCTATTCCCAACTGTAAATGTAATCTAAACCCTAACCGTAACTTTAGCCCCAACCCTAACCCTAACTTTAGCCCCAACCCTAACTGTAGCCTTAACCCTAGCCCTAACCCTAGCCCTAACCCTAGCCCTAGCCCTAGCCCTAGCCCTAGCCCTAGCCCTAGCGGGAAAATGGAAATAAATACATTTGTTTAATTTTTCCATAACTAAGGGGGTAATGAAGGGGGGTTTGATTTACTTTTATAGCGGGTTTTTTAGCAGATTTTTATGATTGGCAGCCGTCACACACTGAAAGACGCTTTTTATTGCAAAAAATATTTTTTGCGTTATCACATTTTGAGAGCTATAATTTTTCCATATTTTGGTCCATAGAGTCATGTGAGGTCTTGTTTTTTGCGGGACAAGTTTACATTTTTATTGGTAACATTTTCGGACGCGTGACATTTTTTGATCGCTTTTTATTCCGATTTTTGTGAGTCAGAATGACCAAAAACCAGCTATTCATGAATTTCTTTTGGGGGAGGCGTTTATACCATTCCGCGTTTGGTAAAATTGATGAAGCAGTTTTATTCTTCGGGTCGGTACGATTACAGCGATACCTCATCTATATTTTTTTTATGTTTTGGCGCTTTTATACGATAAAAACTATTTTTATAGAAAAAAATAATTATTTTTGCATCGCTTTATTCTGAGGACTATAACTTTTTATTTTTTTGCTGATGATGCTGTATGGTGGCTCGTTTTTTGCGGGACAAGATGACGTTTTCAGTGGTACCATTGTTATTTATATCGGTCTTTTTGATCACGTGTTATTCAACTTTTTATTTGGCGATATGATAATAAAGCGTTGTTTTTTGCCTCGTTTTATTTTTTTTTTTCTTACGGTGTTTACTGAAGGGGTTAACTAGTGGGCCAGTTTTATAGGTCGGGTCGTTACGGACACGGCGATACTAAATATGTGTACTTTTATTGTTTTTTTTTTTATTTAGATAAAGAAATGTATTTATGGGAATATTTATTTTTTTTTTTTTCATTATTTAGGGTTTTTTTTTAAATTTTTTTTACACATTTGTAAAAAATTTTTTTTAACTTTTTTACTTTGTCCCAGGGGGGACATCACAGATCGCTGATCTGACAGTTTTGCACAGCACTCTGTCAGATCAGCGATCTGACTTGCAGCGCTGCAGGCTTACCAAGCGCCTGCTCTGAGCAGGCACTTGGTAAGCCACCTCCCTCCCTGCAGGACCCGGATGCTGCGGCCTTATTGGATCCGTGCCAGCTGCAGGGAGGGAGGTAAGGAGACCCTCGCAGCAACGCGATCACATCGCGTTGCTGCGGGGGTCTCAGCGAAGCACACAGGGAGCCCCCTCCCTGCGCGATGCTTCCCTATACCGCGGCACACCGCGATCATGTTTGATCGCGGTGTGCCGGGGGTTAATGTGCCGGGGGGGGTCCGTGACCGCTCCTGGCACTTAGTGCCAGATGTCAGCTGTGATAGGCAGCTGACACCCGGCCGCGATCGGCCGCGCTCCCCCCGTGAGCGCGCCGATCGCGTATGGCGTACTATCCCGTCGGTGGTCATACTGGCCCACCCCACCTCGACAGGATAGTACGTCATATGGCAGAAAGGGGTTAAAAGCAAGCTCTGGCACCGGCACTCCGGAGGGGAGCGTGCAGCTCCATGTATTGCTATGCGGCCGCCCGCTGCGCTCTGGAGTGCCGGTGCCATTGCTTGTTTTTAACCAGCGAGACTCGGCCGTATCTCGCTGTGTGTGATCCCGGCCTAAAGGTGGCAAACTGACTTTGCCATTTGAGCAGCACATACCAGGTGATTCCAAGTTAAACTTTTTTGCTTAGCAATGTTTGCATATTATGTCCATTTTGCCAATTATGACTTTCTGATGTGACCTATAATCTTCAATTGGATCGTATTGAAATGCTTCCAAACTCAAATCAGCCTGCCTACATCTTTGCACATATTGCATACTGTATGCGTATGCGGTCATTTTCACAACGTTCATCCTTTTGTTCAGATGTTTCCATATTCCTTGATTCAGCCTGCTTTATCCGATTCTTGTGAAGACGACATTCCCGTTGCTCTGATGTCTCAGCTGCCTTACATTTAGCCTTTCTCATCTGTTTCTTTTCAAGCCGTGAGTCAAGTTGTTCACTTCTCTCAGCTCTTTGACACAATTTTGCTTTCTTAGCTGTTGGATGAACTTGCCAAAAGATGGTCATTTTTTGGGCGGCATTTTAAAAAACATTCCTTAGTATTATGACCCTTTAGTATTCACCTGACACTAATAACAGATGTAATAGGATGAATAGTAAATACAGAGCAGCCCTTACACAGTATTACTATGACGTGAAGGAGCTCACATCTCAGTAATGAAAACCGCCTCACAGGCAGACTTGTCTAGTTGCCCATAGCAACCAATCAGAGCTCAGCTTTTACTTTACCACAGCAGCTTCAGTGATGAAAGCTCCCTGTATAGTAAGCAATAATGACAATCTTACTATGAGGCATTTTTCGCCTGACCAATATTGCTGCTCAGTAATGTTCATATGTGTGCATAGGGTGCATCCATCTGAGTGTGTTTGCTTGCGTGCATGTGAGTGTGGTGTGCATGTGGTATTTATGGGGTGGTTTTGTGGTATTTGTGGGGTGGTGTTTGTGTTGTGTATGCCTGGAGTGGTCTTGTATTTGTGTGGTGCGTTGTAGCATTTGTGTGGTGTTGTGCTTGTGGGTTGGTTTATGTGTGCTGTCTGTGTGATGTTTATATGGTGTTTGTGAAATGTTTGTGTGCTGTATGTGGTGGTGCAGCCCCTTTAGCAGTGACTCTTTGGTGCTGTCGCTATAATCCTTCTCTGTCAGTCACAACTTTTGTTTTTCCCTCAGCACTTTTACTTTCACCTTCACATTTCTCCATTATATGTATAGGACCTAACTTCAGGGGCCCCAAACTCATGACGGGGGGACGCTAGCGAGATTTAACTTGCGCAGTATTCTGCTCCTGTGGCTGGAGAGGGCGCGTGCCAAATTTCACCCAAATCGGGAGAGAACTGTGGATTTGTATAGAGCGGGCTACTACAGATTTTGAGTTTTAAATATATTATTATTAATAAACATTTTTATAGCGCCATTACATGTGAACGGGGCAAATATAGACAAGTACAATAAACACAAGTAAAACAAGGCACACACAAGTACATAAGGAGGGAGGACCTTGCCCCCCAAGGGCTCACAGTCTACAGGGGATGGGTGAGGATACACTAGGAGAGGGTAGAGCGGGTCGTGCGGTGGTTCAGTAGGTTGAGGATCACTGCAGGCTGTAGGCTTGTCGGAAGAGGTGAGTCTTCAGGTTCCTTTTGAAGGTTTCCGTGGTAGGTGAGAGCCTGATGTGTTGGGGTAGAGAGTTCCAGAGTATACGGGAAGCATGGGAGAAGTCTGGGATGCGGTGTGGGAGGAAGAGATGAGAGAGGAGTAGAGAAGGAGATCTTGAGAGGATCGGAGGTTGCGTGTAGGTAGGTACTGGGAGATCATGTCACAGATGTATGGTGGAGACAGGTTGTGAATGGCTTTGTATGTCATTGTTAGTGTTTTGAACTGTAGCCTCTGGGTAATAGGAAGCCAATGAAGGGCCTGGCAGAGAGGAGAGGCTGGGGAGTAACGTGGAGACAGGTGGATTAGTCGGGCAGCAGAGTTTAGGATGGATTGGAGTGGTGCCAGAGGGGAGGCCAGAGATTAGGAGGTTGCAGTAGTCGAGGCGGGAGATGATAAGGGCATGTACTAGTTTTTTTGTGGTTTCATGGTCAAGGAATGCACGGATCCAGGAAATGTTTCTGAGTTGGAATCGGCAGGAGGAGGCAAGGGCTTTATATGTGGCTTGAAAGAGAGGGTAGAGTCAAGGATCACCCCGAGGCACAGAGCGTAGGTGACCGGGGAAAGTGAGCAGCCATTGACATTGATGAATAGATTGGGTGGAGGGGTAGAGTGAGGTTGGGGAAATGAATGAATTCTGTTTTGTCCATGTTCAGTTTTACTGTAGAAAGTGAGCAGAAAAGAAAGATGAAATAGCAGACATTGTGGAATTTTGGTCAGTAAGGAAGTGAGGTCAGGTCCAGGTAGGTAGATCTGCATGTCATCAGCGTAAAGATGATATTGTAAACCGTGGGATTCTATGAGCTGTCCCAGGCCGAAGGTGTAGATGGAGAACAGTAGTGGTCCTAGAACTGAGCCTTGGGGAACACCGACAGACAGGGGGGCGAGATGAGGAGGTGGTGTGGGAGAGGAAAACACTGAATGTTCGGTCTGTTAGATATGATGAGATCCAGGCTAGTGCCAAGTCTGTGATGCCAAGAGATGAGAGAATCTGTAACAGCAGTGAGTGGTCCACAGTGTCGAAGGCAGAAGACAGGTCCAGAAGGAGGAGCACAGAGTAGTGCTGCTTGCTCTTGGCGGTTAGTAGGTCGTTGGTCACTTTAGTTAGGGCAGTTTCAGTTGAGTGATGTGGTCGGAAGCCAGATTGTAACCGGTCAAAGAGGGAGCAGGAGGAGTGGTGGGAGGACAGTTCAAGATGGATATGCTGTTCCAGTAGTTTTGAGGCAAAAAGAAGAAGTGATATCGGGCGATAGTTGGACATAGAGGATGGGTCGAGGGAGGTTTTTTGAGGATAGATGTGATTGATGCATGTTTGAAGGATGAGGGAAAGACACCGTTTGTAAGTGAGAGGTTGAAGAGTTGTGTTAGGGTTGGGATGAAGACTTTTGCAAGGTTAGGGATGAAGTGGGACGGGAGCGGGTCAAGCTTGCAAGTGGTGAGATGTGATCTTGACAGAAGGGTGGAGAGCTGATCGTCTGTCATGGTGGAGAAGCTGCTATAGGAAAAAAAATGGAGACACAAAGCGCAAAATAGGGTCTTATCCTCTAGATAACCAAGAGGCTTTCATTTAATTTGGTAATATATATACAGAATTGTATATGTAATCTCTATTTTTTATAAATGCTAACCCTATATATATATATTTTTAATTCATGAAAATGATCAAATAATTAGTCTGATGTATTTATTGTCCCTTGATATGAACAATGTTTTTAATTATTTAATTATTTATTTTTTATAATGTAATCTATATATCCTAATTCGTGAGAAATATATTTAGTAAATAATTAGCCTAGTGTGTATATAGCCCCCTGATGTGGTTGATGGTGTCGATCTCCTGGATTGGAGTGTGGACATATGTTTTTGTTTGGAGCTCAGTGCCATGTTGCTCCCAATTGAGTTAAATTACTTCCAATGTTTGCCTTGGTAGAAGAAAAGAGGAAAGAAAAGAAAAAATAAATAAATGTCTTTTTTAGCTGTAATATATGCAAAATTAGATGATCGTATGCATGTGTCACCTATTTTTAAAAAAGGAAGTACCTTAATTATCTAAGACTATATATCTGTCAGAGTGTCTTATAGCATGACCTACTCTATATGTATGTGCTTCCTATGTATTTGGATGTGAAGCAAATGTCTTTTGAGTAGACTGCGCGATGTGTTTATTGTGCTGACATGTGTTTTATTGTGACTTCTATAGCTTAATGAATCCCTACTAATGAAATTATTTCTTTGAAATGTAAAAAGTGCATGTTCGCCAGGGGGGTTGGTGATGTGCTGTATACTTTTACTTGGTAGGCGATCCTTTGGCATGGATGATTGGTTCTGTTATGCTGTGGGGTTTTTTTTTTTTTTTTTTTTTCTTGTCTACAGCAGCAAACAGACTTTTTGCTGTATCTCAATCCCGATATTATAGAATGGAACACCCCCAAAAAAGAAATAGAGACAATCTGTCCAGGAATTTATATATAAATATTTATTTTTTTAGTAGTTGTTTTAATAACAAAAGATTTCTTTTTTTAATAATACATTTTTGTTTAAGGTGGAATTCAAATTTAATAAACGATAGCTTTTATACGCAAAGAAATGAATGGTGTGGCTCAGTAGCCTGTGCATTATGCAGCAGAACTTGGTAACTGGGGAATCTCACCTCACAGGTTCTTATCAGCTATCTTCCTCTTTTTTCTCTTTTTTTCTTTTTTCATTGAAGAGACATTTAATCGATTAACTTAACCAACTGATTACCATCTCTTTTAACTTAATATTATCCTGTAAATATAAATTAATGCAAGACTATCCTTCAATGAATTCTGTGTAGACAAAGTTGTATTAACCTTTTGTAAAAAAAAAAAAAAAAAAAAAAGGGTGTTGTGCTGTCAACTTTTACTTGGTATTTAAACAATGTAAGCACGTTGTATCTGTATGTTGTATGTGGAATTTCCTGAAGAAGAGGTCACACTGACCTTGAAACGCGTTGAATGAACCACCTTTTAAATTTATTATCCTTGGAACTTCATCATTAAGGCAGCGCGGATTTAACCCACACCTCTTGCACAGTTTATATGGTGGAGAAGCTGGCTTTGGAACAACAGGACTGAGAAGTCAAGAGGAGAGGCATAGGGGGCTGCGGGCCAAATCTTTGTCTGATGTTATCGATCTTCTATTTAAAGAAAGAGGCAAAGTCTTCAGCAGAAATGAGAGGAGAGGGAGGAGGTGCTGGAGGACGGAGTAGAGATTTGAAAGTGTTGAAGAGCTGTTTAGGGTTGTGAGTCAGGGAGGATATGAGAGATGAGAAGTAGGTTTGTTTTGCGGCAGTGAGCGTGGACTTGAAGCTGGCGAGGAACTGCTTGTATGTAGTGAAGTGGTCGGCAAAGCAGAATCGCTTCCATCTCTGCTCAGCGATCCTGGAAGCCCGTCTCAGTTCTTTGGTCAGGTTGGTCAGCCAGGGCTGCCTGTTGAGTGTACGAGTTTTGCTATGCATGAGCAGGGCGGCCAAATCAAGTGTAGCTGATATTGTGGTGTTATAAAAAGTGGTAGCAGCATCTGTGTCATGGAAGGAAGCTATGTCTGTAAGAGGGAAAAGGGACTTAGAGAGTGAGTGTAAATTGAGCTGTTTGAGATTTCTGCGAGGGTGAGTGAATTTGTGGAGTGGGGGTTGCGCACTAGGAGAGAGGGAAGAAAATGTCAGTAGGTTTTGGTCAGACAGGGGGAGGGGTGAGTTAGTGAGATTAGTAAGATAACAGAGGCAGGTGAAGATGAGGTCCTGTGTGTGGCCATCTTTATGGGTGGCTGCAGATGACCATTGAGTGAGACCAAAGGAGGCATTGAGCGATAAAAGTTTAGAGGCGGCTGAGGTGGAAGTGTCAATGAGGATATTGAAGTCACCCATGGTGATAGTGGGGATGTCGGCTGAGAGGAAATTAAGTAGCCAGGTGGTGAAGTCGTCAAGAAAGGTGGAGATGGCTAGTTCTGGGGGGTGGTAGATGACAGCCAGCTGGAAGTGGGAGGGGGAGTAGATGGGGATGGAGTGCAACTCAAACGAAGGAAGAGTAGCAGAGGGTGGTAGTGGAATTGGGGTAAGGGAGCAGGTATCGGTCAGGAGCAAGTCAACTCCTCCACCACGTTTGTTGCTGGGGCGAGGGGTGTGAGAGAGATTGTGTCCACCATAAGAAAGTGCAGCTGGAGAGGCTGAGTCAGAGGGGTGGTTGTGAAGACCTGTAGAGGATCGTGGCAGGGGATTAGAAATGAGTGTGGGGATGTGTTGAGGAGGGCCTTGGATTTGGGGATACATCACCAGAGATGAGGAGTAGCAGACAGAGCGTTAGAAGGTGGGAGCAGGATAGGACATGATGGGGCCATGTGTGTCTGGAGAAAAAGGATTGTATGTGGAGGAACAGATATATGGAGGAGGTGAGATGGCTGGGGAGGATGGAGGAGGAAATGACTAGTTCCTTACTGGGTGGAGGCATTACAGGAGATAGGAAGAAATAAAATAGTATGGGGGTGAATGTGAAAAGAAACTGAAACATTATAGTAGTTTTCTTTTCCTTTACCTTCCAGTTCAATTCTAGTCTAATTCATAGTAATTAAAAAATCTGTAATTTAAAAGATGGAATTTGAAAGATGGTCAGACACGTCTGGTCAGACTCATGGCTTTGATTTTATGTGCACCTAAGGGCTCACAGCTGAGAGGGGATGTATGCGTGTGTGTCCACAGCACATGTTCACAGTTAAGCCAGGTCATAAAGAGGGGGTGGGGTAGATTAACCACTCAGGTAAGCAAGGGAGACACAAGAAGAATGAAGTACATATGGATAGAAAATAATGGGTAAACAAAGAATACCAGGTGGAGATTATATGCACTTCATATAGACAGACAAAGCAGGAAAGCTGAGTAGATGAGCATACCAGGTGGTATAGTTGGAGCGCCCCCAGACACGGCCACGAGTTCTCGGTATCGGGCCTCTCTGGTTCGGTTCTGAGGCTGTCACGGTGGCTAGACCCGGTCCGCGACCCTGCTAAGGGGCGTCCAATAAAGGTGGTGCAGTCTGTCAGGGGTTCGTGACGCCACCTGTGGTGTTCGGTCAGGGTGACCGATGCTGCTGTGGGGTCCGCTGGGGTGATGGAATGGCAGCTAGATGGTATACCTTCCCACAGGTGAAGTATGTCCCCAGGGCTTCCCAGTAAGGTGGATGGTGATGGTGTGAGGTGCAGTCAATAACGAGGACACAGGGTTGCAGTCTCTTTACCTCTTTACTGAAGACTTCAGGATCCTCAATCCAGAGCACGCTTAACAGGGCTATCTGAGACCGGCCGGTCCGATGGGCACATCCAGAGTTTCTTTCGCAGATGGAAATCGTTGCCTACCACTAGCGCCTGTGTGTTGTAGTCCTACCCTGCTGAGCATTCGGAATAGTCCTCACAACTGCTGTTCTCGTTCGTTCCTTCTCTACAGCTCTCTTTCTCTTTGGTTCCAGATGTTACTAGTTTCTCGTCCCCCAGGAATGTTATGGCTAGGACGCACCCGTATGACGGGAAGGCTCGGAGCTCTTCCGGGACCCTAGAGACACCCTTCTCCACGCGTTGCCCCCTATTGTCTTCGTAGGTGTAGTAAGGTAGACAGCCAACCTATAATTAACTGTCCTGCGGAGTTCGAAGTAAGGCCTAGAGTCAGTTACTCCCGCGGTGTTCCGGCCACTGGCCATGCGCCTCAGTAGGATGTTGCCTCGGTCTCACGGCATGACTCCTACTGGTACTCCTTTGTGCTTGATCTCCTTTACACTGTTCCACAATATCCTTCCCTTCGTGTCTCTCTCTTGGATACCGCCGCGGGGTGTGCAGGCGCGGTTCCGTTACGTTCTGCTCTGTTCGCTAGGCACCTGCCAGGTTCCCACGCCTGACAGGGACCCCCCTGCGTCTTCTCCCTGCAACACCCCCTGCCACGGAATGTTGCCTGAATCCAACCCAGTCAGCTTCTGACTAACTTTCTCCCCAACCCCTAGTTTTACCAGTGTGAGGAGTGGCCCAATAAATAAAGCCTTTTTTTCCCCCTAGTGGCCGGAGTGTGAAGTGTAATGTGTTCTGGTGATACCTGGTCAGGAGAACTCCTTTAGTGCCATCAGACGTACCATCACTCCCCTTAGTGGCAGAGCGTCATACTGCAACGACCAGGTCTCTGGGGCGCTGCATATAGATTTTGTAGCAGTTTTTTTTTAAATTTATGTTTGATATGTCTTCTGTTACTTCTGTGCTTTATATTTTTGTAAGTGTAAGTGTCATAGGGGGCTTGGTTTAATCACTTTATGGTGATACAGAGAAAATATGCCACAAAATTACAAAATTGATAATATTAGCACACAATTCATTACAATGCATGCACTTATTATTTTATTTTACACAAGTCCCTTTCATATCAATAAAGGAAAAAGCATAAGGCATGCAGCAATTTTGAAAATGCAGTCGGCATATGACAAAACAAGAATGATGTTCATCTCAACAACCCTTTATGTCCAAAAAGGATAGCTCAAATGATAAAAACTATGGAGTGCTAAATATTGTAACATTGTAAGATAATACGTATTACTTACTGTGCCTTTGCAGGTTCTTTTCATATGAAGCCAGACAGAGTCAGAAACTAATTCAAGTATTCGGTCACTGTAGAACAAATAGTAATAGGCCACAATCCTGAAAGATGGCAGCATGTCTCGTGTCACTTCAAACCTTACTGCAGAAACCGTTTCTGTTTTACTCCTTTTCTGAATAATTGTCTGCAAAATTTTTCCTCTACTCATAATCTAGCAAATGAAAAACATTGTCTGATTAGAAACTGGGGAAATTTCCATTTAGCATCATCATTTATTGCTGACATAGCAATAGTTCAGTTGTTCATATTTTTTAAAATATATCTAATTAACTGGGGACCTGTCACAAGATTTCACAATACAACCTGCACTTATCTCTTGGACCTGTCGAGAATGGTAGAGTGCTGTATGGATGTATATACACACATACACACAAATGCACACACTTCATCCCTTCTCCATCCATCAATCTAACCATTTCAGCCAATATTTTCTTTATAAATTTATTTTCATAGTATGCAGTATTATTTAATGTTTGCTCCCAATCCTGCAAATAGTTTTTTTGTGCTTGTAAGAGTGTGGAAACAGATGAAACACCGTTTCTGAAGACCTTATAATGTTGACATGTGTTATATTGCTGTATTTTCCATATGTTGATATTTGATGAATTTGTTTAGTGTGTGATTAATACTCCTTTATGCACTTGTGTTTAGTGATTGGCTCACGACCAATCCGAGACAAAGAGCCGGCTCCCTACTGGGAACGATGCAAGTCAGCACCCCAGTAAAGGTACCTTCACACATAACGATATTGTTAACGATATCGTTGCTTTTTGTGACGTAGCAACGATATCGTTAATAAAATCGTTATGTGTGACAGCGACCAACGATCAGGCCCCTGCTGGGAGATCGTTGGTCGCTGAAGAAAGTCCAGAACTTTATTTCGTCGCTGGATCTCCCGTGGACATCGCTGGATCGGCGTGTGTGACACCGATCCAGCGATGTCTTCACTGGTAACCAGGGTAAACATCGGGTAACTAAGCGCAGGGCCGCACTTAGTAACCCGATGTTTACCCTGGTTATCATCCTAAAAGTAAAAAAAACAAACACTACATACTTACCTAACGCTGTCTGTCCTCCAGCGCTGTGCTCTGCACTCCTCCTGTACTGGCTGTGAGCGTCGGTCAGCCGGAAAGCAGAGCGGTGATGTCACCGCTCTGCTTTCCAGCCGCTGTGCTCACACAGACAGTACAGGAGGAGTGCAGAGCACAGCGCCGGGGACAGACAGCGATAGGTAAGTATGTAGTGTTTGTTTTTTTTACTTTTAGGATGGTAACCAGGGTAAACATCGGGTTGCTAAGCGCGGCCCTGCGCTTAGTTACCCGATGTTTACCCTGGTTACCGGCATCGTTGGTCGCTGGAGAGCGGTCTGTGTGACAGCTCTCCAGCGACCAAACAGCGACGCTGCAGCGATCCGGATCGTTGTCGGTATCGCTGCAGCGTCGCTTAATGTGAAGGGGCCTTAAGAGCCACTAAAATCTCTGAATGGCTCTCACTCAGCATAAAATCATGGTGTTACACAGCAAAAACCCTGCCCACCCATTGATTTCTTTTAAGTTTTGGCTAGAGTTGGGGGAGGTTTCTGCCCATTTAATTTAATCATAAATGAGTATTCAGCAGTGGTGAATGCATATCTAATAGAGATCCATTTAGGATCCAAAAGAGCCGAAACTCACATGTAAAGCGCCATGGAATAAACAGCGCTATAATAATAATAATAATGTAGAGAGTGGAGCCAAGTGACCAGATCACCAAAAAAAGCCTGACTGTCCATCACTACTTGTGAAAGTAAGTCTACGTTCACATGCTGCGGTTTTTTTTTCTTTCTTCCTTTTTATGCAAATTAAAAGCTGTTTTGTTTTTTTCGAAATCTCATTCACACATGTTGTTTTTTTCCTGACTGGCTGAACATACTGTTGTATTACTGCTGTTGTATTATATTGTTTTATCTCGCAGCCAATAAAAATTTTATTTTGCACAAAATAATTATCAGAAGAAAAAAGTTAAATAAATATACACAAAGACAATTATGTAGAACATAGGAAAATCTCCTTACCAGAATGGTGAAGTATTTAATGTTTTCTGCTGTATTATCCTTGTTTTTTATGTGCAAATGGATAGTGACATAATCCGTGACATGCTCACGGTTTACAGCGATATACAGGTAGTGTGGTTGCCATGTAGGTCGGTATGCTTTTGCAGTCATTGTTACATTAGCCTGTTGTTCATCTTCCCAACCTTCAACATTTGTTTTCACCTTTAAAAGTATACAAATAAGAATATTTTCAGACTAAATTAGGTAAAATGCAAAACAAATCTTACACCAAAATAATACACCTAAATGCTCATTATATAACATAGGTATATGGGACAAGGAAAGTCCGCTGGCCACTTTCAGATGCACTCTGGATAGACAGGAATCATCGCATGGAGTCATCCTAGTCTGCTTTGCAATAACAGCATACAAAAGAAAGAGGGTGGTTCTGCAGCGAAGACAAATCCATATAAAAATGAAAAAAAAATGCACTGGTCACCATGAAAGTCCACAATACATAACCATTGGTTGACTTTCATGGTGACCGGTGTGTTTTTTCATTTTTTTACTACTTTAATAATGAAGGGTTTTTTTTACTTTTAATTGAATTTGTCTTTGCTGGAAATCCACCCTCTTTCTTTTGTATGCATTATATAACATCGCACCTTTTTTTGTAAATTTTTGTGTAAGCTGACAGAATTCAGATGTCGATGTCTTTCACTGACAGAAGATGTGCACAATGTAATCTATGGAGCTGTTCACATGTCTGTGTTTTTTTTGCAGATCATGTATTCGTAAAAAAAGATCATGGAGACATGTTCATTTTTGATAATGGATCAAGATTACTGATCTAAGTCGATGGGTCCGTGAACATCACTGGCAGCACACATTGTCATCCGTGTGCAATCTGTTTTTTAGGAATGTAATGGATGGGACAAACTTTGTAATGTATTTATTTTTTTCATACCAAATGACTGATGAGACACTGATGGTAAAAACTGACACACTGACAAAACGCTGATGACACTTGTACCATTTTTGCGCACCAGAAAAATCACTGAAAATGTCTGAATGAGACCTATGGCTGAATACAAATGCAAATGTTTTTTGCGCACTTTTTCTTTAGTGTGCTAGATTGGCTTTTCATCCATATTTGGTCAGTGTGTTCATTTTTCCCATCAGTGAAAAATCCTTTACTGAAAAAAGAAAAATAAAAGTTTCTAAAGCTTTTACCGTTTTCTCTCCGTTTGCAGACACGGACCAATTTTTCTGATCAGAGTTTGAACAGAGTGGCATCGGTTTTTCTCGGAGGTAGAGAGAAAAAAAAAGTTCCTCCACCTTCTCTGTTATGTCAGTCAAGGACATCAGAGTGTGGTCCGATGTTTTCCACAGACCCATAGACTTGCATTGCCGAGTTGGTCATGTGCATAAGCCCAAAGATACAGCACGGATATCTGGCATCCATGTGCTGTTTGTTTTGACCCTTTAACTTGAACGGACAATTTTGATTCTCAAATATGTCTTCAGTAGTGATGAGGGAGTGTACTAGTTGCTCAGGTTTTCCATCCCGAGCACGCTCAGGTGACCTCCGAGAATTTATGACTGCTCGGAGATTTAGTTTTCATCACGGCAGGTGAATGATTTACAGCTACTAGCCTGCTTGATTACATGTAAGGATTCCGTAGCAACCAGTCAACCCCCACATGTACTCAGCCTGGCTAGTAGTTGTAAATCATTCAGCTGCCGTGATGAAAACTAAATTTCCGAGCAGCGATAAATACTCGGAGGTCACCCGAGCATGCTCGAGAAAACACGAGCAATGAGTACACTCGCTCATCACTAGTCTTCAGTAAATCGTTCAAGTGAAAAGGTCTATGGTATTTAATGGTTACTTGTTCGAATGGGAACATGTATGAAAAACAAAAATCTGAAGGCCTAAAAACTCGCTGTAGTGAAATCTTGACCTTCCTAAGACTGCTGTTTGGATGTTTCTGTTGGATATTATACTCATCTAAACAAATATTCCTTTGTAAGTGCAGAGAGACCAATGTTCCAATATAAGAATGGGGATTATCCTATAGAACTTTGATGGTCTATATTCTTTTTTAAGGGTAGGCCGCGCTGCAATAGAGGCAGAAGGGATGTCCCTTTATGGATGACCCCCATGGGGCTGTGGGGTACTCGGTACCGGGTCCTTCGGTTTACAGGGGGATGTCACGGTGGCTGACCCCGTCCATGGCCCTGGGACGTCCGTGTAAAAGGGAAAGGTCTTTAAAGGGATAAAGTTTGTGTTCGTGATGCCACCTGTGGTATTCGGTCAGGGTGACCGACGCTGCATTAAGGGGTCCACTGGGGTGATACGGCAGCTAGATGGTATACCTTCCCACAAGTGAAGTGTATCCCCAGGACTTCCCGGTGTGTAGATGGTGGATGGTGAAAGGCGCAGAGAAGAACAAGGACATTGCAGTCTCTTTACCTTTACTGAAGACTTTAGCATCCACAGTCCAGGGCACCAGATCACAGGGCAGGCAGAGTCTGGCTGGTTTGGAGGCAAGTCCAGAGTCCCCTTGTCCAGGTGGAAATCAGTAGCCTTCCCTTGTGCTGCAGTGTTGGAGTTCCTTACTGCCTAAAGCTTCACATAAGGTCCTCACAGATGTAATGTCTTTCTCTCTGTCCGCCATATAGGATAGGACAAACCCGTATGACTGGTGGCTTGAGGCTGTTTATAGGCACTCTAGCATGCCTCGGCCTCCAAAGGTTGCTACCGTGCCTCCTGGGTGTTGGACGGACAGGTAGTTTGCAATTAGCTGTCCTGCCGGTCTCTGGAGCAAAACATAAAGGTCCTTACTCAGAAGGAGGTAGTCTGTGTAGGGCTGGTCCCCCTTCTGGTATCCTCTCCTTTGCTATGACTTCCTTCACGCTTGCTGCGATACAGTTCTCCTTCTGAATGTCTCTTTCTAGGAGCTGCAGTGTCCTTTCTCCTTCGTTCACTGACAGGATCCCACCCCTGTCAGGGACCAACTAACTGAGCTGAGCTCAGCCAGCAACTAACTAACTTTCCCTACAGGCGACCAGTTTTACCTATGTGGGGAGTGACCTAATAAATAGGAGCAAGAGCTCCCCCTGGTGGCCTGGAGTGTGAAATGTGTTGCATGTTTGTGATACCTGGATGCAGTTATCCTTCTTTGCCTCCAAACGTAGCATCACTCTCCCGAGAGGAAAGCAATACCACTGCGACGACCAGGACCCCGGGGCGCCGCACACGCATATTGCAAAAAAACACCAGGCTGCCAATGGACAGGATCCCTTTACAAACTTGTAGAACTTTTATGGTCACCTTAGGGAAGATGATGCCAGTCTTTGTAGGTATTTCTGAACCCCAATTGCTGTCAAACTGTTCACTCAAAATACTGAAGGGGTGTTCAAAGTAGTTATACTTTTTACAGCAATATCAATTAAACTTACGGTTATGGTTATCTCTTTGTCATTGCTTTCTGTATTGTAAGTCACATGTGCCAGTCCTTCCTTCGTTGACCATCCTCTGTTTTCACCACATTGTACATGAACACCACCTGCTGGAGTCATATCAGGATTTTTAATGGAAACCTATTAGATAAAATTACAATTACTGTCACAGTAGAGGCATTTCACAGGACATTCATTTTTACTTTTTATTTTACATTTTATACAACTAAAAGATTTTGGAATAATAGCTATCTTGCTTTCCCTTTCTCTGCTCATTCTCACTGCTGGCGACATATCCCCCAATCCTGCACCCCCCTCCCCATATATCCCTCTAATCCTCACCCCTATCCTTCTCACACTAAGAGAAACTACCGCAATCTCTTACACTTAAAATCTGTGCCACTGACCCCCACCCCCCTGCTTCCTTTCTCTGGGGCACTTTGGAATGCCCGCTCCGTCTGCAACAAGCTCCACATGAGCCACGATCTCTTTACTTCCCACAACCTTTCCTTCCTGGCCCTCACTGAGACCTGGCTGATGCCGCTGACACGGCCTCCTCACAGCACTGAGTTACAGTGGCCTCCAGTTTACCCACACTCCTCGCTCTGGCAACAGACATGGCGGAGGAGTGGGCTTCCTTCTTTCAAAAAACTGTTCCTTCAACCCTATCCAACCCCCCACCCTCCCTTATCCGCCCTTCTTTCAAGGTTCACTCTGTCCGTATCTACTCTCCCTCTAATCTCCAAATGGCTGTCATATACTGACCACTGGGCTCAGCCACTGCCTTCATCGACCAATAATCCACCTGGCTTCTTCACTTTCTCTCTGCTGACATCCCCATCATCATCATGGGTGTCTTTAATATCCCCTGACACCTGCCAGCCAGCAGCCTCCAAGCTCCTGGCCCTTACTTCATCCTTTGGACTCACTCAGTGGTCCTCCACAGCCACCCACACAGACGGGCATACACTAGACCTCATCTTCACCCGCCTCTGTTCCTTATCTAATCTCACAACCTCTCCCTTCCCCCTGTCTGACCACCATCTACTCACCTTCTCATCCTTGTCCTCCTCACCCGCCCTCCATGTCCAGCCATTACCACATCCTCGCAGAAACCTCGCACACCTAGACATTCACAGACTCTCACTCTGTTCTACCCCGTCCTCCATATCTTCACTCCACGACACAGACAGCGACACCGCTTTATATAACACCACCCTCACATCAGCCATAGACTCAGTCGCCCCTCTCATGTATGGCAAAGTGCGACAAATCAATGGGCAACCCTGGCAAAACAATCTCACCAAAAAACTTTGACAAGCATCCAGGGTCGCGGAGCGGTGTTGGAAGAAAACACGCCTGCTAGACGACTTCACTGCTTTCAAGCAAGCTACCCTTGCCTTCAAATTAGCCCTCACCTCTGCTAAACAGACCTATTTCACAAACCTTGTATCTTCATTATCCTACAACCCAAAACATCTGTTCGGCACATTTAACTCCTCCGCCCACCACCGCCACCTTCAACTCCTCTCATCTCTTCCGAGGAGTTTGCCACCTACTTCAAAAACAAGATTGACAAAACAAGGCTTCCCTAATAACCTCCCTCTACAACATCACTGAAGGAGATATTACTCACCTCCTTTCCAAATCAAACCTCACCACCTGTGCACTTGACCCCATCCCTTCCCACCTGCTCCCCAACCTCACTAACACACTCATTCCAGCCCTAACCCATCTGTTCAACCTATCGCTATCTTCTGGTACCTTCCCCTCTGTCTTCAAACATGCCACGACCACACCCATCCTCAAAAAAACTAACCTTGACCCAACTGCTATGCCCAGCTATCGCCCCATATCACTGCTCCCGTTTGCTTCAAAGCTCTTGAGCAGCATGTCCATGCTCAACTTACCTCCCACATCTCATCTAACTCTCTCCTTAACAACCTCCAATCTGGCTTCTGCCCCCACCACTCCACCGAAACTGCCCTGCCAAAAATGACTAATGACTTACTCACAGCCAAAGCTAACAGACAGTTCTCCATCCTCCTTCTCGACCTGTCCTCTGCCTTCGACACATTCGACCACTGCCTACTGCTACAGATTCTTTCTTCCTTTGGCATCAAAGACCGTGCCCTGTCCTGGATTGCCTCATACCTTTCCAACTGCATATTTAGCGTTTCCCACTACCACACTACCTCCTCATCCCGCCCTCTCTCTGTTAGAGTCCCTCAAGGCTCTGTCCTAGGGCCCCTAATTTTTTCCATCTATACCGTTGGCCTAGGACAACTCAAAGTCCCATGACTTCCAGTATCACCTGTATGCGGACAACACTCAGATATACCTCCCTACCCAGATGTCACCTCTCTGCTGTCCAGAATCCCGGAGTGTCTGTCAGCCATATCCGCTTTTCTTCACCTCTTGCTTCCTAAAACTCAATGTAGACATAACCGAACTCATCATCTTTCCCCCATCTCGCGTATCCCCCCTACCTGATCTATCTATTATGGTAAACGGCATCACTCTCTCTCCTGCACCTGAAATCCGCTGCCTCAGGGTAACCTTCGACTCTGCCCGGTCCTTTAAACCGCATGTCCAAACTCTTGCCACGTCCTGTCACCTCCAACTCAAAAATAGTGCCAGAATGCGTCCCTTTCTCAGCCCACAATCTACCAAAATTCTTGTGCATGCCCTCATCATCTCCCACCTCGATTACTGCAACACCCTCCTCTGTGGCCTCCCCGCTAACTCTCTTGCACAGCTCCAGTCTGTCCTCAACTCTGCTGCCTGGCTAATCCACCTCTCTCCTCGCTACTCCCTTGCTTCTCCCCTCTGCAAATCTCTCTACGGGCTCCCAATTCCCCAACGAATCCAGTTCAAACTATTAACACTGATCTACAAAGCCATCCACAACCTGTCCCCTTCCTATATCTCTGAACTAATCTCCCAATATCTTCCCTCATGTAATCTCCGATCCTCCCAAGACCTCCTACTCTCCTCCACACTTATTCGTTCCTCACACAACCAGCTCCAAGATTTCTCCCGAATATCCCCCATCCTATTGGAATTCCACGCATCAACACGTCCGATTATCCACCACCCTCGGATTCTTCAGACGGAACCTGAAAACCCATCTCTTCAGGAAAGCCTACAGCCTGCAATAACCATTCTGCCACCTCACCACCACCCGAGCTGCTGCCTCACCACCACCCAAGCTGCCGCCTCGCCACCACCAGAGCTGCTGCACCCCCGACCTTCTGTCTCTTCCCCATTATCCCATAAAATGTAAGTCCGCAAGGACAGGGTCATCTCCCCTCTGTACCAGTCGGTCATTGTAAATTTGTTTACTGTAAATGATATCTATAACTGTACGTAACCCCTTTCTCATGTACAGCACAATGGAATTAATGGTGCTATATAAATAATAATAATCTTTTTTATCCAACACTGGCTTTTCCCAGCCGGCTGCCCTGGATTGACAGGTCTCTGCCTACATGTACACGCTGTAGGATATCTGTCAATCCAGGGCAGCAGAGAGAAGTCACCAGGGACCCAACTGTCCGACTAGTCAAGTTCGCTTCAAAGAGGACCTTTCATTGGATTTTTGTTTTATTTAAACTATGGGTACCTTCTCCAATTGGCGCTGCTCCACTGATACTTGAACAGATCCCAAGTTCTAAAGATTAAACTTTTCCTTTCAACTAACTGGGCATACACCACAGAACTCTGTGGGCATTTGCTTTTTCTCTACTGATGCTGACCAATCAAAACTTTGCTGCACGCCCAAGGAAGTTCTGTGATATATGTCCAGCTAGTTGAAGGGAAAATGTGCAACTTTATTACCAGGGTGTGCAGCGCCCCAGAGTCCTGGTTGTTGCAGTAATGTCGTTCTTCCACCAGGGGGAGCGATGTTACATCTGATGGCACCAAAGGAGTTCACCCTGCCAGGTATCACAGCCACACACACACTTCACACGCCGGCCACCAGGGGGAGCAAAAAGGTTCTATCTATTAGGCCACTCCTCACACTTGGGTAAAACTGGGGGTTTGGTTAGGAAGTGGGAGAGACAGAAAGAAGCTGACTGGAGGGAGAAGGAGATAGTCAGGAGGAGAGGAGGAGACTGGGCTCGGCCCAGAAAGGGAAAGAAGGACATGGAGCTGCGCCTGCAACCCATGCAGCAGCCTCCTAAGGAAGAACAAGAAAGGAAGTGTGCCGTAGTGAGTGAGCACAGAAGGCTGCCTCCCACTGAGCGCAGATCCGGTAGCCGGAACACCGAGGGAGTAATGGACTCTACACTTTACTTCAGAGACCAGCAGGAAGTCGATTCCACGTTGGCTGCCCAACCTAAGAACCTAAGCAGACAAGGTGGCAATGCAGAGGAGGGGTGACGCCAGGGTCCCTACAAAATAGCCTCAGGCCACCACCGTCATACAGGTTTGTCCTATCCATCTGGGGGACAGAGAGAAGAGTAACAAGAGTGCGGACCCTATGGGAGCTAGTGCACGTAGGGACCTACTACGTTACTGTGCGCAAGGGGAAGGCTACTGATTTCCACCTTGTAAGACTCATGCTGGTGTGGTAGTTGGAGGCAGATATATCTCGCCCAGGTGTTTGTCCTATGTGAATTAGGCCACTCAGTATCTTCAGGGTGCTAATGGGTTAATGATTGCAGGAATAAAAGATGACCAGCTGGGTGTTTCCAGTGTCTGCCTGGGGCACACAGATTGCCTGCCTGTGTGAGACAAACGTGAGTGAAGAGCTCTGCTCAAGAATTGTGTGATGTTAACTGGGTGGGAGAAGCCCCCCCAGTTGTTGAGATAGCAACGTATTTGTTTAGTTAGTGCCGGACAGGCTAGGATTTATTTTTATGTTTTGTTTTTTGTGTTGCTTTCACGTTAATAAATCTGACCTGAGGTCAGCCTGCTCAGAAACCTGCTGTACGCCTCAAATTCAATGCACAAACCACGTGTCCTTTGACCCCAGCAAAGGCGATCCCAGAGTGTTTTGTCACTGTTTTGTTATCAGCATGGGTTTATGAGAAATCGCTCCTGTCAAACCAATCTAATCAGTTTTTATGAAGAGGTAAGCTATAGACTGGACCACGGTGAGTCATTGGACGTGGTATATCTCGATTTTTCCAAAGCGTTTGATACCGTGCCGCACAAGAGGTTGGTACACAAAATGGGAATGCTTGGTCTGGGGGAAAATGTGTGTAAATGGGTTAGTAACTGGCTTAGTGATAGAAAGCAGAGGGTGGTTATAAATGGTATAGTCTCTAACTGGGTCGCTGTGACCAGTGGGGTACCGCAGGGGTCAGTATTGGGACCTGTTCTCTTCAACATATTTATTAATGATCTGGTAGAAGGTTTACACAGTAAAATATCGATATTTGCAGATGATACAAAACTATGTAAAGCAGTTAATACAAGAGAAGATAGTATTCTGCTACAGATGGATCTGGATAAGTTGGAAACTTGGGCTGAAAGGTGGCAGATGAGGTTTAACAATGATAAATGTAAGGTTATACACATGGGAAGAGGGAATCAATATCACCATTACACACTGAACGGGAAACCACTGGGTAAATCTGACAGGGAGAAGGACTTGGGGATCCTAGTTAATGATAAACTTACCTGGAGCAGCCAGTGCCAGGCAGCAGCTGCCAAGGCAAACAGGATCATGGGGTGCATTAAAAGAGGTCTGGATACACATGATGAGAGCATTATACTGCCTCTGTACAAATCCCTAGTTAGACCGCACATGGAGTACTGTGTCCAGTTTTGGGCACCGGTGCTCAGGAAGGATATAATTGAACTAGAGAGAGTACAAAGGAGGGCAACAAAATTAATAAAGGGGATGGGAGAACTACAATACCCAGATAGATTAGCGAAATTAGGATTATTTAGTCTAGAAAAAAGACGACTGAGGGGCGATCTAATAACCATGTATAAGTATATAAGGGGACAATACAAATATCTCGCTGAGGATCTGTTTATACCAAGGAAGGTGACGGGCACAAGGGGGCATTCTTTGCGTCTGGAGGAGAGAAGGTTTTTCCACCAACATAGAAGAGGATTCTTTACTGTTAGGGCAGTGAGAATCTGGAATTGCTTGCCTGAGGAGGTGGTGATGGCGAACTCAGTCGAGGGGTTCAAGAGAGGCCTGGATGTCTTCCTGGAGCAGAACAATATTGTATCATACAATTATTAGGTTCTGTAGAAGGACGTAGATCTGGGTATTTATTATGATGGAATATAGGCTGAACTGGATGGACAAATGTCTTTTTTCGGCCTTACTAACTATGTTACTATGTTACTATGTTACTATGTTACTATGTCACATTGTGGTGGAGAATGCGGGCATACCGTGGCACAGGCGACAGCATGGAAGATGTGGTGAAAGCCTTAGTACAGTCCACTGCTGTACAGCAGCAGGCCACTGCCGCACAGCACGAAGCTAATCGCTTGATGGCCGCACAGCTGAAGGAGTTACTGGACATGACGGTTGCAGACCGCCAACTTCTCCAACAGGTGGCGCAGCGCCTGGTGAGCATGCCTGACGCTGACTGCAGAAGATGACGTCGAGGCATACCTGACAACGTTTGAGCGGACGGCATTGAGAGAGAAGTGGCCGAAGGCACGATGGGCCGATTTGATTGCCCCATTTCTCTCCAGCGAGGCCCAAAAAGCTTACCATGATTTGGACCGGGATGTCGCTCAGGACTTTGAGAAGCTGAAAGCTGAGATCCTGGCCCGGCTGGGTGTGACGACGGCTGTCCGTGCACAGAGGGTACATCAGTGGACATACCAGCAAGATAAACCGGCGCGGTCTCAGATGTTCGACCTGATCTACTTGACAAAGAAATGGCTGCAACCCGAGGTACTGACAATACCCGAAATAATCCAGCGGGTTGTCCTGGACAAGTACCTGAGAGTACTACCCCCAGCGCTGAAAAGGTGGGTAAGCCAAGGAAATCCCACGACAGCGGATCAACTTGTGGAGTTGGTCGAGCGTTATTCCGTGGCAGAAGGACTTCCCGACGACACCGCCAACCCCCGGTCTGTGCCTCCTCCTCGTGGAACCGGTAAGACTGTTCCAGGGACCACAGGTGAAGGAAAATCGCTTAAAACTGTGGGGGAGGAGTCCGGGACTGCTCGCACTCCGAGACCAAGAGTATTGGACGGTGGTCTCAGTAGGGGACCTGTTAGGTGTTTCCGCTGCCATGAGAAGGGTCATGTTTCTGCGAACTGTCCTGTTACCGCTGAACCCATGCAGTGCGACGTTATAGACTCTAGAAAACGCATGTCTTTGGTTACACAGCTAGTGAGTGTGAATGCGGGTCAAAATGATACAGTGAAACACCTGTGTGAATTATCTGTTGATGGGAAAAATGTTGTGGCATTACTAGACTCTGGAAGTGTGGTGACTCTGGTGAAAGCTAGTCTGGTGGCACTTCCGTCTGGTCCGTCTGACAAGTTTTCTGTGACATGTGTGCATGGTGACACCCGCTCGTACTTAACAGCGGTCATATGGATTTCTACTCCCTATGGGTCAGTGCAGCACAAAGTGGGACTCGTTCCCGCATTGTTACATGATGTAATCCTGGGCAGGGATTTTCCCTATTTCTGGCAGTTGTGGGAGAATCAGTTGCTCCTTCACGGTAGCTGTACCCGTGAATCTTCTCCCATGCCATCTGGAGGTCCCGAGTCCCTAGAGGAGACCCCACAGGAAGATGTTGCTGGGGAGGTTAGTGAATCTAACCTTCAGTACCCCTTCTCCGTCATGGCGGGGGAAACGGAGGAAACTGAGGAACCTCAGCGAGAGGCGGAGGCAGACAGCCATCCGGCACCCTGCCTGCCAGATTTGGGAGTCCAGGTGGATGACTTCCACAGCGAGCAAATGAAAGATCCTACCCTAACTCCGGCTAGGAAAAATGTAAAAATGATAGATGGGGTACCAGTAGAACCTGACACTAGGCTAGCGTACCCGTATATGGTTCTTGAAAATGATTTGCTCTACCAGGTAGAAAAAAAAGGGGAAGACACAGTGCAACGGTTAGTGGTACCCAAACCTTATCGGCGAAAGGTACTGGATTTGGCCCACGGACATATAATGGGGGGACATCTGGGGGTACAGAAAACCACAGAAAGGATATTGCATTGTTTTGTGTGGCCTGGAATACATTGTGATGTGCGTAACTATTGTGACTCCTGTCCAGAGTGCCAAATCGCGGCCCCTAAATCTCAGTTCCGTAGCCCTTTGGTACCCCTTCCTATCATCGGGGTCCCTTTTGAGAGAATTGGGATGGATTTGGTTGGGCCCCTTCCCCGATCCGCACGTGGGCACCAACATATCCTCGTCATCATGGACTATGCCACTCGCTACCCGGAAGCCGTCCCTTTGCGTAACACAGCTACCAAGATGATCGCCAAGGAATTGGTACAAGTGTTTAGTCGGGTGGGAATTCCAAAACAGATACTCACCGACCAGGGGACTCCCTTTATGTCGAGGGTAATGAAGGAGCTCTGCAGGCTCTTACAAATAGACCCGTTGCGTACGTCTGTCTATCACCCTCAAACAGATGGCCTGGTTGAGCGCTTCAACAAAACCTTAAAACAGATGCTCCGGAAGGCGATAGACAAAGATGGGAAGAACTGGGATTACTTGTTACCCTATTTGCTGTTTGCCATTAGGGAAGTTCCCAGTCTTCCACAGGGTTTTCGCCTTTCGAACTGTTGTACGCCCGTCGTCCCCGGGGACTGCTGGACGTCGCAAAAGAAACCTGGGAAGGTCAAGTCACTCCCTTTAAAATGGTGATCGACCATGTAACACAAATGCAGGATCGTATTGCCGCTGTCATGCCCATTGTTAGGGACCATATGTTACAGGCCCAGGGAGCCCAGAGGCAAAGTTATGATAGAGGCGCTAAGGTCCGTACATTTGCACCCGGCGATAGGGTGTTGGTCCTAATCCCTACGGTGGATAGTAAATTCCTGGCGAAATGGCAGGGCCCATTTGAGGTCCGAGAAAGAGTTGGTGAAGTGAACTATAAAGTGTACCAGCCGGGTAAGAGAAAACCGGAACAGATTTATCATGTGAATCTGATAAAATCCTGGAAAGACCGCTCTGCCCTAACGGCGGATCTGCCCCGTCCGGTTTGTTCACCTACTATGTTGTGCGTTCTGTTTTTGGGCACCCTCTGGTGGTTACTGATGGTACTGGGTGACTTGTGTTCTCTGCGGTCTCTGGTGTCCACCTGTTCCATCAGGTTATGGGAGTTTCCTATTTAACCTGGCTTTTTTGTCATTTCCTCGCCGGCTATCAATGTAATCAGCGTGTCTTTTTACCTCTGCTCCCTGCGTCTGTTATCTTCAGGACAAGCTAAGTTTTGATTTTCCTGTTCCACGTTTTGCTTAATTTTTGTCTTAGTCCAGCTTGCAGATATGTGATTCCTTGCTGCTGGTTGCTCTAGTGGGCTGAAATTACTCCTCATGTTCCATGAGTTGGCACATGAGTTCAAGTAATTTCAGGATGGTTTTTTTGAAGGGTTTTTCGCTGACCGCGCAGTTCACTTTTGTATCCTCTGCTATCTAGCTTTAGCGGGCCTCATTTTTGCTGATTCTATTTTCATAACTACGTATGTGCTTTCCTCTCATTTCACCGTTATTACATGTGGGGGGCTGCTATTTCTGTGGGGTGTTTCTCTGGAGGCAAGTGAGGTCTGTGTTTCTTCTTATAGGGGAAGTTAATCCTTCGGCTGGCGCGAGACGTCTAGGAATCATCGTAGGCACGTTCCCCGGCTACTGCTAGTTGTGTGTTTAGGTTCAGGATCGCGGTCAGCTCAGGTTCCATCACCCTAGAGCTTGTTTTGTTTTTGTGCTTGTCCTTTTGTGATCCCCTGCCATTGGGATCACAATTTTCCCCCTCCTCAGTGTTTGCTGCCTAGCCTTAATTACAGCTTGACTGCTTCTTTCCTCCTCTTAATCCTTGAATGGCTCTGACCTCAGCTGTTTATTATGGACGTCCAGAGTTTGGCTTCCAGCCTGAATAATCTTGCTGCTAAGGTTCAAAATATACAAGATTTTGTTGTACATACGCCTATGTCTGAACCTAGAATTCCTGTCCCAGAGTTTTTTTCTTGAGATAGATCTAGTTTTCTGAATTTTAGGAACAATTGCAAGTTGTTTCTTTCCTTGAAATCTCTCTCCTCTGGAGACCCTGCTCAGCAGGTCAAGATTGTTATATCTTTCCTGCGGGGTGACCCTCAGAATTGGGCATTTGCATTGGCACCAGGGGATCCTGCGTTGCTCAATGTGGATGCGTTTTTTCTGGCATTGGGTTTGCTCTATGAGGAACCTAACCTAGAGATTCAGGCTGAAAAAGCTTTATTGGCTCTCTCTCAGGGGCAAGATGAAGCAGAAATATATTGTCAGAAATTTCGGAAATGGTCGGTGCTTACTCAGTGGAATGAGTGCGCTCTGGCTGCAAAATTCAGAGATGGCCTTTCTGAGGCCATTAAAGATGTTATGGTGGGGTTCCCGGCGCCTACAGGTCTGAATGAGTCCATGACTATGGCTATTCAGATTGATCGGCGTTTACGGGAGCGCAAACCTGTGCACCATTTGGCGGTGTCTTCTGAACAGGCACCTGAGATAATGCAATGTGATAGAATTCAGTCCAGAAGTGAACGGCAAAATTATAGGCGGAAAAATGGATTGTGTTTTTATTGTGGTGAGTCAGCTCATGTTATATCAGCATGCTCTAAACGCACAAAAAAGGTTGATAAGTCTGTTGCCATTGGTACTTTACAGTCTAAGTTCATTCTGTCTGTGACGCTGATTTGTTCATTATCATCCATTTCCGTCGATGCCTATGTGGATTCAGGCGCTGCCTTGAGTCTTATGGATTGGTCATTTGCCAATCGCTGTGGGTTTAGTCTGGAACCTCTGGAAGTTCCTATTCCTTTGAAAGGAATTGACTCTACACCTTTGGCTATGAATAAACCTCAGTACTGGACACAAGTGACCATGCGTATGACTCCCGTTCATCAGGAGGTGATTCGCTTCCTGGTACTGTATAATTTACATGATGTCTTAGTGCTTGGTCTGCCATGGTTACAAACTCATAACCCAGTCCTGGACTGGAAAACAATGTCTGTGTTAAGCTGGGGATGTCAGGGGGTTCATGATGATGCATCTCCGATTTCTATCGCTTCATCTACTCCTTCTGAGGTTCCGGTATTTTTGTCTGATTATCGGGAGGTTTTTGAGGAGCCTAAGCTCAGTTCGCTTCCTCCTCACAGGGATTGCGATTGTGCTATAGATTTGATTCCTGGCAGTAAATTCCCTAAAGGTCGTTTGTTCAATCTGTCAGTGCCAGAGCATACTGCTATGCGGAATTATGTTAAGGAGTCCTTGGAAAAGGGACATATCCGTCCATCTTCGTCCCCTTTGGGAGCAGGTTTTTTTTTTGTGGCCAAAAAAGATGGTTCCTTGAGGCCTTGCATAGATTATCGTCTTTTGAATAAGATTACAGTCAAATATCAGTATCCTTTGCCATTGTTGACTGATTTGTTCGCTCGCATTAAGGGGGCTAAATGGTTCACTAAGATTGATCTTCGGGGTGCGTATAATCTTGTGCGGATAAGGCAGGGTGATGAGTGAAAAACCGCATTTAATACGCCTGAGGGCCATTTCGAGTATTTGGTGATGCCTTTTGGACTTTCTAATGCTCCTTCTGTCTTCCAGTCTTTTATGCACGATATTTTCTGTGAATATCTGGATAAATTTATTATCGTGTATTTGGATGATGTTTTGGTTTTTTCTGATGACTGGGAGTCTCATGTTCAGCAGGTCAGGAAGGTGTTTCAGGTCCTGCGGGCCAATTCTTTGTTTGTAAAGGGTTCTAAATGTCTCTTTGGAGTTCAGAAGATTTCTTTTTTGGGGTATATTTTTTCCCCTTCTACTATTGAGATGGATCCCGTCAAGGTTCAGGCTATTTGTGACTGGACGCAGCCTACATCTCTTAAGAGTTTACAGAAGTTCTTGGGCTTTGCTAATTTTTATCGTCGCTTCATAACTAATTTTTCTAGTGTTGTTAAGCCTTTGACGGATTTGACTAAAAAGGGTGCTGATGTTACTGATTGGTCTCCTGCGGCTGTGGAGGCCTTTCAGGAACTTAAGCGCCGGTTTTCTTCTGCTCCTGTGTTGCGTCAGCCAGATCCGTCGCTTCCTTTTCAGGTTGAGGTTGATGCTTCCGAGATCGGAGCGGGGGCGGTTTTGTCACAGAGAAGCTCCGATGGCTCAGTGATGAAGCCATGTGCGTTCTTTTCTAGAAAATTTTCGCCCGCTGAACGGAATTATGATGTTGGTAATCGGGAGCTTTTGGCCATGAAGTGGGCATTTGAGGAGTGGCGTCATTGGCTTGAGGGTGCTAGACATCGTGTGGTGGTCTTGACTGATCACAAAAATCTGATGTACCTTGAGTCTGCCAAGCGTCTGAATCCTAGACAGGCTCGTTGGTCACTGTTTTTCTCCCGTTTCAATTTTGTGGTTTCATACCTGCCAGGTTCAAAGAATGTGAAGGCGGATGCTCTTTCTAGGAGTTTTGTGCCTGACTCCCCTGGAAATTCTGAGCCCACTGGTATCCTTAGGGATGGGGTGATTTTGTCGGCTGTCTCCCCAGACTTGCGACGTGCTTTGCAGGAGTTTCAGGCGGATAAACCTGATCGTTGTCCGCCGGAAAGACTGTTTGTTCCGGATAATTGGACCAGTAGAGTCATCTCCGAGGTCCATTCTTCTGTGTTGGCAGGTCATCCTGGAATATTTGGTACTAGAGACTTGGTGGCCAGGTCTTTTTGGTGGCCTTCCTTGTCGAGGGATGTGCGTTCTTTCGTGCAGTCTTGTGGAGTTTGCGCTCGGGCTAAGCCTTGCTGTTCTCGGGCCAGTGGATTGTTGTTACCTTTGCCTATCCCGAAGAGGCCTTGGACGCACATTTACATGGACTTTATTTCGGATCTCCCTGTCTCTCAAAAAATGTCCGTCATATGGGTTGTGTGTGACCGCTTTTCTAAGATGGTTCATCTGGTACCCTTGCCTAAGTTACCTTCCTCCTCTGAGTTGGTCCCTCTGTTTTTTCAAAACGTGGTCCGTTTGCATGGCATTCCGGAGAACATCGTTTCTGACAGGGGATCCCAGTTTGTGTCTAGATTTTGGCGGACGTTCTGTGCTAAGATGGGCATTGATTTGTCCTTTTCGTCTGCATTCCATCCCCAGACGAATGGCCAGACGGAACGAACTAATCAGACTTTAGAAACTTATTTAAGGTGTTTTGTTTCTGCTGATCAAGATGACTGGGTTTCCTTTTTGCCGCTTGCCGAGTTTGCCCTTAATAATCGGGCTAGTTCTGCTACCTTGGTTTCTCCTTTCTTTTGTAATTCGGGGTTTCATCCTCGTTTTTCCTCTGGTCAGGTGGAGCCTTCTGATTGTCCTGGAGTGGACATGGTGGTGGATAGGTTGCATCGGATTTGGAGTCATGTGGTGGACAATTTGAAGTTGTCCCAGGAGAGGGCTCAGCAGTTTGCTAATCGCCGTCGCCGCGTGGGTCCTCAACTTCTTGTTGGGGACTTGGTGTGGTTGTCTTCTCGTTTTGTTACTATGAAGGTCTCTTCTCCTAAGTTCAAGCCTCGGTTCATCGGTCCCTATAGGATCTTGGAAATTCTTAACCCTGTGTCGTTTCGTTTGGATCTCCCGGCATCGTTTGCTATTCATAATGTGTTCCATCGGTCGTTGTTGCGGAAGTATGAGGTACCTGTCGTTCCTTCGCTTGAGCCTCCTGCTCCGGTGCTGGTGGAGGGTGAATTGGAGTATGTTGTGGAGAAGATCTTGGATTCTCGTGTTTCCAGACGGAAACTCCAGTATTTGGTCAAGTGGAAGGGTTATGGTCAGGAGGATAATTCTTGGGTGATTGCCTCTGATGTTCATGCTGCCGATTTGGTCCGTGCTTTTCATAGGGCTCATCCTGGTCGCCCTGGTGGTTCTCGTGAGGGTTCGGTGACCCCTCCTCAAGGGGGGGGGGTACTGTTGTGAGTTCTGTTTTTGGGCTCCCTCTGGTGGTTACTGATGGTACTGGGTGACTTGTGTTCTCTGCGGTCTCTGGTGTCCACCTGTTCCATCAGGTTATGGGAGTTTCCTAGTTAACCTGGCTTTTTTGTCATTTCCTCGCCGGCTATCAATGTAATCAGCGTGTCTTTTTACCTCTGCTCCCTGCGTCTGTTATCTTCAGGACAAGCTAAGTTTTGATTTTCCTGTTCCACGTTTTGCTTAATTTTTGTCTTAGTCCAGCTTGCAGATATGTGATTCCTTGCTGCTGGTTGCTCTAGTGGGCTGAAATTACTCCTCATGTTCCATGAGTTGGCACATGAGTTCAAGTAATTTCAGGATGGTTTTTTTGAAGGGTTTTTCGCTGACCGCGCAGTTCACTTTTGTATCCTCTGCTATCTAGCTTTAGCGGGCCTCATTTTTGCAGATTCTATTTTCATAACTACGTATGTGCTTTCCTCTCATTTCACCGTTATTACATGTGGGGGGCTGCTATTTCTGTGGGGTGTTTCTCTGGAGGCAAGTGAGGTCTGTGTTTCTTCTTATAGGGGAAGTTAATCCTTCGGCTGGCGCGAGACGTCTAGGAATCATCGTAGGCACGTTCCCCGGCTACTGCTAGTTGTGTGTTTAGGTTCACGATCGCGGTCAGCTCAGGTTCCATCACCCTAGAGCTCGTTTTGTTTTTGTGCTTGTCCTTTTGTGATCCCCTGCCATTGGGATCATGACACTACTGTACCAGAGGTGCAGGTTGCTGAGACTCTCTCAGAACGACAAGAATCTGAGGTTAAGCAATTTTTGTTACAGAACCGACAGTTTTTCTCTGAAAAACCTGGCCGGACTAAGTTGGTGAAGCATGAGATTGTCACAGAGCCTGGCGTCACTGTTCATGTGAAGCCCTACCGGATTCCGGAAGCCCGCCGTGAAGCCGTCTCCCGGGAAGTGATGGCAATGTTGGACCTAGGAGTCATTGAGGAGTCACACAGTGCCTGGTCCAGTCCAATTGTGTTGATACCTAAACCGGATGGCTCCATCCGGTTTTGTAATGACTTTAGGAAACTGAATGCAGTTTCTAAATTTGATGCGTACCCTATGCCCCGGGTCGATGAGTTGATCGACCGGCTTGGTAAAGCCCGATACATTACGACCCTGGATTTAACAAAGCGGTACTGGCAGATTCCTCTGGCCGAGGCGGCCAGAGAGAAGACGGCATTTGCTACACCGGAAGGTCTGTTCCAGTATGTCTATATGCCGTTTGGACTTCACGGAGCTCCCGCAATGTTCCAGAGATTGATGGATCGAGTCTTGAGGCCTCACCGACAGTACGCTTCTGCCTACCTGGATGACATCGAAATTTACAGCATGGACTGGGAAACTCATCTCCAGAAGGTACAAGCGGTGATTGATGACCTGCGAGATGCAGGTTTAACGGCAAACCCCAAGAAATGCCACATCGGGCTTGAAGAAGCCCGATACTTGGGATACGTGATTGGCCGAGGAGTGGTTAAACCCCAGATCGACAAAATACAGGCAATTCAGGGCTGGCCACAACCAGTGAACAAGAAACAAGTGCAGGCTTTCCTGGGGATTGCCGGCTATTATCGCCGGTTCATACCCAATTTTGCAGCCATGGCTACTCCCTTGACGGATCTTACCAAGGGGAAGGGTTCCGTCATGGTAAAATGGACCTCAGCTGCTGAAGAGGCCTTCCACAGCCTGAAACAGGCTTTGTGATCTCAGCCCGTACTAGTGACTCCTGATTTCAGCAGCGAGTTTGTGGTACAAACTGATGCCTCTGATACTGGTGTCGGAGCTGTACTTTCCCAGGTGAGGGACGGAGTCGAACACCCGGTCCTCTATCTCAGTCGGAAACTGAATGTACATGAGCAGAGGTATGCGGTGGTTGAAAAAGAGTGCCTAGCCATTAAATGGGCTCTCGACTGGCTGGTAGGAAGTTTAGGCTGGTCACAGACCATGCCCCTCTCAAGTGGATGCACCTCCACAAGGACCGTAATAGTCGGGTAACCCGGTGGTTCCTTGCCCTGCAGGCTTACTCTTTTACGGTGGAGCACCGACCTGGGGTGCAGATGGGGAACGCCGATGCCCTATCCCGAGTGCACTGTTTCAAAAGTGTTCTTGCTCGACCGGAGTGGTCTGAGCAAGGGGGAAGGATATGTAAGACTCATGCTGGTGTGGTAGTTGGAGGCAGATATATCTCGCCCAGGTGTTTGTCCTATGTGAATTAGGCCACTCAGTATCTTCAGGGTGCTAATGGGTTAATGATTGCAGAAATAAAAGATGACCAGCTGGGTGTTTCCAGTGTCTGCCTGGGGCACACAGATTGCCTGCCTGTGTGAGACAAACGTGAGTGAAGAGCTCTGCTCAAGAATTGTGTGATGTTAGCTGGGTGGGAGAAGCCCCCCCAGTTGTTGAGATAGCAACGTATTTGTTTAGTTAGTGCCGGACAGGCTAGGATTTATTTTTATGTTTTGTTTTTTGTGTTGCTTTCACGTTAATAAATCTAACCTGAGGTCAGCCTGCTCAGAAACCTGCTGTACGCCTCAGATTCAATGCACAAACCACGTGTCCTTTGACCCCAGCAAAGGCGATCCCAGAGTGTTTTGTCACAACCTGGATAAGGGGATTCTGAAATTGCCATCAGACCGGCCGGACTTTGCCTACCCTGTGATCCGGCACCCTGGACTGTGGATGCTGTAGCCTTCAGTAAAAGTAAAGAGACTGCACCAATTGTGTCCTCGTTATTCACCTCGCCTTGCACCATCCACCATCACCATCTACTCTTCTGGGAAGCCCTGGGGATATACTTCACCTGTGGGAAGGTATACCATCTAGCTGCCATTCCATCACCCCAGCGGAGCCCTAAGCAGCGTCAGTCACCCTGACCGAATACCACAGGTGGCATCACGAACACTACCGTTATCTACAAACTTTACCCCTTTTAATAGGCACCCCTCATAGGGCCACGGTCCGGGTCGGGCCACCGTGACATCCCAGCTGAGGGAACTGAAGGACCCGGTACCGAGTATCCCATTGCCCTTACGCGGGGGCACTTCAATCTCTTGACGTCACGAACAGGATCTACTTAACCCTGAGAATTCAGGTCATGTGCGCCTAGGAACTGTGTCAGAATCGTATTGGAACTGTGCTTTATTGCAAGGACTGTGTATTGCCATTTCCCGCCAAAACCGCCGCCATTACAGCACCATGCGGTGTGCAGGAGGAGTGGGGCATGTCATCGTGGGTGTAGCCTGGAAGAACGGCGCGAAAGTGGAGCCAGCCCCTCACAGATACTACTATGTCAGAAAAATATGCCCATCAACCAAAGGAATCCACCTACTAGTCTGGGATGGTGGAGGAAGAAGAAACCGCCCTCCAGAAGAGGAGGAGGAAGAAAATACCTGCAGTGCTGTTCGCCAATCGGAAGCTGAAGAGGCCCCGCTGCCATGTATGAACCCAGAGGTCCTCGACGCAGAAGTCGAGGAGCTGTGCCGCCAACGCCGGAAATCCTGGTACCGCGCAGCTGCCAGCGTCCAGGAGCAGCAGCGCAGCCAGCCGACAGAGCCGCCGCCTGCAGTGGAGGAGACCGGCACCGGAGATGCCGCGGTGGCAGGTAAGCGATCCGAACCTGCCCCGGCCACCGACGAGACCCTCCTAGTGGCCATCGACTCCCTGCTATCGCCACCTAGAGACTTGGAGCCATTGCCACTAGAGGCTCCACATTGCCCAACAGCGCCCTCATCTGGCCAGGCGAGGGAAACAACAACAGCTGCCATTCCTGAAAGAGCATCTGTTATTCTGTGCTCTAGATGTGTTGGTGCCTTAGTGGAGCAAAGAACTGTGAGTACGCAGACCCCTATCCGGGGTGAAGACACACTCTATGTAGTACCCGGTGGTAGCCGCCAGTACCCAACAGGGCTACCCCCACCGGTACTACCACCAGAACTCGAGTAAACCTCAGAAAACCGAAACTGTACATAGTTAACTGTTCTTTCTTTGCTGCTTTAAACCTGTTCAGGGTTAATTCTTAAAGGGATCCCTTAGTTTACCCGGGATCCCTATTTTGTTCCAGTTTTGCACAAAGTTCATCATGGTTTTAAAGGAACATTGGAATCATGGACGGTGAATGGTTCCCGAACTGTCCTCTGTAAATAGTTTGCACCTTCTTAAGGGTGCTCTCTACTGGTTTTACAAGCAAGAAGACTTTGCGAAGAAACTGTTCCTGATGACGACATGAAAGTTTCTATAGTCTTAAAGTTTATAACTGACTTGTTGATTGTTTTCACTACATCAGAAAAGACTAGTTTCTCTCTTAAAGGGAATGTTCGGTTGTTGCACCTTAATAATGTTTATGTAGCTGATAATATGTATCTAGATAGTGATAGAACGTTAATGACGTACTTTAGATAAAAGTAAGGTTTTAAGAAGAAGATGCAGTAGAATCGTAGGGGTAGACAGATAGTCCTGCATGTTAAGAAGAATAAGGAAAAGGTTAGAATTGCACATTAAGGGTTAATGATAGTATACCCTTAGAGGGTACTTGCACTTAGTAAGATAGAATACCTGTATGGGTAATTGTATTTCATAGTAAGTTAGTAATTGTTCTCTTTTATAATATGCATAATGTGAATATGTTTTTGTTTGCAACGTTCAAGTGTTCTCACCTCCCATAAAGGGAAGCACTGTTAAAGGGAACCTGTCACCTGAATTTGGCGGGACTGGTTTTGGGTCATATGGGCGGAGTTTTCGGGTGTTTGATTCACCCTTTCCTTACCCGCTGGCTGCATGCTGGCTGCAATATTGGATTGAAGTTCATTCTCTGTCCTCTATAGTACACGCCTGCACAAGGCAAGATTGCTTTTCGCAGGCGTGTACTATGGAGAACAGAGAATGAACTTCAATCCAATATTGCAGCCAGCATGCAGCCAGCGGGTAAGGAAAGGGTGAATCGAACACCCGAAAACTCCACCCATATGACCCAAAACCAGTCCCGCCAAATTCAGGTGACAGAGTCCCTTTAATTTCTTTGTTTAAAGTATATCAAAAATTTTGCATGTCTTTTGCTAACCTGTAATTGTTGTGTTCTTTTCCCAGCCCGGGAGTGCTGGATTTAACGGGGGGAGTGCAGCACCCCAGAGTCCTGGTCATTGCAGTAATGACGTTCTTCCACCAGGGGGAGCGATGTTACATCTGATGGCACCAAAGGAGTTCACCCTGCCAGGTATCACAGCCACACACACACTTCACACGCCGGCCGCCAGGAGGAGTAAAAGGTTCTATCTATTAGGCTACTCCTCACACTTGGGTAAAACTGGGGGTTTGGTTAGGATGTGGGAGAGACAGACAGAAGCTGACTGGAGGGAGAAGGAGATAGTCAGGAGGAGAGGAGAGGAGCAGACTGGGCTCGGCCCAGGAAGGGAAAGAAGGACACGGTGCTGCGCCTGCAACCCATGCGCAGCTTCCTAAGGAAGGACAAGAAAGGAAGTGTGCCGTAGTGAGTGAGCACAGAAGTCATAGCAACAGGAGTAAAACACCAGTGGGAGACCAGCTAGGAGCAGGCTGCCTCCTGAGGGCAGATCCGGTAGCCGGAACACCGAAGGAGTAATAGACTCTTTACTTCAGAGACCGTCAGGACAGTCGATTCCAAGTTGGCTGCCTGACCTAAGAACCTAAGCAGACAAGGTGGCAACGTGGAGGAGGGGTGACGCCAGGGTCCCTATAAAATAGCCTCAGGCCACCACTGTCATACGGGTTTGTCCTATCCATCTGGGGGACAGAGAGAAGAGTAACAAGAGTGAGGACCCTATGGGAGCTAATGCACGTAGGGACCTACTACGTTACTGTGCGCAAGGGGAAGGCTACTGATTTCCACCTGGATAAGGGGACTCTGGAATTGCCATCAGACCGGCCGGACTCTGCCTACCCTGTGATCCGGCACCCTGGACTGTGGATGCTGAAGCCTTCAATAAAAGTAAAGAGACTGCCCCCATTGTGTCCTCGTTATTCACTGCGCCTTGCACCATCCACCATAACCATCTACTCTTCTGAGAAGCCCTGGGGATATACTTCACCTGTAGGAAGGTATACCATCTAGCTGCCATTCCATCACCCCAGCGGACCCCTAAGCAGCGTCGGTCACCCTCACCGAATACCACAGGTGGCGTCACGAACACTACCGCTATCTACAAACTTTACCCCTTTTATTGGGCGCCCCTCATAGGGCCACCATAACATCCCAGCTGAGGGAACTGAAGGACCCGGTACCGAGTACCCCATTGCCCTTACGTGGGGGCGCTTCAGGTGCATAACTTGGGAACTGAGGGGCAAAGAAGAGAAACAGCACCAGAATCAGTGGAGCAATTCTACGAGTTACTTAGGTAACATGAAAAAATCCAGTAAAATGTTCTCTTTAAATTGAATTCACACATAACATTTTTGTGAATGTTACTTTGAGGATGGAAATTTTTTTAGTCAATTTTTTGATAAGTCTACAAGCGCAAGCAAGACAAAATCTTGTGCAAAATCCTCAATAAGACTACCAATACTGAATGAGATACCATAAATTTAAGAACATCACTTATGTAGTTCTAAACTTTATAGGTTAAAATGCAGCAGGGCCACATGTGGATCAGCTCTGTTTGATAGAAACAATTCTGGAAACCAAGCAGAAAAAAACTTGACCATTACAATAATTGATTAATAAGCTTTGCCCATTGATATGTGAAACATTTTGTAGATGTTTTTCATAGGGATATTGTCCAAAATTTGTGTGAAAAAAAATCAGTGGTAAAGTAAGTCGTTTATGGACAGCAACCAAAGTGCTTAAAATGCAAATTGATTATTTGGCTTGTTAAGTCTCCATTGACACCATATTTTGCATCCTGTTGAAAAACCTGACACAACACAATGGCTATCATTATATATCTGAAGGCTTTCAAACTAAAATGAGGTCCAGGATGACTGAAAAAAATCCCTTAAGGGCAAGGACTGAATTGCCAAATTTAGATTAGGGCTAAACTGCAACGTTGACACTACACCTATACAATTATTCACTGTGCAACCTATCATTCAACATATAAATTGAAAAACACTGTTCCCCCCATAACTATACATAGCCATTTTCCTCTGACTTATAAAATATAAAGTGGTTGACCACCATTGGGAACCATTTGGTTTTACGTAAAGGGAATCTGTCACCTACTTTTTCGTATATAAGCTTCAGCCACCGCCATCAGGGGCTTATCTACAGCATTCTGTAATGCTGTTGATAAGCCCCCGATGTAACCTGAAAGATAAGAAAGTTATATAAGGGCTTCTCAGATGTTTCCCGACACCTGCGCACTGCAGTACTTTACGCTGCCCTCAACAGGGCAGATAAAGTACGCGTCACGAAGCAAGGAGGAGGACGGCATTGCATGAAGATGGGAGGCCCCGGACCCGGACTGAGATGCCCATCGGACCGGACCGCCCCCCCAGGTGAGTATAATCTAACTTGTTTTTCTTATCTTTCAGGTTACATCGGAGGCTTATCTACAGCATTACAGAATGCTGTAGATAAGCCCCTAAAGGCGATGGCCAAAGTGTATATGCACAAAAGTAGGTGACAGATTCCCTTTAAATGCAATTTGAAGCTAAGGCAGCAGTAGAGGCAATTTGAAAGAAGGGTGCACACCCGGGCTGTAAGTGCTCTCACATCCTCTTCATGTTCGATACATATATAGGCGGGGAGGGTGATGTCAGTGCTCATTGGACAGGCCAGGGTCACATGTCACAACACTGCATGAGAGCCCCAGGGAGAGTGAGTACTGACACCGCGGTAAGGGAGCCGACATGGAAGGTGAGTATAGTTGTTTTTTTTACATTTTATTGTGGCCAAATATTTAGTTCAAGAAGGGGTTGTCCTAGTAGTGGAAAACCCTATAAAGAGGTCAGCCACTTTCTCTTATTGCTGCAGCTTTCCACACAAACTCACTGGCACTTCTTTCCATAAAATGGCTGCTGGTGGAAGAGCATGTGACCAGATAAGTATATCAGCCTCCTCCAACAGAGAAGCAGTTTTCCCATGCGAGATGTTTTACTATCAGGGCCGGTTTTAGACAAAGTGGGGCCCTAGGCAAAAATTTAAAGTGGGGGTCCCAAATGATAACATTGCACTTTGGCCCCCATATTTAGGGGCATTATATCGGCCAACGGGTCTGCCACTATTAGCTGTACGCAGGGGCGTTGCTAGGGTCAGAAAAGATTGGGGCCCAAGACAAAGAGTTGCTCCCAACCCCCTCTTCATTTTTTTTAACTCTTCAGATAAAACAGTGCTAACTCTCTGAGAACAGATAATGTAGTGGATGTCACCTGCAGTCCTATGTAACACCAGAGATAGCAGTGATAACTCTCTGAGTACAGATAATTTAGTATATATCACATGCATGTATATTGCATTGATTTTCCACGGTATGCACTGACTTTCCCCAGCTGTCCCTGGCTCCTGAATGTCTCTGTATATTGCATTGATTTTCCATGGTATGCACTGACTTTCCCCAGCTGTCCCTGGCTCCTGAATGTCTCTGTATATTGCATTGATTTTCCATGGTATGCACTGACTTTCCCCAGCTCTCCCTGGCTCCTGAATGTCTCTCTGTATTGCACTGATTTTTATATGCTTCCCCTGGATCTGAGTGTTCTGGTGCAGCATATATCCTTTTTAGTATGCTTTCTTACCTATCAGCTTGTTTACATGACATGGTTTCATGTCTCTCACCGTGTTATCCTGGCATCTCTTTGAGTGGTCAGTCCAACCCCCTCCCTCTCTTTATGACCTCTGCCTAAAGGCCCCTTCACATTAAGCGACGCTGCAGTGATACCGACAACGATCCGGATCGCTGCAGCGTCGCTGTTTGGTCGCTGGAGAGCTGTCACACAGACAGCTCTCCAGCGACCAACGATCCCAAAGTCCCCGGGTAACCAGGGTAAACATCGGGTTACTAAGCGCAGGGCCGCGCTTAGTAACCCGATGTTTACCCTGGTTACCAGCGTAAAAGTAAAAAAAAACAAACACTACATACTTACCTACCGCTGTCTGTCCCCGGTGCTTTGCTTCTCTGCACTCCTCCTGTACTGGCTGTGAGCACAGCGGCCGGAAAGCAGAGCAGTGACGTCACCGCTCTGCTTTCCGGCTGACCGACGCTCACAGCCAGTACAGGAGGAGTGCAGAGCACAGCGACGGGGACAGACAGCGGTAGGTAAGTATGTAGTGTTTTTTTTTTTTACTTTTATGCTGGTAACCAGGGTAAACATCGGGTTACTAAGCGCGGCCCTGCGCTTAGTTACCCGATGTTTACCCTGGTTACCAGTGAAGACATCGCTGGATCGGTGTCACACACGCCGATCCAGCGACGAAATAAAGTTCTGGACTTTGTTCAGCGACCAACGATCTCCCAGCAGGGGCCTGATCGTTGGTCGCTGTCACACATAACGATTTCCTTAACGATATCGTTGCTACGTCACAAAAAGCAACGATATCGTTAACGATATCGTTATGTGTGAAGGTACCTTAACTCTATGCATCAGGTCTCCCATACCCAGCCACCTCCTCATTCACACCTGATTGCCCTTAACTAAGGATATATTCACATGCAGGCGTCTGCCCACTTATCTTTTAACTTCCATCTTTTAAATTACATCTTTTTAATTATGAATTTGAATTAGACTGAATTGGACTGGAATTGACTGGAAGGTAACAGAATACCAACCACTACAATGTTTCGGTTTCTTTTCTTCTTTCTCCCCCATACTACTTTCCTTCTTACAATCTCCTGCAATCCCTCCACCTAGTAAGGAACTAGTCATTTCTTCCTCCATCCTCCCCAGCCATCTCACCTTCTCCTCAGAACTGTTCCTCCACATACAATCCTTTTTCACCAGACACACACGGCCACATCATGTCCTATCCTGCTCCCACCTTCTAATGCTCTGTCTGCTACTCCTCATTGCTGGTGACATATTCCCAAATCCTGGCCCTCCCCAACACATCCCCATGTTCATTTCTAACCCCCTGCCACGATCATCCGCACGTTTTCCCAACCATGACAACCTCATGCCCATTCATCCAGCCCCTACTCCCCCAGTCCACTTACCTGGAGCACTATGGAACGCGCGCTCCGTCTGCAACAAACTGCCATTTATCCATGACCTCTTCATCACCACCAAACTCTCCTTCCTCGGCCTCACTGAAACCTGCCCCACCCCCTCTGACTCGGCCTCTCCAGCTGCGCTCTCCTATGGCGGATTCCACCTCTCTCACACCCCTCGCCCCAGCAACAAACGTGGTGGAGGAGTTGGCTTGCTCCTGTCCGACACCTGCTCCTTCACTCCAATGCCGCTACCACCCTCCCCTACTCTTCCCTCGTTTGAGGTGCACTCTGTCCGCATCTATTCCCCCTCCAACCTCCAGCTGGCTGTCATCTACCGCCCCCCAGAACTAGCCATCTCCACCTTTCTCGACCACTTCACCACCTGGTGATTTCAATATCCCCATTAACACTTCCACATCAGCTGCCTCTAAACTTTTATCACTGACCGCCTCCTTTGGCCTCACTCAATGGTCCTCTGAGGCCACTCACAAAGATGGCCACACGCTGGACCTCATCTTCACCCGCCTCTGCTCCCTTACTAATCTCACTAACTCAGCCCTCCCCCTGTCTGACCACAACCTACTGACATTTTCTTCCCTCTCCTCTCCTAATGTGCAACCCCCACTCCACAAACTCCCTCGCAGAAATCTCAAACATCTCAACTTACAATCACTCTCTGAGTCCCTTCTCCCTCTTACAGACATAGCCTCCCTTCATGACACAGATGCTGCTGCCACTTTTTATAACACCACAATAACAGCAACACTCGATTCGGCCGCCCCGCTCATGCATAGCAAAACTCGTACACTCAACAGGCAGCCCTGGCTGACCAGCCTGACCAAATAATTGAGACAGGCTTCCAGGATTACTGAGCGGAGATGGAAGCAATCCCGCTCTGCTGACCACTTAACTGCATACAAGCAGTCCCTCGCCAGCTTCAAGTCTGCGCTCACTGCTGCAAAACAAACTTACTTCTCATCTCTCATATCCTCCCTGTCTCACAACCCTAAACAGCTTTTCAACACTTTCAATTCTCTACTCCGTCCCCCAGCACCTCCTCCTTCCCCCCTCATTTCTGCTGATGACTTCGCCTCTTTCTTTAAACAGAAGATCGATACGATCAGAGAAAGCTTTGGCCCACAGCACCCACTGCCCCTCTTAGCTGCTCAACCCTGCTCCTCCAAAACAGCTTCTCCACCATGACAGAAGATCAGCTCTCCACCCTCCTGTCAAGATCACACCTCACCACCTGCACGCTCGACCCGCTCCCATCCCACCTCATCCCTAACCTTTCCACGGTCTTCATCCCAACCCTAACGCACCTCTTCAACCTATCACTCACAACATGTGTCTTCCCCTCATCCTTCAAGCATGCCAAGATCACACCCATCCTCAAAAAGCCCTCCCTCGACCCATCCTCTGTGTCTAGCTATTGCCCGATATCTCTTCTCCCTTATGCCTCCAAATTGCTGGAGCAACACGTCCATCTTGAACTGTCCTCCCACCTGTCTTCCTGCTCCCTCTTTGATCGGTTACAATCTGGCTTCCGTTCCCATCACTCAACTGAAACTGCCCTAACTAAAGTCACCAGTGACCTACTAACTGCCAGGAGCAAGCGACACTACTCTGTCCTCCTTCTCCTGGACCTGCCTTCTGCCTTCGACACTGTGGACCACTCCCTTCTGCTACAAATCCTCTCATCTCTTGGCATCACAGACTTGGCCCTTTCCTGGATCTCGTCATATCTGACAGACCGAACATTCAGTGTCTCCCTCCCCCACACCTTCTCCTCACCTCGCCCCTTGTCAGTCGGTGTTCCTCAAGGCTCTGTTCTAGGACCCCTACTCTTCTCCATTTACACTTTCGGCCTGGGACAGCTCATAGAATCCCACGGTATGCAGTACCATCTCTACGCTGATGACACGCAGATCTACCTATCCGGACCTGACCTCACCTCCTTACTTACCAAAATCCCACACTGTCTGTCTGCTATCTCGGCCTTCTTTTCTGCTCGCTTTCTACAACTGAAAATGGACAAAACAGAATTCATCATCTTTCCCCCATCTCACTCTACCCCTGCAACAGACCTATCCATCACTGTCAATGGCTGCTCACTTTCCCCAGTCCCACACGCCCGGTGCCTCGGGGTGATCCTCGACTCTGCCCTCTCGTTCAAGCCACATATCCAAGCTCTTGCCTCCTCCTGCCATCTCAAATTCAAAAATATTTCCCGGATCCGTGCTTTCCTTGACCGCGACACCACAAAAACGCTAGTGCATGCCCTTATCATCTCCCGTCTCGACTACTGCAACCTCCTACTCTCTGGACTCCCCTCTGGCACCACTCCAATCCATCCTACACTCTGCTGCCCGACTAATCCACCTGTCCCCCCGCTATTCCCCAGCCTCTCCCCTCTGTCAAGCCCTTCACCGGCTTCCTATCGCCCAGAGACTCCACTTCAAAACCCTCACAATAACATACAAAGCCATCCACAACCTGTCTCCTCCATACATCTGTGGCATGGTCTCCCGGTACCTACCTACACTCAACTTCCGATCCTCTCAAGACCTACTTCTCTACTCCCCTCTCATCTCTTCTTCCTACAACCGCATCCAAGACTTCTCCCATGCTTCCCCCATACTCTGGAACTCTCTACCCCAACACATCAGACTCTCGCCTACATAGAAACCTTCAAAAAGAACCTGAAGACTCACCTCTTCCGACAAGCCTACAGCCTGCAGTGATCGTGAACTTACTGAACTGCCGCACAACCTGCCCAACCCTCTCCTAGGGTTTCATCACCCATCCCCTGCAGACTGTGAGCCCTCGCGGGCAGGGTCCTCCCTCCTTATGTACCCGTGTGCCTTGTTATTTTCTCATGTTTAATGTATTTGTCTATATTTGCCCCGTATTCACATGTAAAGTGCCATGGAATAAATGGGGCTATAAAAAATGTATAATAATAATTAATAATATTACTGCAGTCCTATGTAACATCACAGATAGACATAGCATTTCAGAGTAAGATTATGTTCACATGCAGCATTTTTTTCAGTAGCCAAAACCTTTTCTATTAGCAGCAAAAATGTTGCGTTCAAAACACCTGTTTTTCAGCTTGTTTTGTGGTGTTCTTCACACTTTTTTCAGATTTTTTTTTGGAGTGAGGATGTTTGTTTTGTCTACAGTATGTTTAAGGCCACGTTCACACGTTGAGTGTTTGGTCAGTATTTCAAATCAGCATATGTAAGCCAAAACCAGGAGGGTGAGAAATACAGAAGCAGTGACGTGTTTCTCAGGCTATGTGAACACGTTGCACTTGCGGATTTTGCTGTGGATCTGCAGGGCGTTTTACCTGCAGATTTTTAGGAATCTGCATGGAGAAATCCACAGAAGATTCCGCAACGTGTGCACATAGCCTCATTGTTCCACTGCGGTTTCTGCATTACAAATACTGACCTAATAGTTTAATTCACCAAAACCACTTAAAAAATTGCAGTGAAAACTGCCGTTGCAATATCTGCTGCTTTTTTATTCTTTCATTGCTTTCTACGGGTGAAAACACACTGAAAGAAGTGACACGCTACAGATATAAAAAGTGCTACAGTTCTGAAATCCAGTCAGAAAAACGCCTGCAGGAGATTTCGTAAATCTCATATGTTTTGCCGGCACTTTGAAAAGCAGCTTTTCGCCATGTTCATATGCAGAATTTTTGCATCTTTTTCTTCTGCAAATAAGAAGTTTACAGCATTTTACAGCACAAGCAAAAACTGAGATTTTTAGAAATCTCCTGCGCACCCTTTTATTTTCCCCTGACTGAATTTCACAACTAAAGCGTTTTTTAAATCTGCAGCATGTCACTTCTTTCAGCAATTTTTTTGCTGAAAGCAATGAAAAAGTTTAAAAAATGCTGCAAATGTTGCAACATTGTTTTTCGCTGCGTTTTTTGTGAATAACACTAATTTTATTAAACATGTACTGTAGACAAAATGCATACTGTAAAAAACAAACAGCAAAAGCTCTAAAGGTATGTGCACACAGTCAGTAAACACTACAGGTCGGCTGCTGCGTACTTGTGCAGCGTCTAACCCGCAGCGGCCACATGTTACAGTATAGTGCAGGGGTCCCAAACTCCAGGCCTCGAGGGCCGCCAACAGTGCAGGTTTTCAGGATTTCTTTAGTATTGCATTGGTGGTAATGTGATCATCTGCACAGGTGATGATTCCAACCCCTGTGCAATACTAAGGAAATCCTGAAAACCTGCACTGTTGGCGGCCCTCGAGGCCTGGAGTTGGGGACCACTGGTATAGTGGATGGGATTTCAAGAAATTCCATCTCTACTATGTGTGCACTATCACCTGCACCTCACCCGCAGAGACGGACATGTTGCGCGTCTGTCCAGGCTGCAGCATGTCAATTTATATGGCATGGACACGAGTCTCCGCAAGAGAAAACTCACCCGTGCAATGTATAGGACGCAGGGATTCCGCACAGATCAATGAACACACGCGGAATCACCTGTGTTCAAAAGATGGCAGCACTTTGGACACCGCACATGTCCGCTGCATCCAAAGGGCTGCCATTTCCGGATCCTCTGCACATACCTTAAAAAATGGGTGTTTTGAAAGCAGTGTTTTTACTGCCAAAAGAGCAGGCTTTGGCTGCAAAAAAATGCACCAAAAACACTGATTCCTATGCACACCTGTACTATATGTGTATAGTTTACCCTTATTGTTTCACTTGGGAATGCATTTATTTCCATATAATAAATAACCTGCCTTGTGTCATCCAGACAGTAGTGAAAGGAGGTCGCACTGTCAGATTACAAGCAGTGATTCAGTGACTGTGGTCAGAGCCTATGCTGATCGCTGCTGTATGTGACTGTGAAACCTGATCCTACAGAAATCAGCACAGAGCACATGAGTAAATCACAGCACTGAGGGGGTCTCAAGGGGGGTTTGGGAGAGACATTCCAGAACAACAGAGCAATGCACAGCATTATTCACTGCTGTATACCCTCTGGGCACTTCATACAGGCATATCTCACAACTTTTGAGGAAGGGAAAGAGGGACAAAGTTAGCGGCGTGCGCAAATTTTAGCCACACCTCTGACCACACCCATTTCACAACTAGTCACGCCCCAACCACACCCATTTAGCACTTCTGATCACAATATTTCCTAAACAATAATTATAAACAAAAAAATATGGCCACACAGTGCTCCATACTGTATAATGGCCACAGATGATGTTCCATACTGTATAATGGCCCCACATGATGCTCCATACTGTATAACGGCCACACAGTGCTCCATACTGTATAATGGCCCCACATGATGCTCCATACTGTATAATGGCCACACAATGCTCCATACTGTATTAATGGCCACATTATGCTCCATACTGTATAATGGCCCCACATGATGCTGCGTACAGTATACTTGCCCCACGTGATGGTCCATACAGTATAATGGCCCCACACGATACTCCATACAGTATCATGGCCCCACACAATGCTGGGTACAGTATCATGGCCACACATGGTTACCTCACCCCCATCATTGCCTTCTCCATCACTACACACACACCTTTCACCACGCACCCTCGCAGCAGCCGGCAGCTTCCACTCCCACAGCGCTGAAAGGTGTCATCCAGCTGCGCCGCTGACTGCTCACGTTGCTACAGCTGTGATACGCCACTGATAAAGACCTCTCCGTGTCCCCTGTGCCAGTCAGTGTCAGAGCGAGGAGCAATATCTGTTCAGATCTGACACAGCCAGCGTCCACTCCGTATACCTCGTACACATGCGACTGTGCTCCATACACCTCGTACACACACGACTCCGCTCCATACACCTTGCACATATGGCTCCGCTCCGTACACCTCGTACACACATGGCTCCGCTCCGTACACCTCATACACACACGGCTCCTCCCCATACACCTCGTACACACGGCTCTGTTCCGTACACCTCGTACACACGCGGCTCCGCTCTGTACACCTCGTACACACACAGCTCCACTCAGTACATCTCGTACACACACGGCTCCTCTCCGTACATCTCGTACACACACGGCTCTGCTCCATACACCTCGTACACACACGGTTCTGCTCCATACACCTCGTACACACACAACTGTGCTCCATACACCTTGTACATGCGGCTCCGCTCCGTACACCTTGTACACACACGGCTCTGCTCCATACACCTCGTACACACACGGCTCCGCTCCATACACCTCGTACACACACGGCTCTGCTCTGTACACCTCGTACACACACGGCTCCGCTCTGTACACCTCGTACACACACGGCTCTGCTCCATACACCTTTCACACTCTGCTCCGATCCGCACACCTCTTACACACACAACTCTGCTCCATACACCTTTCACACGCTGCTCCGGTCCGTACACCTCATACACACGTGGCTGTGCTCTGTACACCTCGTACACACGGCTCCGTACACCTCTTACACACACAACTCCACTCCATACACCTTTCACATGCTGATCTGATCCATACACCTCGTACACACATGGCTCTGCTACATCCACACTCTAAACACCTCCTGACCTCACACGCTTACCCTCATCCGGCACCATGACAACCAGCAGAGTCCTGTACACGGAGGTCCTCCCAATCATGTGACCCCTTGACTCCTCCCATCCTGTGACCTCATCACAGGTCCTGTGTGCACAGAGCAGTCATTATGTGGTGTGCTGCAGGGACTCAGGGAGCCAACCGGGTGATATTACACACCTCCCAGCCAGTGCGGGACAACTAACGTCCCGCCCGGGATCATGGGGCTGACTGTCAAAATCGGGACAGTCCCGCTGGATCCGGGACGGTTGGGAGGTATGTACAGGGGCCGCAGAGGCAGGGGCCCCCTTTCTAGGTGGGGGCCCCAGGCGTCTGCCTGGTCTGCCTGGTCTGCCTGTGCCAAATGCAGGCCCTGTTTGCTATGTGAGAAGGCTGATGGACTGGTCTGGTCATATCCTGCTCCACCAGTGGCCATTTTATGTACACAAGTGCTGGTGAGTTTGTGAGGAATGCCGCACTAAGAAGAGAAAGTGGCCGATCTCTTTACCTGCGTATCCTAGTGATCTTGTTCTGACATTCTACCAGGAAAGTTTGTACTTTTTCATCTGTCTTTTCCTAAGCTCTTAGCTGATTTATGGCAACAGACTACACTAAATTTGAATGTGCAGGGAAACAAAGAGCCCCTAGAATAAAAATGGTGCAAAATTAATAGCAAAACTGAATTGCTAAAATAATTTTTTTTATCCCAAAATACATTTTAGGTATTTAGGTAAAAAAAAAACTCATGTCCACTCTCTCATCTCCAAATCATTACAGTTACATGTCCTCTCTCGGACCCCAGCTACTCAAATCATTGCAATGTCCTCTCCCCTTACAATTCTTTCCAATTTTGTGTCATTTCTATCAACCACAATTCATTACAATTACATGTCCTCCCCCAATTCATTACAATTACGGTACATGTCCTCCCCCCAATTCATTATTATTAATTTTATTATTAATTTACATTTTTATAGCACCATTTATTCCATGGCGCTTTACATGTGAACAGGGCAAATATAGACAAGTACAATAAACATGAGTAAAACAAGGCACACACAAATACACGAGGAGAGAGAACCCTGCCCGCGAGGGCTCACAGTCTACAGGGGATGGGTGAGAATACAGTAGGAGAGGGTAGATTATAATTACGTGTCCTCCTTTCAGTTCCTTACAAATACAGTACATGTCCTCCCCCAATGCATTACAATTACATGTCATCCCCCAATTCATTAAAATACATGTCACCCCCCCCAATTCATTACTATTGCATGCCCTGCCCCCAATTCATTACAATTACACGTCCTCTCCCAAGTCATTACAATTACTTGTCCTCCCCCAAGTCATTACAATTATATGTCCTCCTCCTAATTCATTGCAATTCCATGTTGTCTCCCCAATTCATTATAATTACATGTCCTCCCCTAATTCATTACAATTACATGTCCTCCCCCCAATTTATTACAACTACATGTCCTCCCCAATTCATTACAACTGCATGCCCTCCCCCAATTCATTAAAACCCCATGTCCTCCTCCTAATTCATTACAATTACATGTTGTCTCCCCAATTCATTACAATTACATGCCGTCCCCAATGCATTACAATTACATATCATCCCCCAATTCATTAAAATTATGTCACCCCCCAATTCATTAAAACCCCATGTCCTCCTCCTAATTCATTACAATTACATGTTGTCTCCCCAATTCATTACAATTACATGCCGTCCCCAATGCATTACAATTACATATCATCCCCCAATTCATTAAAATTATGTCACCCCCCAGTTCATTACAACCACATGTCCTCCTCCTGATTCAGTACAATTACATATCCTCTCCCCAATTCATTACAATTATATGTCCTCTCCCAATTCATTACAATTACATGCCCTCCCCAATTCATCACAATTACATGTCCTCCCCAATTCATTACAATTATATGTCCTCTCCCAATTCATTACAATTACATGCCCTCCCCAATTCATTACAATTATATGTCCTCTCCCAATTCATTACAATTACATGCCCTCCCCAATTCATTACAATTACATGTCCTCCCCCAATTCATTACAACCACATGTCCTCCTCCTGATTCAGTACAATTACATATCCTCTCTCCAATTCATCACAATTACATGTCCTCCCCAATTCATTACAATTACATGTCCTCTCCCAAGTCATTACAATTACATGTCCTCCCCAATTCATTACAATTATATGTCCTCCCCCAATTCATTACAATTACATGCCCTCCCCCAATTCATTACAATTACATGTCCTCTCCCAATTCATTACAATTATATGTCCTCTCCCCAATTCAGTACAAATACATGTTCTCTCTCCCAACCTTCCCCCAATCAATTGTAATTCCATATTTTCTCTCCCATTCCCCAAGTCATTAAAATTACATGTCCTTTCTTCCACCCACACCCCCATCATGCTCTCCACACTGATGAAAATCAGTCAGTTTTGCTCACACATGAAAAAATAACTAAGTGTTAATAAGGCCTATAAGAATGAGCAATATCAAAATATAAGTTATTATTTCCTCTATTAACAATTCTTACTGTTATTTGAAATGGAAGTCCAGGTACAAAATAATTTGGAGTCCTAGTAAATGCAATGGTATATGGTGATGACACAATCTTGATGTTGGTTTTATGTGCTGCTACATAGTCTCCATCTGGTACAAGAAAAAAAATATTTATTCATTTTTTTACTTGCATGTTTAAAAAACAATCATTATGTTTCAATATACATTTACATATAGAAAATACTTAACCTCTTACTGACATATGACATACTATACGTACATCATATGCCGGCCCCCTGCCTCTAACAGCAGTGGGTGGAAAAGTGCTCCACCAGCGACTGTTTGCATTATGTGTAGGTATGTGCCACTCTAATCATGGAGAACAGAAAGTGGAGAAGAGAGCAGTCTCAAGGTTAATAGTCCATCTCCAGAGATCTTGATGTTCCTTTGTCCACAACATAATTAAGAAGTTTACAACCCATGGCACTGTAGCTAATATCTCTGGACGTGGATGGCAGAGTAAAACTGATGAAAGGCTGCAATGCAGGATAAAACAGCCCCAATCAAGTTCCAAAGAAATTCAAGCTGTCATACAGGCACAAGGTGCATCACTGTCAGCACGAACTATCCGTTGACATTTGAATGAAGTAAAACGCTATGGCAGTGAAGCGCTGGCTAAGGCCGTGGGATACTCGGTACCGGGTCGGCACAGATCTTAAAGGGGAAGTCACGGTGGCTGTGACCCGTTCTGTGGCCCTGGGCGCCCATTTAAAGTAAATAAAGTGTAGTGGGAAATAAAGTCAAATGTAGTAATGTTCATGACGCCACCTGTGGTACTCGGCCAGGGATGGATGACGCAGCTTAATGGGATTCCCTGGGGCCAATGGTGATGCAGCTTAGATAGTTTTGCTCCCCACAGATGGTACGGAGGCCCCAGGGCTACCAGGACAGTCTAGAAGGGGTTGTATATGTTGGTTTGCAGGAAATAATTGGAGGACCCAGGATTCACAGTCTCTTTACCTTTTAATTGCGAGTGCAGTCCGGGGCACAGTTTACAGGTGATCTTTGCAATTCGAGCAGTCTGGAAGCGGTTCGGAGTTCCTCTAGCCAGGTGGGGTTGGAAGCCTTCCTTCTACTCTGAATTCTGGGTTCTTGATGCATTAGCTTTCCTCAAGTCCCTCTCTCAATCTGTCGCTCAGGTGGGACACTAACCGCATGGCAGGCAGCTCAAGCCTTTTTCAGGTGTCCCTCTCTCGTGGTGACTTCGGGCTTTAGTCTGCTGCTGTGCCTTCGGGTGTCTGTTGTGGCCAGGAGACCTGCGATCTCCTGCCCTCCAGTTTCAGCTGTGGGGTATACAGTTCCCACAAAACCTCGGACTCCAGTGTCTGTTTTTTTGCGCTTAATCCTGGGGGTGAGCTCAATCGCAGTTCCACTCCCAGTTTCTCTATCCTTTTCTTCTTCTCCCTTTACTGTCTCACACAGACTGACTCTAACTCCTCCTCCTCCAGACCAAAACTTATAGGGAATCTACTCTGAAACTGGGTATAGAGCTGCCCCTTCTGGCCTGGAGTCAGGAAAGTGTTGTATGCTAGTGTTACCTGCTTAGCCTCAGAGTTTCCATTTTCACTTCACACAATTTCTCTTGAATGCAGCAATTCTCCGTGTGGTCTGAAACTTCTATTTGGGCTCATAGCGGGTATTAGAATGGAAGACATGCTATTCAACTCTTGGAGTGCAGATTTGGCTGCAATAGATTGCAGTCAAGCAATAGCAAGGGTATGTAACAGTCAGTCACTATTCTCTGAAAAATGCTATAGCAGAATATATAACGTGCAATTGAATTTGAGTGCTTTAAAAATTAACCTTTATTCTTAATCTTTAAAATGAGTATTGAGACCAAAATGAATTATACCCAATTGGACTAAAGTGCTAAAAACAGTGCAGACACAAACTAATCATCCTATTGTACAGAGTCACCAGGGTATTTATATGTTGCTTCCCTTATTAGGCGTCAGTGCTTATGTAATAGAGTGTAGGGTTGAGTATGTCACCACGGAACAGACAGACCAACTGTTGAGGGGAATTTATTAACAGGAGTAAGATTCTCCTCGGAGGGAGTACACAGGGGGTTAATAGAGATAAAGCAAACAGTAAACAGCTAAGCGGAATCGCAAACGGTTAACGAATGTTCTGGTAACTTATCAATCCAGGGTGGTCCTGACTTGAGGGTCCTTATTCTAACGTGGATACAGTCACAAAGCAGCGCTTGAAGATCCTGAAGTCTCTTCTCTGTCTCCTAGGAACTGGAGACTCCGGGGTTAAGCCTTTTCTTCCAGTGAAGCTGAAAGCAGGAAGTAACTCAGCCACTCTGCTGGGAGTCTCTGTATATCAGGCTGGCAGGCTTTCTGCAGTTGCAATGCTACACACACACACTGAGCAGTTTACTTGTCACACTCAGGGGTTCTGGCTTGTCACTGCGGTCACTGGGGCTGCGCGCTCAGGTCGCTGTCAGGAGATGCATTTTTTCGGATTACGGAGCCTGCCAAGTCCACACTCTCACATTCAGCCTTCACTATGGTGGGTATCTCAGCCTCAGTGCCCTCACGGGGAGCACTACCTTTAGGGGAGCACGACGCTGCAGCCTGCCCTCTCTTTGGCACGCTGCCCTCTTCCCAGCAGTCACCTGGTCCCCTCTGTCCAGGACAGAAAGTCTTCCCCCAACAACCCAGCTGTCTGACTAAGTGGTTCCAGGCAAGGAGCAGGGAAAGCAACCTCCTTACATTCCCCCTCTCTTAAAGCTCGCCATTCCATGGGCGAGGACTCTTTGTGCTTCTCTTTGTTCTTTTGAGGGGAGTCAGATACCTGCAATCCTCGCATCTCCTTCTGCCTTTCTTCTTGCACATACTCCCAAACTAAATGGTCTAGGAGCTGTTCATCAGTCAGGTTGAGATATGCTTTCTCTGCTTCATCAACAACTGCTGTTCTCTTTTTCTTCTTCTTCTTAGCCTTGCCGGTAGCAGGTGTTTGCGTAGGGGCTTCTTGCTCAGGTTCCTCAGTCTGGGGGCTTAGTACAGGTAATTCTCTATAGCTCCCCCTCTCTGACAGGAGCATATTTGTCCAAAGTAGGATCAGATGGATTAAGACCATGCAAGCCGGATTCTTCGTCATCTGCGCCGGGCTCTGCGGGCATCACTTCCCAGGGCTTCTCAGCCACACGCCCCGTCTCACACAGCTGTCCCATTTTCTCTGTCCGATCAGGATCTTGTGAGCTGACAGCCAGCACACTCTTCACCTCAGAGGATGATATTAGTGGTTTCTCCTTATCATCGATGAGGACCTCGAAAGCGAGCATCGCAGGAGCACTTGGCACTTTCTCTCCTTCTTCGGGAACTCGTGCTGGGCAAGGTAGTAAAGCACTTCGGTTGTCTTCTCGAGAGGACGTCCCTTTCTTCCCACCGGACTGAGTCTCACAGACAAAATCTTCAGGCCCAGGCTGGAGTTCCACCAGGCTCGCCTTCACGCGTTGGGACAGCACAGTCATTCCACCGGAGATGCTTGACACCTTCTCTGTTATGATTTGGTGGCCTTGGAGCAGCATGAGACATACTCTGGAGAAGGTGGTCCCTGTACTGACCGCAAACCCTGAACCTAGCAGCGCAACTAAAAGCAGCCGTGGGGGGTACCTAACACTCCCTAGACCCCTCGGCACAGCCTAAGATCTAACTACCCCTAAAGACAGAAACAGGAAACCTATCTTGCCTCAGAGAAAATCCCCAAAGGATAGATAGCCCCCCACAAATATTGACTGTAAGAGGAGAGGGAAATAACATACGTAGATATGAAATCAGAATTTAGCATAGGAGGCCATACTAGCTAAAAAGAAAGAATAGAACAGAGTACTATGCGGTCAGTATAAAAACACTAGAAAATATCCACCGCAGAAAATACGGATCACCACATCTGACTAAAGACATGGGGGGTATATCTGCATCTCCAGAGAAATAGCTAGGCTGCAAAAAATCCTTCACAGACCAAGCTGGACAAGACAAAAACATGAAAATGCACAGAACTATAAGGTCCACTGCAGGTGGACAGCAAAAACAAAGCCAGGACTTATCTTTGTAGAAAAACACAGCAAACTGGAGAGACCAGCAGGGAAGTGAATCCTTCAAGAACAATGGACAACTGGCACTGACTAAAGGTACTTGCAAAGCTATATACCCCAGTCAGTCCTGCAATTAGTAGATACACATGTCGACTCCAGCAATCCAGACAACTGCATTACCCTCTACAACCACCGGAGGGAGCCCAAAAGCTGAATTCACAACACTTCTCCTCCTCTCCTTGGCGTCCGACATTGTGGTACTGTCTTGCCTTAGGTGGAACTCTTCTCTTCCTGCCGTACCATTCTCTCCAGGGGAGACGTTCCCTCCAGTTAGCAGGACCCTCAGAGGGGTGAGCGGATCTCTGCCACTGCTCTTCTCGGGTAGGGCAACTTCTGGACATGTGTCCCACCCTTCTGCACAACCAGCACTCACGTCTGCGTCTGTCTGGATGGCGCTTCAGTCTGGATCGTCGACCTTGGCGGGGGACATCTCTCATTTGCGGTTGTTCTTCACCCCAGGATACGGAGTTACACTCTGGGGCCACCACTGAAGCCTTCTTCATGCTTCGCACCTCTCCTCTATCTCTTTCTGGCGGCTTCTGTACATTACCTCGGGGTATGCTGCTGGGCCCCAAAACGGCAGTAAGGGCTTTCCCCAGACTCTCAATCTCCTCCCATATTCTTATCTTCAGCTGGGAATCTCGGGTCCACATCGCCTCCTCTTCATTTTGAGTGGGTGCTCCGCAGTTGTAGCATGTAGGCAGTCTTCTTCGCCGAGCGGCACTAGTCTCACTTTGGGGGCCGGTCTCCCTTTCTTGCACCGGAGAGCTGCACTCTGCAGCAGGGGTCTTTTTATATTCAGCTACTTCTTCACAGACTTGTTTAACCTCCTTCTTCAAGTCTTCTACCCATTGAGGGGCTGTTACCTCCCTGCTCCATACCTTTCCCACTGGCACTACCACCCCTTGCTCTTGTTCGCGCGTGCGTGCCTCACTCCCGACCTCAGAGAAAGTCATATCTAGCTTTACGCGCATGCGTTCTCGCAAGGCCTGTCTAACCAACACATCTCACAAGCCTGTCACCAGTTGGTCTCGCAGCACAACGTCAATTGACCCCACACCTATGCCATCCTTCCGTATAATGGCAGTATGAAGCCCCTGCAGTGCGTTCATATATTGCGTCATGGACTCCCCCTCTCTTTGTACCTGGCGAAACAGTAGCATGCACAGCTCCCCTACGTCTGTGGGGTCCCCATGCATCTCCTCAAGTATACGTAATACTTTGTCCAGGGTATCTCTCGCCTGGGGGTTCTGGGCATAACAGAGTCCTGTGCATCCCCCTCTAGGGCCATCACAGCTATTTCCGCCTGCAGAGCTAGCATCATAGGATGCATCCCTATCATCCCTCGGATGCGCTCCGTCCAACCCCACAACATGACATCGCTCCCCGAGAATTTTGGCAGGTTAACCAACATGACTCCCAGGGAGAAGCTAGACCTGGGGCCTACCCCAACTGCTTGGTCTGCCCATTCCGCGCTACCATGTAACATTCTGCCGACTACGCCAAGTGTAATAGAGTGCAGGGTTGAGTATGTCACCACGGAACAGACAGACCAACTGTTGGGGGGAATTTATTAACAGGAGTAAGATTCTCCTCGCAGGGAGTAAACAGGGGGTTAATAGAGATAATGCAAACAGTAAACAGCTAAGCGGAATCGCAAACGGTTAACGAATGTTCTGGTAACTTATCAATCCAGGGAGGTCCTGACTTGAGGGTCCTTATTCCAGCATGGATACAGTCACGAAGCAGCGCTTGAAGATCCTGAAGTCTCTTCTCTGTCTCCTAGGAACTGGAGACTCCGGGGTTAACCTTTTCTTCCAGTGAAGCTGAAAGCAGGAAGTGACTCAGCCACTCTGCTGTGAGTCTGTTAGTCTACGTTCACATTAGCGTTTTGCGTGTTTGCGTCGGGCGCCGCAGCGGCGACGCATGCGTCATGCGCCCCTATATTTAACATGGGGGGCGCATGGACATGCGTTGTGCTGCGTTGTGCGACGCATGCGGTTTTTTTGCCGCAAGCGTTGGGTGCAGAAAACGCAACAAGTTGCATTTTTTTGCGTCCAAATTTCGGCAAAAAAGGACACATGCGTCGCAAAACGCAGCGTTTTAGCGTGCGTTTTGGTGCAATTTTATTTGCGTTGTGCGTTGCGTCGCCGACGCAGCAGCGCACAACGCAAATGTGAACGTAGCCTATATCAGGCTGGCAGGCTTTCTGCAGTTGCAATGCTACATACACACACTGAGCAGTTTACTTGTCACACTCAGGGGTTCTGGCTTGTCACTGCGGTCACTGGGGCTGCGCGCTCATGTCGCTGTCAGGAGATGCATTTTTTCAGATTACGGAGGCTGCCAAGTCCACACTCTCACATCCAGCCTTCACTATGGTGGGTATCCCAGCCTCCGTGCCCTCACGGGGAGCACTACCTTTAGGGGAGCACGGCGCTGCAGCCTGTCCTCTCTTTGGCGCGCTGCCCTCTCTCTGCTCTCCCACTCTTTTTCTGACCACACCCCTCTCTCTTCCCAGCAGTCACCTGGTCCCCTCTGTCCAGGGCAGAAAGTCTTCCCCCCAACAACCTAGCTGTCTGACTAAGTGGTTCCAGGCAAGGAGCATGGAAAGCAACCTCCTTACACTTACAACCCTTCTTTTGTGAACCAGTGTACATAACAAAAGAAGCCTCCCACTTCCAAATGATGAGAGTTATATTAACATATCAAATCAGAATGCTCTCACCATATTTTTTTGGTTTCCAGGGGTTAAAGGGAATCTGTCACATACTTTTCGTATATAAGCTTCAGCCACTGCCATCAGGGGCTTATCTACAGCATTCTGTAATTCTGTAGTTAAGCCCCCGATGTAACCCGAAAGATAAGAAAAGCAAGTTAGATTATACTCACCTGGGGGGGTGGTCTGGTGCGGTCCGGTCCGATGGGCGACGCGGTCCAGGTCTGGCACCTCTCATCTTCATGCAATGATGTCCTCTTCCTTGCTTCCTGTCGTGGCCCCTGCGCAGGCGTACTTTATCTGCCCTGTTGAGGGCAGAGCAAAGTACTGCAGTGCGCAGGCGTCGTGAAAGGTCCAAGAAGCGCAGCACCTGCGCATTGCAGTAGTTAGCGCTGCCCTTAACAGGGCAGATAAAGTACGCCTGCGCAGGAGCCGCAACAGGAAGCAAGGAAGAGGATGTCATCGCATGAAGATCTGAGACGCCGGACCCGAACAGCGATGCCCATCAGACCGGACCGCCCCTGGGAGAGTATAATCTAACTAGTTTTTCTTATGTTTAAGGTTACCTCGGGGGCTTATTTACAGCATAACAGAATGCTGTAGATAAGCACCTGGTGGCGGTGGCCAAAGCTTATATATGAAAAAGTAGGTGACATATTCCCTTTAATCCTGTCCAACAGGTACCCTTAGTATGGGTCCAGTGCTTAGCATGTCTGTCATGATATGTACTTTTGCCCTGTCCTGTATTTGAATAATATGCCATTTGATGTATGTAACTGTTCTCTGGTTTCTATTAGCTGTAATTTATGTATTTTCTTGGCTGGGAGTTCACCTGTAACAATGTCTCCTTCCCCCAATACTTGCAGCCCTAAGCTCTAATGTAATTAAGTTTGTCAACATCACTAGTGGAGGAATAGCCATTCTTCCTCACAGCAGGTGGCTAGTCAAATGTACATATTACATAGACTGCCTGGAGCCCACCAGTCTAGAATCTTCTGGTGGACCCAACCATTGAATAGAAGGTGTAACCCCTACCCCTTCATGGGCGGATCCCAGGAGCTCAGACAATCCATTCTTATTTTGAGATCAGATGTGAGTTGATCCTTGAAGGAGAAGGAGTGGGGATTCTTAGCTGAGGCAAGACCCCACGCCCATCTGGGACTGCGGAAGCGAACGGGGCGAGACTTGAGCTGAGGACATATCTCGTCGTTCGTGAGATTGTTTTGGGATCCCTTGGACTAATTGTGGACTATTGCTTTGTTACCTGGCACAAGGATTATCGGGAGGTGCCCCCGAACCTGTTCCATTGGACTAATTGTGGACTCTGTAGATCTACCTGCATGTGTTGTTCCAGCGTTCTTGATAATAAATCTGTTGAATCATCCCTTGGCCTGTTGTCCCTTCTTGCTCTGCTGTACACCCCGTCACAAACTGGTGGCAAGCAGTGGGACCAGAGCAGAAGGAATGGAGGACAATGGCCCAACATCGGGAACCAACCCCGCAGAGTACAAGAACTGGACTTTGGGGAGCCTACAATCAAAGGCCCGTGAAGTAGGAGTCCGTTTTAAGGGACTCTCCAAGGAGCAGCTTATTGAGGCTTTGGAAGGAGTTCGCCTGCAAGATGACGCTGAGGAAGGACCCTCACAGCAAATGGAGGAAAGACTGCAGCCGGAGGTAAATACCCAAAATAGTCAGTGGGTTGTGTGGTACGAGGAGGAGTTGGCATTGCAGGGAGAAGAGGCCACCATGGACGATAAGAGGGAGGCCATTCACAGAGCTCAGGAAAGGGAGGCCATTCACAGAGCCGAGGAGAGGGAGACCATTCACAGAGCCGAGGAGAGGGAGAGGGAGGCCATTCACAGAGCCGAGGAGAGGGAGAGGGAGGCCATTCACAGAGCCGAGGACAGAGCTCAGGAGATGGCATTGCTGGAGAGGCAGATCGCTTTGGAAGCAGCTAGAAGCTCCAGACAGACTGTAACCCCAGCACCCACCATGAGGGAACTCCCCAGAGTGTCCCGCAAAGACTTCAAGCCCTTTAATGAGGCTGCAGGCGACATTGAGGGCTTCTTCCAGGACTTTGAGCATCAGTGTCAATTAATGGAAGTCCCGGAAAGGGACCGAGTCCGACATCTGGTAGGGTTCTTAGAGGGTAGAGCTGCCGCAGCCTATAGAGCTATGGACCCTCAGGGAAACTCTGAGTATGCAGAGATTAAATGGACTATTCTAGAACATTATGCTGTTACCCCAGACACTTACAGGACTCAGTTCCGTACTTTAGCCTGTGATGAGGAAGTGTCTTTCAAGATGTATGCCCACAGACTCAAACAAATATGTCATCGCTGGCTGGAGGCAGATGAGGCCTTAACCTTGGAGACCTTCCTCCAGGTTATCCTAAAAGAGCAGTTTTACTTCAAGTGCCCTGCTGAGATCCTGGAATGGGTGCGTGAGAGGAGACCAGCCACTGTGGAGGAAGCTGCAGCTCTAGCTGATGAGGCTCTCACCATCAAGCCTCAGTGGAGGGTTCTGTTGGAGGATGGAGAGAGGCCTACCAGCTCCACAACACCGGTGGCCCCCTGTTCTTCTGTCCCCATTGTTCCCCGTTCCTCTAGCCACCACCTCGTGCTGATACCCTTGTAAATGTGCCTCCAGTTGCTTCTACTGCGTTTTCTGGAATACGACGAGGAGAGGAAGTAGCAGAGTGCAAGTGTTATGGTTGTGGGCATCTGGGGCATCTGCAGGCCTCATGCCCAGCCAGCTCATGTAGAAGTCGTCCTCAAACCCCTACAGCACCTTCAGGTGGAAGCCGGCCTCCAGGTTCCCTTACCCCTCGCCCAAGAGGACGCCTTGGATGGAGTGAGACCCAGCAGAGATGCTATCGATGCGGACAGCCGGGGCATCTGCAAGCCTCCTGCCCAGCTGTTCAAATGAGGATTAATCCTGTACCCAGTCGTATTATTAATTATGTACACCCAAGTGCCATGGAGGACGACGTGTCACCACTACGTGAGGACTGGCCTAGTGCCTCACCCACCCATGTTGCACCACTAGGAGTTTATGGTGTGCGACCCGCAGCTATGACGACTTCTGCTCATCGAGGTAAGCACTTGCAGGAGGTCGTGCTGGATGGACAGAGACTTATTGAATTTTGTGACTCAGGGGCTTTCCTCACACTGGCTGATCCCCGAGTGGTTCGGCCTGAGGCAATCCATCGAGGACCTGGGATTGTCATTGAACTGGCTGGTGGACAATGGAGGACTATTCCCACAGCCACTGTGGATCTGAACTTTGGTTTTGGGGTCAGGCGATGTGTGGTTGGGGTGATGGGTGGTCTGCCTGCAGATGTTCTCCTGGGCAATGATGTGGGAGAGCTACGATGCCAATTCGTGGCTGCATGAAGCCACATGCAAGTTACGCTCTGCCTGTGTGTACTTAACCAGCGACCTGTAGAGGTCCCTAGTACGTACACAAATTGGGAGGGGAAGGGATTGTCATGATATGTACTTTTGCCCTGTCCTGTATTTTAATAATATGCCATTTGATGTATGTAACTGTTCTCTGGTTTCTATTTGCTGTAATTTATGTATTTTCTTGGCTGGGAGTTCACCTGTAACAATGTCTCCTTCCCCCAATACTTGCAGCCCTAAGCTCTAATGTAATTAAGCTTTGTCAACATCACTAGTGGAGGAATAGCCATTCTTCCTCACAGCAGGTGGCTAGTCAAATGTACATATTACATAGACTGCCTGGAGCCCACCAGTCTAGAATCTTCTGGTGGACCCAACCATTGAATAGAAGGTGTAACCCCTACCCCTTCATGGGCGGATCCCAGGAGCTCAGACAATCCATTCTTATTTTGAGATCAGATGTGAGTTGATCCTTGAAGGAGAAGGAGTGGGGATTCTTAGCTGAGGCAAGACCCCACGCCCATCTGGGACTGCGGAAGCGAACGGGGCGAGACTTGAGCTGAGGACATATCTCGTCGTTCGTGAGATTGTTTTGGGATCCCTTGGACTAATTGTGGACTATTGCTTTGTTACCTGGCACAAGGATTATCGGGAGGTGCCCCCGAACCTGTTCCATTGGACTAATTGTGGACTCTGAAGATCTACCTGCATGTGTTGTTCCAGCGTTCTTGATAATAAATCTGTTGAATCATCCCTTGGCCTGTTGTCCCTTCTTGCTCTGCCGTACACCCCGTCACAATGTCTACTCCAGGATGAGGCGTCGGTGTGTTATCAACTCTCGACATGCTTCCTCCACTTACGATTCATCAGGAGAGTTACCGGTAAGTAGAAAGAGGGATCAAATTTCCCTCTGTGGCACTTTCTCACTACTCTGTCATCTACTTGTGCAGTCTGCAGTAGTTTGCAATGACTGTTTTGGATGCACAGGTGTTTAGCAGAAACAACATGCACTTGATGTTAAATTGTTCTACACGTTTACACTAACTGTGATTTTGGCACAACTACAGTGCACAGACGTGAGGGTGGGGAATGGGATTTTCCTGGATCTTTATGATGTGGGGTGGTATTCTTACTTTCCAAAGCATTTGCTCTTTTAGCAAACAGAGCCATGAGAGAACTGATGCAGGCTCAGGAGCTGACCAGATATGCAATGGATAAAAGAAGTCTACACACCCCTGTGAAATGCCACATTTTTATCATGTAGAAAAATAATTACAAGAAACCACAGATTTTTAGGTCTGTACTCTGGCTGGGCCATTTGTTGATTTGGAGGAATGCTGTTGAGCTAAAAGAAATTCCTCATTATTTTCAGCATTTTAGCAGAGACGTGAAGGTTTTAGTACAAAGTTGACTAATATTTGGAACTGTTCTTAAATCCGTCCATTTGACTAAAGCCTCAGTACCAAAAGAACAGACCCAAAGAATAATTCTGCCTACACCTTGCTACACTTTGGGTATGGTGCTCTTTTGGTGATGCAAAGTGTTGGTTTTGCACCAAATATATATTTTTAAATTATGACCAAAATCTTCAACCTTGGTCTCATCAGACATTACATTTTCCCACGTTGTTGGCAAACTTTTAATGTTTGTTTCGGCAAAACATAGCCAGGCTTGGATCTTTTCTTTGTAAGAAAAGGCTTCCATCTTGTCATCTCACAGTTCATATACTACTGTTCAAAAGTTTAGGGTCACCCAGATAATTTTGTGTTCTCCATGATAACTCATACTTTTATTAATCAAATGAGTTGCCAAATGAATTGAAAATCTAGTCTAGACATTGACAAGGTTCGAAAAAAAAGATTTTTGTTTGAAATAATAATTTTCTACTTCATACTTTGCTTTCGTCAAAGAATGCTCCCTTTACAGCAGTTACAGCATTGCAGACCTTTGGCATTCTAGCAGTTAATTAGCTGAGGTAATCTGGAGAAATTTCACAAAATGCTTCCAGAGGCCCCTGCCACGAGTTGGTTTGGCTTGATGGGCACTTTTTGCATACCATACGGTCAAGCTGCTCCCACAACAGCTTAATGGGGTTGAGATCTGGTGACTGTGCTGGCCACTCCATTACAGATAGAATACCAGCTGCCTGCTTCTTCCCTAAATAGTTCTTGCATAATTTGGAGGTGTGCTTTGGGTCATTGTCCTGTTGTAGGATGAAATTGGCTCCAATCAAGCGCTGTATACAGGGTATGGCATTGCAACATGGAGTGATAGCCTTCCTTATTCAAAATCCCTTTTTACCTTGTACAAATCTCCCACTTTATCAGCACCAAAGCAACCCCAGACCATCACATTACCTCCACCATGTTTGACAGATGGCGTCAGGCACTCATCTGGCATCTTTTCGTTCTGCGTCTCACAAATGTTCTTCTGTGTGATCCAAACACCTCAAACTTGGATTTGTCTGTCCATATAACTTTTTTCCAATCTTCCTCTGTCCATTGTCTGTGTTTTTTTGCCCATATTAATCTTTTCCATTTATTAGCCAGTCTCAGATATGGCTTTCTTTGCCACTCTGCCCTGAAGGCCAGCATCCCGGAGTCACCGCTTCACTGTAGACGTTGACACTGGTGTTTTACTGTCAGTTGAGGACCTGTGAGGCATTGACTTTTCAAACTACAGACTCTAATGTACTTGTCTTGTTGCTCAGTTGTGCAGCGGGGCCTCCCACTTCTCTTTCTACTCTAGTTACAGTCTGCTTGTGCTCTCCTCTGAAGGGTGTAGTACACACCGTTGTAGGAAATCTTCAGTTTCTCAGCAATTTCTCGCTTGGAATAGCCTTCATTTCTAAGAACAAGAATAGACGGTCGAGTTTCACATGAAAGTTCTTTTTTTCTGGCCATTTTGAGAGTTTAATGGAACCAACAAATGTAATGCTCCAGATTGTCAACTAGCTTAAAGGAAGGTCAGGTTTAACCCCTTAATGACCGCCAATACGTCTTTTAACTGACCTTAGATATAAGAGAATAGTATCCCCATACAGGTGACAATCCAGCATCTGTTGGTTGTACACTATAGCTGACAACTTGCTGTATCAGCCACGATCAGTATTTGCGCCTTCTAAATCTGTTTAACCCCTTAGATGCTGCTGTCAATAGTGACTACATCATTATAAATGGTTAACAGAGTGTGGGGGCTTCTTCTTTATCCCAATTGGTGCCCTCAGATCATGATTTTGTTGTCCTGATGTTTGCGATGGCAATTCATGACCAAATAGCGGCCTTAGAGTCTGCCGGCTATAGTAATCTGTTTAGAAGTTACCGACATTTAGGTGGTAAAAATACACATTTTCATTTCTGTCATGCCATTTTGCATTAATTCCTGTAAAGCACCTGAAGGGTTAATAAACTACCTGACAGCAGTTTTCAATATGTTTAGGGGTGCTGTTTTTAAAATGGTATCACGTTTGGGGGTTTCCCAATATATGGGACCCCTAAAGTCACTTTAAACATGGATAAGTCCCTAAAAAAATAAATGTGGTAAATTTCTTTGAAAAAATGAAAAATTGCTGCTACATTTTTAAACCTCCTAAAATGCTAACAAAATAAAATAACATTTTACAAATGGTGCTGATGTAAAGCAGACATGTGGGAAATGTTATTTATTAATGGTTTGCTGTTGTATGACTATCTGGATTAAAGGGATAATCATTCAAATTTAGAAAATTGCTAATTTTTTAACATTTTTCTCAAATTTTTTATATTTTTTATAAATAAACACAAAAAATGTTGAACTAAATTTACCATTATCATAAAGTATAATGTGTCACGAAAAAACAATCTCAAAATCACTGGGATTTGTTGAAGCGTTGCAGAGTTATTACCACATAAAGTGACACTGGTCAGATTTCAAAAATTTGGCTCGGTCACTAAGGGGTTAAAGGTTCTTGAATCAGCCAAACTGTTTTCAGCTGTGCTAACATACTTGCACAAGGTTTTCAAGGTTATTCTACCCATCCATTAGCCTTCCTAACACAGTTAGCAAACACAAAATGCCATAAGAACACTGGAGTGATGGTTGTTGGAAATGGGCCTCTATACACCTACGAAGATATTGCATTACAAACCAGATGTTTGCAGCTAGAATAGTCATTTACCACATTAACAATGTATAGAGTGTATTTTTTAATCATTTAATGTTAGCTTCATTGGAAAAAAAACTGTGCTTTTCTTTCAAAAATAAGGACATTTCTTAGTGACCCTAAACATTTGAATGGTAGTGTACATATATACAATACTGGAGATTGTTCTCACATGCAGTACACATATTGCCTCTTTACAGTCACACAGACCAATTTTCATCTTGTTTTCATATTTTTTTTTTTACTGGCGTTCAGTTATACATCACTGTTTTGGCATATTTAATCAATTTCTTAATGACCATCTTCATAATATTCCATGGTATATCTAATGGTGCAATGCTTTTTTTTACGAGTCTCCTGACTGATAACTTTCAGCAATGAGATCCGTTTGCTGTGTTGTAAGCTATTTATGGACCATGGCTTTTGCTGTGAAATACAATTCAGAAAATCCAGAAAAATTCTACTAAAACAACTAAACTTTTTATTTGGTGTTTTAACCCCTTCATGACCTTGGGATTTTTCGTTTTTCCGTGTTCGTTTTTCACTCCCCTCCTTCCTAGAGCCATAACTTTTTTATTTTTCCATCAATTTGGCCATGTGAGGGCTTATTTTTTGTGGGACGAGTTGTACTTTTGAACGACATCATTGGTTTTAGCATGTCGTGTACTAGAAAACGGGAAAAAAATTCCAAGTGCGGTGAAATTGCAAAAAAGTGCAATCCCACACTTGTTTTTTGTTTAGCTTTTTTGCTAGGTTCACTAAATGCTAAAACTGACCTGCCATTATGATTCTCCAGGTCAGTACGAGTTCATAGACACCTAACATGACTAGGTTATTTTTTATCTAAGTGGTGAAAAAAAACTCCAAACTTTGCTAAAAAAAAAAAAAAAATATTGCGCCATTTTCTGATACTCGTAGCGTCTCCATTTTTCGTGATCTGGGGTCGGTTGAGGGCTTATTTTTTGTGTGCCGAGCTGGCGTTTTTAATGATAGCATTTTGGTGCAGATATGTTCTTTTGATTGCCCGTTATTGCATTTTAATGCAATGTCGCGGCGACCTAAAAAACGTAATTCTGGCGTTTCGAATTTTTTTCTCGCTACGCCGTTTAGCGATCAGGTTAATTCTTTTTTTTAATTGATAGATCGGGCGATTCTGAGTGTGGCATTACCAAATATGTGTAGATTTGATTTTTTTTAATTGATTTATTTTGATTGGGGCGAAAGGGGGGTGATTTAAACTTTTATATTTTTTTTATTTTTTTCACATTTTTTTTAACTTTTTTTTTTTACTTTTGCCATGCTTCAATAGCCTCCATGGGAGGCTAGAAGCAGGCACAACTCGATCGCCTCTGCTACATAGCAGCAACCTGCTGATCGCTGCTATGTAGCAGAAATGGAGGTGTGCTGTGAGCGCCGACCACAGGGTGGCGCTCACAGCCACTGGTGATCAGTAAACATAGAGGTCTCTAGGACCTCTATGGTTACCATCCTGACGCATCGTCAACCCCCGATCATGTGACGGGGGTCAGCGATGACGTCATTTCCGGCCGCCCGGCCGGAAGCGGTAGTTAAGTGCCGCTGTCTGCGTTTGACAGTGGCATTTAACTAGTTAATAAGTGCGGGCAGATCGCGATTCTGCCCGCGCCTATTGCGGGCACATGTCAGCTGTTCAAAACAGCTGACATGTCCCGGCTTTGATGCGGGCTCACCGCGGAGCCCTGCATCAAAGCAGGGGATCTGACCTCGGACGTACTATCCCGTCCGAGGTCAGATAGGGGTTAATCAGAATTGCTATAAATGAGTGATTTATAGTCAGTTGTGTACTGATTACTATTTAAGATGAGTTTACATGTAAATGTCTATTTCTGAACACAACCACATCTCAAATTATAAGAGGGTATTCACACTTATGCAACCGCATTATTTTACTTTTGTTGCTTTTGTTTTTCTCCTCAAAATTATTTCAGTTTGATTCTGGATGGATTTGTACAAATCAGTGTTTCCCAATAGTGATGAGTGAATGTGCTCTGATAACGTCTTATCCAAGCAAGCTCGGGTGCTATCCGAGTATCTTGGGCGTGCTCTTATATTGCGTTCGAGGCCCTGCGGCTGCATGATTTGCTGCTGTTAGACAGCCTCAAACATGCAGTGATTGCCAGTTTGTTAGTAAATTCCCACATATGTTCAGGCTGTCTAACAACCACAAATTATACAGACGCAGGGCCTTGAACATAAAATATGAGCACACCCAAGATACTCATTTAACACCTGAGAATTCTCAGATAAGAAGTTATCCAAGTGCGTTAGCTCAACAGTATTCCCCAACTTCAGTCATCAAGAGCCACCAACAGATCTTGTTTTCAGGATTTCCTTAGTGTTGCCCAGGTGATGAAATTATCACCTGGGCAATACTAAGGTGTGGAAACACGGAGGGTCTGCGGGCACCCCAGTCCGCTATCCAAAACTGCATGGATCAGGGATCGCATAACGCTACTCAAACACAGGGTGAGGGTAAAACAGTGTGGCAACACTTTATTGAACCACAAAACAGGCAGATAACACATAGAACAGTCCCATCAAAATACCGAAGATGGTGCACATTGGAGAGTCTCCCCCTTCCGCTGACTAGCTAGGATAAGAGCAGATGTGACTTCAGAGCTTCTAGGGCCAACTACCCCACCTGTGGCACACACAGAGAGTAGGTAATGACAAGCTTAGGAAGAAGATGACAATCTATTCAGGTACAAGGCCAGTTAACTAGAGGGTCACAACCTGGCTTCATCTTCCAGGGCCGACTACCCCACCAGTTGCACGTACAATAAGAACCTAATGACAAGCTTAGGAAGATGGCAGTTCATTCAGGTACCGAATGGTCACAACCTGGCTTCTGCGAACATCTCCATAGAGCTAGGAGACCGGTGGGTTCCAATCCTGGCATTCTCCAAATGTTTCCATGGATTAACGATGGTCAGATTTGCATTCCTCGAGCCGGGGCCGTGGTCCCCTAAGCTGGCATCCTGTAAAATGACAAATCTGTGTCATTCGTGAAGGAGCCATGATGTCTCAGCTGCTGTCTTGTAGAAAATCTCTGTATGTTTTGAATGGTTGGATGTCTTGGCTCAATCTGTGTCTGTCTCTCAATATGGAGGTATATATCCCCCTTTTTTATAGTTCATACTGTTGTCCTTCAAACCAGTATCCAGATGTCAAGAGGAAGATTGGTTACAAGATAAACTTGCATTGTTTAGTTATTTAATCTATTTGCATAGTTTTTCCTCCTCTGTTTTTCAAGTTAACAAACTGCCTAGCCTGGACAATGTGCAATCAACATGTCGGCAAACACCATTGTTCAATGTCCCTTTATCACTGGTCATCCAGGATGAAAGCACAATATGTTACAACAAATTGTCAATTTACAAGTCAATATTGCAGGTTTATACAAGAAAAAGTCTATTTTCTTGACCAACCAGAAAGAAACACATACATTCAAAAGTCAACATATATACAGTATATAACAGTCTATTCTTCCTGGCTTGCTGAAAATAGAAGTCTGATTAGTTAAGATAAAATGCTGTGCCTCACATAAAGAAATCACGAAAACATTGATCTGTTGGTGGCTCTTGAGGACTGAAGTTGGGGAACACTGGTATAGATTATGGATGACATTAAAGGTGGAAGAAATTCTGAAATGATTCTTCTTGGTATTATTTTTTACATGACAAAAACCTGGCATTTTAACACGAGTGTGTAAACTCTTTTATATCCTCTGTCGTACTAATACATCCTATGTCAGGAAGGGGTTAAGACTAGGTGCATCGTCTATCCAGTCATCTACGCAAAGCACTTATGTCGGTGTTCCTTATAAATATGTGGAAAATGGAATTTAGACAGGACCCCCGACAGATCCTTTCACTATAATGAGGGTGGCAGAGATACTCTGGACTATGTTTGACCTCTGTTCTGATGGTGCCCTAGTCTGTGCTTTGGTACATGCCTAAAACATGGACAGTTCCAAAACAACTAAGTAAACATGCGGACTCTATAGGTATTTAGAATGAAAATTGCTTTGCCTTTGGACCACATCTTTAAATATGTTTTTTTGCAATTTTTACACTGCTGAGGAAATTCGAGGCTGCATGTTCATTACAGAAAACTTTTCAGCAGTCTCATTATTATAACAGGATTGTATAATAAGGCTGGAATCACCTCTCTACAGAGCTGATAATACAGGATCCATCATTCATCATAGGTGATATTACAGCTTCTCTCCCTTCACAATGACCTTTCCATTCACTCTATAAATGATTGATAGAAAAAGGCCTGAGTTAGACTATTGCTGGTAATAAACATGCGGATTTCTGGAAAGAACGAGTATGAGTCTAGAATAGCCCTGGTGGCTAGTGTGAAAATTATTATTTTTTTTTTTTTTAACCTCCTGCGTCACAGCCAATTTTTGGCCTCTACAATACAATGTTTGGGGGGGGAGGTTGGGAGGAGATGAGTTTTATTTTTCAGTGGAATCATTTAGGTGTACATGTAACTTAATAACAAACTTTTATTAACTCTTTGTTGGGAGGAATATAAACAAAACAGCAATTCTGCCACACATTTTTTTACGTTTTCAATTTTACACTATTCACCATGCTGCAAAAACAAAGTCTTAACTTTATTCTGTAGGTCAGGATGACTATAGGGATACCAAAGTTATGTAGGTATATTTACGTATTATTATTCTATGCAATAAATACACTAAATACACAGAGAAAAAATCTATAGTTTTTGCCCTAATGTTTATAATTTTTCATTGGAGCTGTAAATGGTATATTTTTTGCATGACAAATTGTAGTTTTCATTGGTACCAGTTAGTGGTACAGACAACTTTATGATTAATTATTATTACACTCTCTGGGAGGAAAAATAAATAAAAAACATAAATTATAAATTTGCTTTATTCATTTTTCTTAAACACCATTCACATGAATAGATTTATTTAAATATTGCTCTTTCTCTGTAAAAGATTAGTTAAAAATGATCTTATTCTTCAGGTCACCATGCTCTAGTACCAATAACTTTTTTATTTTTCTGCAGATAAAGTTCTGTGTGGGTTTGTTTCTTTGCTGGAGAAGCTGTAGTTTTTAATTGTCACCTATTTTCTTAAATATTAATTTTTGATCATATTTTAATTATTTTATTTGGGCGGAGGCATTAACAAAGCTATAAATTAAAAAAATGTTATACAACTCCGGCAAAAATTAAGAGACCACTGCAAAATGTTCAGTTTGTCTGATTTTTCTCTTTACAGATATATTTTTGAGTAAAATGTAAATTGTTCTTTTATTCTATCAACTACTGACAACACGTCTCTGAAGTTCCAAGCAAATAAATTTTGTATTTATTTTCTGAAAATGAGAAATGGTCAAAATAACAAAAAATGCATTGCTTGCAGACCTCAAATAATGCACAAAAAAAGTTCATAATCATTTAGAAACAACAATACTAATGTTTTAACTTCTTTCTGGATCTAAATGTGCAGCTGGCAACACTGAGATCCATAGACAATATGGAGAGGAGTCTTCTGCTCACTGAGCAGACACTCAATGGGATAGATGAGGGGGGGATGGTAGGAGGGAGCCGCAGGACAGTGAAGTAGCAAGCTGGGTGACAGTTAGGAAGCGGGGTAGAGGGAAGAGTGCCAGGGAGGCTAGTCCTGATCTGGAACACCCCAATAAGTTTGCTAAGTTGGCAGATGAGGGGGATGCCAGTACAGGGGTAGCACTGCTGCAGCCAGCCATGACCTCTGAAAGCCGGAGGAGTGACTGCTCCAGTAAGGAGGGAAATAGGAGAGCAGGGCAGGCCAGACAGGTGCTGGTAGTGGGCGACTCAATTATTAGGGGAACAGATAGGGCAATGTGTCACAAAGACAGGGATCGTCGACCGGTGTGCTGCCTACCTGGCGCTCGAGTCCGATCGCTGATTGGGTGGACAGATTACTGGGAGGGGCTGGTGAGGACCCAGCGGTCATGGTGCACATTGGCACAAATGACAAAGTTAGAGGTAGGTGGAAGGTCCTAAAGATGATTTCAGGGAATTAGGCTGCAAACTGAAAGCAAGGACCTCCAACGTGGTATTTTCCGAAATACTGCCTGTACCACGCCAGAGAGGCAACGGGAGATTAGGGAGGTTAATAAGTGGCTAAAGAATTGGTATAGGAAGGAGGGGTTTGGGTTCCTTCAGAACTGGGCCGACTTCTCAGTTGACTACAGGCTCTACGCTAGGGACGGGCTGCACCTCAATGGGGAGGGTGCAGCTGTGCTGGGGGAGAAAATGGCTAGAAGGTTGGAGGAGTGTTTAAACTAGGAATTGGGGGGGAGGGTATTCATTTTATAGGATGGGAAGATAGTGCAGATAGAGACCTGGGCACAAATAAGGAAGATGGGGGTGGCGGTGGAATGGGGGGTGGGGTTAGAACAGTTAATAATTTAAGAAAGAATAGAGGTACAGAGAGGAACATCAAGTGCATGTATACTAATGCTAGAAGCCTCGCCAACAAAATGGACGAATTAGAATTAATGTTGTTGGAGCATAATTATGACATGGTGGAAATATATCTGAAACGTGGCTGGATGAGAGCCATGACTGGGCTGTTAACTTGCAGGGTTATAGTCTGTTCAGAAATGACCGAATAGATAGGCGAGGGGGAGGGGTGTGTCTATATGTAAAATCGTCCTTAAAACCCATCCGGCGTGATAATATAGGTGAATTTAATGAAAATGTAGAGTCCCTGTGGGTGGAGATAAGGGGAGGGGGAAAAAATAATAAATTACTGATAGGGGTTTATTATAAATCTCTAAAAATAATAGAAGCAATGGAGAATATCCTCGTAAAGCAAATAGATGAAGCTGCGACTCAAGGAGAAGTAATTATTATGGGGGACTTCAACTACCCTGAAATAGATTGGGGAACAGAAATCTGCAGTTCCAGGAAAGGTAATCGGTTTTTGACAACTATGAGAGACAATTACCTTTTACAACTGGTTCAGGACCCAACAAGAAGGGGGCACTGCTAGACCTAATATTAACCAACAGGCCAGACCGCATATCAAATATAAGGGTTGGGGGTCACTTGGGGAATAGTGATCACAAAATAATAAGTTTTCATGTATCCTTTAATAAGATGTGTAGTAGAGGGGTTACACGGACACTAAACTTCAGGAGGGGAAATTTATTTAGTATGTTATTTGGAGGACGTTTTGTAAGGGACCATTTTCCCATGTGTGTTACTTGTCTTCTCGGGTAAACTTCCCTGATTCTGGTTTTAAATATTTTTAAATTTAAAGTGTGTGGTCTAAGGACTTGTAATTAATAAAATTTGTTATATATTTGTTGATCCCCGCGTTCGTGCATGTTTCTCTTTCTTTCTTTGTTTGGTATGGCTTATATTTGACATGCTGCGGGTTGAGCATATGGATAATTATTGATGGTGCCCTCGATCCTGTAGTTTCGCGTAAAAAATCACTAAAATTGACAAATCTCCGGGCCCGGATCGGATACACCCCCGAGTACTGCAGGAATTAAGTACAGTCATTGATAGACCATTATTTTTAATCTTTAAAGAGTCCATAATAACAGGGTCTGTGCCACAGGACTGGCGTATAGCAAATGTGGTGCCAATATTCAAAAAGGGAACAAAAACTGAACTCGGTAATTATAGGCCAGTAAGCTTAACCTCTACTGTGGGTAAAATCCTGGAGGGCATTCTAAGGGATGCTATGCTGGAGTATCTAGAGAGGAATAACCTCATGACCCAGTATCAGCACGGGTTTACTAGGGACCGTTCATGTCAGACTAATTTGATTAGCTTCTATGAAGAGGTAAGTTCCGGACTGGACCAAGGGAACCCAGTAGATGTAGTGTATATGGACTTTTCAAAAGCTTTTGATACGGTGCCACACAAAAGGTTGATACATAAAATGAGAATAATGGGGATAGGGGAAAATCTGTGTAAGTGGGTTGAGAGCTGGCTCAGGGATAGGAAACAAAGGGTGATTATTAATGGAGCACACTCGGACTGGGTCGCGGTTAGCAGTGGGGTACCACAGGGGTCAGTATTGGGCCCTCTTCTTTTTAACATATTTATTAATGACGTTGTAGGGGGCATTCAGAGTAGAATTTCAATATTTGCAGATTACACTAAACTCTGCAGGGTAATCAATACAGGGGAGGACAAGTTTATATTACAAGATGATTTATGTAAACTAGAAGCTTGGGCTGATAAATGGCAAATGAGCTTTAATGTGAGGTCATGCACTTTGGTAGAAGTAATAAGATATATAACTATGTGCTTAATTCTAAAACTCTGGGCAAAACCGTCAATGAAAAAGACCTGGGTGTATGGGTGGATGACAAACTCATATTCAGTGGCCAGTGTCAGGCAGCTGCTACTAAGGCAAATAAAATAATGGGATGCATTAAAAGAGGCATAGATGCTCATGAGGAGAACATAATTTTACCTCTATACAAGTCACTTGTTCGACCACACTTAGAATACTGTGCACAGTTCTGGTCTCCGGTGTATAAGAATGACATAGCTGAACTGGAGCGGGTGCAGAGAAGAGCGACCAGGGTTATTAGAAGACTAGGGGGTCTGCAATACCAAGATAGGTTATTACACTTGGGGCTATTTAGTTTGGAAAAACGAAGACTAAGGGGTGATCTTATTTTAATGTATAAATATATGAGGGGACAGTACAAAGACCTTTCTGATGATCTTTTTAATCATAGACCTGAGACAGGGACAAGGGGGCATCCTCTACATCTGGAGGAAAGAAGGTTTAAGCATAATAACAGATGCGGATTCTTTACTGTAAGAGCAGTGAGACTATGGAACTCTCTGCCGTATGATGTTGTAATGAGTGATTCGTTACTTAAATTTAAGAGGGGACTGGATACCTTTCTGGAAAAGTATAATGTTACAGGATATATACACTAGATTCCTTGATAGGGCGTTGATCCAGAGAATTAGTCTGATTGCCGTATGTGGAGTTGGGAAGGAATTTGTTTCCCCAGTGTGGAGCTTACTCTTTGCCACATGGTTTTTTTTTTTGCCTTCCTCTGGATCAACATGTTAGGGCATGTTAGGTTAGGCTATGGGTTGAACTAGATGGACTTAAAGTCTTCCTTCAACCTTAATAACTATGTAACTATGTAACTCACAAAGAGTTCAGAAATCAATATTTTGTGGAATAACCATGATTTTTAATCACAGCTTTCATGTGTCTTGGCATGCTTTCCACAAGTCTTTCACATTGCTTTTGGGTGACCTTATGCCACTCCTGGTACAAAAGTTTAAGCAGTTCTTCTTTGTTTGATGGCTTGTGACTATCCATCTTCCTCTTGATTACATCCCAGAGGTTTTCAATGGGGTTCAGGTCTGGAGATTGGGCATGCCATGATAGGAAATTGATGTGGTGGTCCTTCATCCACACCTTGATTGACCTAGCTGTGTGGCATGTTGCATTGTCCCGCTGGAAAAAGCAGTCCTTAGAGTTGGGGAACATTGCCTGAGAAGAAGGAATCAACTGTTTTTCCAGGATAACCTTGTATGCGGCTTGATTTATACGTCCTTCGCAAAGAACAACCTGCTCAATTCCAGCCTTGCTGAAGCATCCCCAGATCATCACCGATCCTCCACCAAATTTCACAGTGGGTGCAAGACACTGTGGCTTATATGCCTCTCCAGATCTCCATCTAACCATTAGACGACCAGATGTTGATCTGGGGATGCTTCAGCAAGGCTGGAATTGGGCAGGTTAATCTTTGGATGAAGGACCACCATATCAATTTCCTGTCGTGTTCTCATGATCCGTTCCAGGGTTTAGTCCTGTCTGCTCTTTTTCCAGGCAGATCATGTCAAGGGTTAACTTTGCTCTGCCTCACTCTGGGTTCAGGTTTGCTATTTAGCTTCCAGGCATCCTGCTGTGGTGTCAGCTATAGTTCTGCCTTCGGCGTGTGATCCGGACTCTGGTAACCCTTGATTTGTCCTGCTGTGATCCCTGATTTTCCCCATGTCTGTTGTCTTCCTCTGTCTGCCCTTTTCCCAGCGTTTTCTCTGTTTCTTGGTTTGATTATCTGGTTTCTGACTCGTCCTGTATTCGGACTCGCTTCTGCTTTCTGTCTTTGTCTTATCCGCGTCTGACCATTGCTGACCCACCTGGCTTGCTCCTGGCCACATATATTGCTTACTCCTTTTTGTACTTTGCATCTGAATGTTTATTGATTCTGCTTGTCTGACCACTCTCTCACCACTTGGTGGAGCCTGTACTGCTGCTCTGTGGAGCTACTCTGTGTACGCAGTCTCACTTCCCTCTCAAGCTCCCTCTGGTGGGGGTTGAGTTACACTGCACTGCAGCAGCATGACACATGGCCTGCCCAATCTCCAGACCGGAACCACATTGAACATTGAAAACCTCTGGAATGTAATCAAGGAGAAGATGGATAGTCACAAACCATCAAACAAAGAAGAACTGCTGATATTTTTGTACCAGGAGTGGCATAAGGTCACCCAAAAGCAGTGTGAAAGACTGGTAGAAACATGCCAAGATGAATGAAAGCTGTGATTAAAAATCATGGTTATTCCACAAAATATTGATTTCCCAACTCTTCCTGAGTTAAAACATTAGTATTGTTGTTTCTAAATGATTATGAACTTTTTTTGTGCATTATTTGAGGTTTGCAAGCAATGCACGGTTTTGTTATTTTGACCATTTCTCATTTTCAGAAAATAAATACAAAATGTATTGCTTGGAACATCGGAGACATGTTGTCAGTAGTTTATAGAATAAAAGAACAATTTACATTTTACTCAAAAATATACCTATAAAGATAAAAATCAGACGAAATGAAAATGTTTCAGTGGTCTCTTAATTTTTGCCAGAGCTGTATATTACTTTTTTTTTTTTAATGGGTTTTACTGTTTAGCATAATTGACAATCTAACTTTTTTCTACAGGATGATAAAATTACGGCGGTATCCATCACGTGTATACTGTATAAATACAAATATATATATATATATATATATATATATATATATATATATATACACACAGCTCCGGCAAAAAATAAGACCACTGCAAAATATTCAGTTTGTCTGATTTTTCTCTTTATAGATATACTAGCTGAAGAGCCCGGCGTTGCCTGGGCATAGTAAATATCTGTGGTTAGTTATAGCACCTCACTTCTCTTATTTTCCCATCACGCCTCTCATTTTCCCAATCACATCTTTAATTTTCCCCCTCACATCTCTCATTTTCTCCCTCACACCTCTCATTTTCTCCCTCACTTCTCTCATTCCCCCCTAACACTTGTCATTTCGACCTCACATCTGTCATTTTCCGATCACTCCACTATTTTCCCTCACTCCTCTCATTTTGCACTCACACCTTTTCATTTTCACCTCACACCTCTCATTTTCACCTCAGTATATACATGTTTGTCATCTCCCTTATATATAGTATACACCTGTATGTCATCTCCTGTATATAGTATATACCTGTATGTCATCTCCCTTGTAAATAGTATATTACTGCTGTGTGTCATCTCCCCTGTATATAGAATATACCTGTATGTCATCTCCTCCTGTATATAGTATATACCTGTATGTCATCTCCTTCTATATATAGTATATACCTGTATGTCATCTCCTCCTGTATATAGTATTTACCTGTGTGTCATCTCCCCTGTATATAGTATATATATGTGTGTAATCTCCTCCTGTATATAGTATATACCTGTATGTCATCTTCTATATATAGCAAATACCTGTATGTCATCTCCTCCTGTATATAGTATATACCTGTAGGTCATCTGCTCCTGTTTATAGTATATACCTGTGTGTCATCTCCTCCTGTATATAGTATATACCTGTATGTCATCTCCTCCTGTATATCGAATGTACCTGTGTGTCATCTCCCCTGTATATAGTATATACCTGTGTGTCATCCCCTCCTGTATTAGACCTCGTTCACACGTTATTTGCTCAGTATTTTTACCTCAGTATTTGTAAGCTAAATTGGCAGCCTGATAAATCCCCAGCCAACAGGAAGCCCTCCCCCTGGCAGTATATATTAGCTCACACATATACATAATAGACAGGTCATGTGACTGACAGCTGCCGTATTTCCTATATGGTACATTTGTTGCTCTTGTAGTTTGCTTATTAATCAGATTTTTATTTTTGAAGGATAATACCAGACTTGTGTGTGTTTTAGGGCGAGTTTCGTTTGTCAAGTTGTGTGTGTTGAGTTGCGTGTGGCGACATGCATGTAGCGACTGTTGTGAGATGAGTTTTGTGTGGCAACATGCGTGTAGCAACTTTGTGTGTTGAGTTGCATGTGACAGGTTAGTGTAGCAAGTGGTGTGCAGCAAGTTTTGCGCATGACGAGTTTTGCGCGTGGCGAGTTTTATGTGTGGTGCCTTTTGAGTATGTGCAAGTTTTGTGTGAGGCAACTTTTGTGCATGTGGCAATTTTTGCACGTGTGCAATTTTTGCATGTGGCGAGTTTTCCATGAGGTGAGTTTTGCACTTGTGCGAGTTTTGCGTGAGCCTAGTTTTTGCATGTGGCGAGTTTTGCACGTGGCGAGTTTTGAGCGGCGACTTTTGTGTTTCGACTTTTATGTGGCGAGGTTGGTGTATGTGTGGTGAAATGTGTGCTGAGGGTAATATGTGTTCAAGCATGTGGTAGTGTGTGGCGCATTTTGTGTGTGTGTTCATATCCCCGTGTGTGGTGAGTATCCCATGTCGGGGCCCCACCTTAGCAACTGTACGGTATATACTCTTTGGCGCCATCGCTCTCATTCTTTAAGTCCCCCTTGTTCACATCTGGCAGCTGTCAATTTGCCTCCAACACTTTTCCTTTCTTTTTTTCCCATTATGTAGATAGGGGCAAAATTGTTTGGTGAATTGGAAAGCGCGGGGTTAAAATTTCACCTCACAACATAGCCTATGACGCTCTCGGGGTCCAGACGTGTGACTGTGCAAAATTTTGTGGCTGTAGCTGCGACACCTCCAACACTTTTCCTTTCACTTTTTTCCCCATTATGTAGATAGGGGCAAAATTGTTTGGTGAATTGGAACGCGCGGGATTAAAATTTCGCCTCACAATATAGCCTATGACGCTCTCGGGGTCCAGACGTGTGACTGTGCAAAATTTTGTGGCTGTAGCTGCGACGGTGCAGATGCCAATCCTGGACATACATACACACACACACATACACACACACATTCAGCTTTATATATTAGATTTTTGAGAAAAAAATAAAATAAAATCTCTCTCCGCACCCTCCTGTACGCCTGATTTATTACATGGACATGTAACTATTTCTTCATGTCGGTCCAATAAAAACAGCATGATTTCACAAGCAGAACAGGTTTATATATCTATCTATATGTGTATATATATATATATATATATATATATATGTATAACTATCTATATATATATATATATATATATATATTTCTCTTTTTTCTCTCTATATATATCTACTAGCTGTTTCCAGCCAGCTAACGCTCGGCATGCTCATTGCTATCTAATATAAACCTTGTGACATCTCTCTGTCCTTATCAATCTGCTCAGGTGTTCGTTGTTGATAACCAATCCTATGATTTTGTCGATATTGTTGTTGTTAATCAGCTACTGCATCGTTGTCCGGATTATGGGTGGTGATGAGGTGGGGGGCGGGATTGTATGTGGTCGGGATTATGTGTGGTGGGGGGGCGGGATTATGGGTGGTGATGGGGTGGGGGGGCATTATTATGGGTGGTGATGGGGTGGGGGGGCGGGATTATGGGTGGTGTGTTATGAACTGGTGATTCAGAACCACAATGGACCTAGTGGTTAAGAGCACACAAAGTGACCTGATAGTTACTAATAACATAGGACGAGCTCTGAGACGTGGGAACTCTGCTGACCGCAATCCCTAATCCTATCATACCACACTAGAGGTAGCCGTGGAGCGCTCCTGACCAGACCTAGGCGCCTCGGGCACAGCCTGAGAAACTAGCTAGCCCTGAAGATAAAAAAATAAGCCTACCTTGCCTCAGAGAAATTCCCCAAAGGAAAAGGCAGCCCCCCACATATAATGACTGTGAGTAAAGATGAAAATACAAACACAGAGATGAAATAGATTTTAGCAAAGTGAGGCCCGACTTACTGAATAGACCGAGGATAGGAAAGATAGGTTTGCGGTCAGCACAAAAACCTACAAACAACCACGCAGAGGGCGCAAAAAGACCCTCCGCACCGACTAACGGTACGGAGGTGCTCCCTCTGCGTCTCAGAGCTTCCAGCAAGCAAGAAAAACCAATATAGCAAGCTGGACAGAAAATATAGCAAACAAAAGTAACACAAGCAAAACTTAGCTTATGCAGGGCAGACAGGCCACAAGAACGATCCAGGAGAGAGCAAGACCAATACTGGAACATTGACTGGAGGCAAGGAACAAAGAACTAGGTGGAGTTAAATAGAGCAGCACCTAACGACTTAACCTCGTCACCTGAGGAAGTAAACTCAGAAGCCGCAGCCCCACTCACATCCACCAGAGGAAGCTCATAGACAGAACCAGCCGAAGTACCACTCATGACCACAGGAGGGAGCTTGACCACAGAATTCACAACAGTGGTGATGGGGTGGGGGGGCAGGATTATGGGTGGTGATGGGGTGGGGGGATTGTGTGTGGTGATGTGTTGGGGGGCGGGATTGTGTGTGGTGATGGGTTGGGGGGAGGATTATGTGTGGTGATGGGTTGGGGCAGGATTGTGTGTGGTGATGGGTTGGGGGCAAGATTGTGTGTGGTGATGGGTTGTGGGGCGAGATTGTGTGTGGTGATAGGTTGGGGGCGGGATTGTGTGTGGTGATGGGGTGGGGGGCGTGATTGTGTGTGGTGATGGGTTGGGGGGCAAGATTGTGTGTGGTGATGGGTTGGGGGGCGAGATTGTGTGTGGTGATGTGTTGGGGGTGGGATTGTGTGTGGTGATGGGTTGGGGGGCGGGATTGTGTGTGGTAATGAGATGGGGGGCGGGATTGTGTGTGGTGATGGGTTGGGGGGTGAGATTGTGTGTGGTGATGTGGTGGGGGGGCGGGATTGTGTGTGGTGATGGGTTGGGGGACTGGATTGTCTGTGGTGATGAGGTGGGGGCGGGATTGTGTGTGGTGATGTGGTGGAAGGCGGAGCTACTGTGCAGGGGGCAGGATTAGCGAGTAATCACGATGCCTCTTATATATATAGATATCTATATATCTATATATATCTATCTAATATATAAAGCTGAATGTGTGTGTGTGTGTATGTGTGTATGTGTGTATGTCCGGGATTGGCATCTGCACAGTCGCAGCTACAGCCACAAAATTTTGCACAGTCACACGTCTGCACCCCGAGAGCGTCATAGGCTATGCTGTGAGGAGAAATTTTAACCCCGCGCGTTCCAATTCACCAAACAATTTTGCCCCTATCTACATAATGGGGAAAAAGTGAAAGGAAAAGTGTTGGAGGCAAATTGACAGCTGCCAGATGTGAACAAGGGGGACTTAAAGAGTGAGAGCGATGGCGCCAAAGAGTATATACCATACAGCTGCTAAGGTGGGGCCCCGACATGGGATATTCACCACACACGGGGATATGAAGATACACACAAAATGCGCCACACACTACCACGTGCTTGAACACATATCACCCTCAGCACACATTTCACCACACATACACCAACCTCGCCACATAAAAGTCAAAACACAAAAGTCGCCGCTCAAAACTCACCACGCGCAAAACTCGCCAAATGCAAAACTAGGCTCACGCAAAACTTGCCACACTTGCAAAACTCACCTCATGGAAAACTCGTCACACGCAAAACTTGCACATGCGAAAAATTGCCGCATGCACAAAAGTTGCCTCACACAAAACCTGCACGTACTCAAAACGCACCACACATAAAACTCGCCACGCGCAAAACTCGCCATGCACAAAACTTGCTGCACACAAATTGCTACACTAACCTGTCACATGCAACTCGACACACAAAAAGTCGCTACATGCATGTCGCCACATGCAACTCAACACACAACTTGACACATGAAACTCAGCCTAAAACACGCACAAGTCTGGTATTATCCTTCAAAAATAAAAATCTGATTAATAACCAGACAAACTACAAGAGCAACAAATGTACCATATAGGAAATACGGCAGCTGTCAGTCACATGACCTGTCTATTATGTGTATGTGTGAGATAATATATACTGCCAGGGGGAGGGCTTCCTGTTGGCTGGGGATTTATCAGGCTGCCAATTTAGCTTACAAATACTGAGGTAAAAATACTGACCAAATAGCGTGTGAACGCGGTCTAATACAGGAGGAGATGACATACAGATATGCACTATATACAGGGGAGATGACACACAGATATATACTATATACAGGAGAGATGACACACAGGTATATACTATATACAGAAGGAGATCACACACAGGTATATATTATATACAGGAGGAGATGACACACTGGTATATACTATATACAGGGGAGATGACATACATGTACATACTACATACAGGGGAGATGACACACAGGTATATACTATATACAGGGGAGATGACACAGGTATATACTATATACAGGAGGAGATAACACACACATATATACTATATACAGGAGGAGATGACACAGGTATATACTATATACAGGAGGAGATGACAAACAGGTATATACTATATACAGGGGAGATGACACACAGGTATATACTATATACAGGGGAGATGACACAGGTATATACTATATACAGGAGGAGATAACACACACATATATACTATATACAGGAGGAGATGACAGGTATATACTATACAGGAGGAGATGACACACAGGTATATACTATATACAGGAGGAGATGACACACTGGTATATACTATATACAGGGGAGATGACATACATGTACATACTACATACAGGGGAGATGACACACTGGTATATACTATATACAGGGGAGATGACACAGGTATATACTATATACAGGGGAGATGACATACAGGTATATACTATATACAGGAGGAGATGACACACTGATATATACTATATACAGGGAAGATGACATACAGGTACATACAGGGGAGATGACACAGGTATGTACTATATACAGGTGGGATGACACACACGTATATACTATATACATGGGAGATGACACACACGTATATACTATATACAGGGGAGATGACAGGTATATACTATATACAGGAGGAGATGACATACAGGTATATACTATATACAGGAGGAGATGACACACATATATACTATATACAGGGGAGATGACACACAGGTATATACTATATACAGGAGGAGATGACACAGGTACATACTATATACAGGAGGAGATGACACAGGTATTTACTATATACAGGAGGAGATGACACAGGTATATACTATATACAGGGGAGAAGACACAAGTATATACTATATACAGGAGGAGATAACATACAGGTACATACTATATACAGGAGGAGATGACACACAGATATATACTATACACAGGAGCAGATGACACATGTATATACTATATACAGGAGGAGATGACACACAGGTATATACTATATACAGGAGGAGATGACATACAGGTACATACTATATACAGGAGGAGACGACACGTATATACTATGTACAGGAGCAGATGACACACGTATATACTATATACAGGAGCAGATGACACACAGGTATATACTATATACAGGAGGAGTTGACTTACAGGTATATAATATATACAGGAGGAGATGACACACGTATATACTAGTATATACAGGGGGAGATGACATACAGGTATATACTATATACAGGAGATGACATACAGGTATATACTATATATAGGAGGAGATGACATACAGGTATATAGTATATACAGAAGAGATGACATTCAGGTATATACTATATACAGGAGGAGTTGACACATAGGTATATACAATATACAGGAGGAGATGACATACTGCAGGTATATACTATTTAAAGGGGAGATGACATACAGGTATATAATATATACAGGAGATGACACAGGTGTATACTATATATAAGGGAGATTACATACATGTATATACTGAGGGGAAAATGAGAGGTGTGAGGTGAAAATGAGGGGTGTGAAGTGAAAATGAGGGGTGTGAAGTGAAAATGAAAAGGTGTGAGTGCAAAATGAGAGGAGTGAGGGAAAATAATGGAGTGATCGGAAAATGACAGATGTGAGGTCAAAATGACAAGTGTTAGGGGGGAATGAGAGGAGTGAGGGGGAAAATAAAAGGAGTGAGGGGGAAAATAAAAGGAGTGAGGGGGAAAATGTGAGGTGTAAGGGAGAAAATGAGAGATGTGAGGGGGAAAATAAGAGACATGAGGTGCTATAACTAACCACAGATATTTACTATGCCCAGGCAACGCCGGGCTCTTCAGCTAGTATATATATATATATATATATATATATATATATATATATATATTATGGTTCATTATTATTTTCAAGGAATCAAAATGTGGACACTGTTTTCCAGGGCACAAAACAGGAGGCATTTTAAGGGGCACAGTGGTGGGCATTACTAGGTGGGACACCGTGAGGAGCATTGTTTCCATGCCACACAGCAGGTCCAGTAACAGGGACAAATACTGCAGCAGAAGACTCAGCATTGAGGCCACTAGGATGAGGAGTTTGTGGAGGTTGGGGACGCTGCTGGAAATGTGAGAAGTCAAATGTGTCTTTGTTGTAAACTCTGCATATGAGTTGTGGTTGGAAGACGTTGTCATGTCAGTCTGGGCCAGATGGAAAAGATAGGAAAAAGGAAGGACTCCATCAGAAAGAACGTCACCTTAAGTTGCTATCTATAACAGTATTGCAATCTCTCATATGTTTTGCAGGACTGGTATCTGCTACACTATGGTCACCATATGACGGTAATATTGGTGTTGGTCTTTATTTAGTGATTTATTTTCAGTAGCAGCATGGTCAACTATTGAAATTCCCTATACCCACAATTATGGCATACCACCGGTAGTTGTAAACATGGTTACCAGTTTGGAGGCCAACTCAGATGTTTTGGCTCCCTTGTACATAACCCCTAGCTATGCCTCTAATCAAGAGATTTATTTGTTGTGAACCAAACCTTTCAGTCATAAGACCCCTGATAATAAGATGAACGGAGGATGTTGTGTTCAGACCTGCAGATGAACTAGGCAGCAAGTGTTCAATTTTTACACAGCGCTACCACAGGTAAAATAAATAATATATTCACATTGAAATCAAGGGCTGTTCAAGTAATGCATGAGGTTCTCCAGTTGTCAGGGGACTTATTTTTTAATAAAAATTGCAATTAATTAAAATGATAAACAAAATATTTTAACAATAACACAAAATGAGTGTTCAAAAATATATACCTGTTGAAAAGACTGTTACATTTGCATAAATGTAATGTCCAAGTAGCTCATTTTCATTGCTGACAGCTTCCAAGAGTTGCGACTTTTTAAGCTCTACACTACCTTCTCCATTATGTATCTGCAAATAGAATAAGGAATAATATTGATTGCAATAAATATTTTTGTAGATTTACTGAAACAAAAAAAAAAAACATTAGTTTTCCTTGATTTTATTTTTTTGGTCTTTCCTTAAAGGGAAACGGTCACCCCCCCCCCCCCAGGGCGTTTTTAAGTAAGAGTCACCTTCAGCAGCACTAAGGCTGCATTCTGTGAAGGTGGCTCTTATGCTTAGTATCCCTGTTGGCACCTGCGCTCTGCCAACATCTCTCACCTGATGTAAGTTCACGGGCAGCGCGCACGGCGCATGCCCGAGAAATGTTGGCAGAGCACAGGCGCCGGGCAAGTAACAGAAACACAGGAGGCGGCGCACAGACGCAAGACGGAGATGATTGACGTCTCGGAGGCGGTTGACCCCAGGGGAGAAGACTTACCTCCGGGACACAATAGAGGTATGGCGAGCAATTTATAAAAATGATTATTTCAGCATTTATAGGGTTACTAAGAATAAGAGCCACCTTCAAGAAATCCTGACGTGTGCATATACCCTCACAGAATGCAGCCTTAGGGCTGCTGAAGGTGGCTCTTTTACTTATAAATGCCCTGGGGGGGGGGGGTGACAGGTTCCCTTTAAAATCTTATCCTCACATCCTACAAACACACAGATATACACACACCATATAGGTACACATGGGGTCAAAATTGTTGGTACCCATCGTTTAATGACAGAAAAATCCACAATGGTCACAGAAATAACTTGAATCTGACAAAAGTAATAATAAAAAATCTATGAAAATGAGGAAATGAAAGACAGACATTGCTTTTCAACCATGCTTCCACAAAATTTAAAAAAAAAAATGAAACTCATGAAATAGGCCTGGACAGAAATGATGGTACCCTTAACTTAATATTTTGTTGCACAACCTTTTAAAGCAATCACTGCAATTAAATGATTCCTGTAACTGTCAATGAGACTTCTGCACCTCTCGACAGGTATTTTGGCCCACTCCTCAAGAGCAAACTGCTCGAGTTGTCTCATGTTTGAAGGTTGCCTTTTTCAGACCGCATGTTTCAGCTCTTTCCAAAGATGCTCAATAGGATTTAGGTCAGGGCTCATAGAAGGCCACTTCAGAATAGTCCAATGTTTTCCTCTTAGCCACTCTTGGGTGTTTTTAGCTGTGTGTTTTGGGTCATTATCCTGTTGCAAGACCCATGACCTGCGACTGAGATCAAGCTTTCTGAAACTGGGCAGCACATTTCTCTTCAGAATACTTTGACAGTCTTGAGATTTCATTGTACCCTCCACAGATTCTAGACACCGTGTGCCAGATGCAGCAAAGCAGCCACAGAACATAACAGAGCCTCCACCATGTTTCACAATAGGGACAGTGTTCTTTTCTTGATATGATTCATTTTTCTGTCTGTGAGCATAGAGCTGACGTGCCTTGCCAAAAAGTTCTATTTTTGCCTCATCTGTGCATAGTACATTCTCCCAGAAGCTTTGTAGCTTGTCAACATGTAGTTTGGTAAATTCCAGTCTGGCTTTCTTATGATTTTTTTTTTTCAACAATGTGTCCTCCTTCGTCATCTCCCATGAAGTCCACTTTGGCTCAGACAACAACGGATGGTGCGATCTGACACTGATGTTCCTTGAGCTTGAAGTTCACCTTTACTCTTAGAAGTTTTTCTGGGCTCTTTTGTTACCATTCGTATTATCCGTCGCTTTGACTTGTCATAATTTTTCCTCCTACGGCCACATCCAGGGAGGTTGGCTACAGTCCCATGGAACTTAAATTTCTGAATAATATGTGCAACTGTAGTCACAGGAACATCAAGCTGCATGGAGATAGTCTTATAACTTTTACCTTTAACATGTTTCTCTATAATTTTCTTTCTAATCTCCTGAGACAACTCTTTCCTTCGCATCCTCTGGTCCATGTTGTGTGTGATACACACCATGTCACCAAACAGCACAGTGTGTATCTGTAGCCCTATATACAGGCCCACTCACTGATTGCAAGATTGTAGACACCTGTGATGCTAATTAGTGGACAAACCTTGATGTAACATGTCCCTTTTGTCACATTATTTTCAGGTGTACCATCATTTCTGTCCAGGCCTAGTTCATGAGTTTTATTTTTTTTACATTCTGTGTGAAGCATGGTTGTAAAGCAATGGCTGGCTTTCGTTTGTTCATTTTCATAGATTTTTTATTTATTATTACTTTTGTCAGATTTAAGTTATTTCTGTGACCATTGTGGGCTTTTCTGTCATTAAATGAGTGGTACCAACACCAATCGTGTGCATAATTACACTGTGGTCCAGTATCCACATATTACTCATGAATATGAGCCACTCATCATGTTTGCAAAAATAATCCATAAAGGCATACAGAGGAATCCATCATCCATAGGTTAATTCCTTCCCAACACGGCCAATTCTCGCTATTTACATTTTTGTTTTTTCCTCCCCTTATTCCAAGAGCCATAACTTTTATATTTTTGTGTCGACATAGACTTATGAAGGCTTGTACTTGTTGGACAAGTTGTACATTTGAGTTACACCATTCATTTTACTACATACTATAGTGGAAAATGGGGGAAAAAATCCATTTGCAGTTGAACTGTAAAAAATTGCAATTCTGACATTGTTTTTTTGTGAATTGTTTACTTAGTACAATGTGGTGCAAAACAAAATCAGAAATTTGTAAAAAAAAAAAAATATATATATATATATATATTTTTGATTGTGTCTCCATTTTTATTTTATGGTTAATAGAGCTCAGGGCGGTGGAGTTGGTAAGCCAAACCACCTACTCCAACTCCTCAATTTCCCTGACTTCTGACTCCACAGCCTCACAACAGAGCATGTACATAAAGTGCAGCACAGATTCATCTCAACTAAAAGCCCAGATCCTTAGATCAGGAACAGAACAGACATTTATAGGACACTTCATAACTTTCCCGCAAACGTTTACAGCACATCCTGCATTGTACAACAATACCCAATTTATTATACAACTCTGGAAAAAATTAAGAGACCACTGCAAAATGTTCAGTTTGTCTGATTTTTCTCTTTATAGGTATACCAGCTGAAGAGCCCGGCGTTGCCTGGGCATAGTAAATATCTGTGGTTAGTTATAGCACATCACTTCTCTTATTTTCCTATCACGCCTCTCATTTAGCACCTCACTTCTCTCATTTTCCCATCACGACTCATTTTCCCCCTCACATCTTTCATTTTCACCCTCACATCTCTCATTTTCTCCCTCACTCCTCTCATTCCCCCATCACTCCTCTCATTCCCCCCTAACACTTCGACTTCACAGCTGTCATTTTCTGATCACTCCACTATTTTCCCTCACTCCTCTCATTTTGCACTCACACCTCTCATTTTCCCCTCAGCCTCAGTATATACATGTTTGTCAGCTCCCTTATATATAGTATACACCTGTATGTCATCTCCTGTATATAGTATATTCCTGTATGTCATCTCCTCCTGTATATTGTATATACCTATGTGTCATCTCTTCCTGTATCTATAATATAACGCTGGGAGCGTCACTCTGTCCGAAGCCTTTATAGACTGCGCAAGCGCCGGTGCAGTCTGGGCCTCACAGAGTGATGCTCCCAGGAGATCGCGGTATGCGTAAGCACTGAACGCACACCGCGATCTCCACCGGAGAGTCAGGGACCGCCAGGAGGGTAAGTATGAGCTATATTCACCTGTCCCGTTCCACCGCTGTGCGCCGCCATCTTCCCGGTCCTCGGCCTGTGACCTTCAGTTCAGAGGGCGCGATGACACGCTTAATGCGCGCCGGCGGCGCCCTCTGACTGACCAGTCACAGCCAGAGGACCGGGAAGATGGCGGCGCGCAGCGGTGGAACGGGGCCAGGTGAATATAGTAAGTGCTGGGGGGCCTGAGCTGGTGGCGATACCGGCACCTGACCCCCACAGCGCACCAGTGTCCCCGCCTGCTCAGGCCCCCCAGCACTCGGCCCCCAGCGACCATAGGTGAGTATGGTATTTTTTTTTTATATATATATTGCAGCAGCATACGGGGCATATACAATGGGGCCATCAACCATAATGGAGCATCTTATGGGGCCATAAACCATACTGGAGCAGTGTACGGGGGCATATACTATGGAGTATTTTATGGGGGCCATAAACCTTTATGGAGCAGCATATGGGGCATATGGATGGGAGCAGCAAATTAAAGAACGGTGGTGCAGGATGGGAGCAGCACATGACAGAACGGGGGCGCAGGATGGGAGCAGCACATGCCAGAATGGGGGCGCAGGATGGGAGCAGCACATGACAGAATGGGGACGCAGGATGGGAGCAGCACATGACAGGATGGGGGCGCAGGATGGGAGCAGCACATGACAGAACGGGGCGCAGGATGGGAGCAGCACATGACAGAACGGGGCGCAGGATGGGAGCAGCACATGGCAGGATGGGGACGCAGGATGGGTGCAGCACATGACAGGATGGGGACACAGGATGGGTGCAGCACATGACAGGATGGGGACGCAGGATGGGAGCAGCACATGACAGAACGGGGGCGCAGGATGGGAGCAGCACATGACAGAATAGGGCAGCACATGATAGAACGGGGGTGCAGGATGGGAGCAGCACATGTCAGAATGGGGGCGCAGGATGGGAGCAGCACATGACAGGATGGGGACGCAGGATGGGTGCAGCACATGACAGGATGGGGACGCAGGATGGGTGCAGCACATGACAGGATGGGGACGCAGGATGGGAGCAGCACATGACAGGATGGGGGCGGAGGATGGGAGCAGCACATGACAGGATGGGGACGCAGAATGGAAGCAGCACATGACAGGATGGGGACGCAGGATGGGAGCAGCACATGACAGGATGGGGACGCAGGATGGAGCAGCACATACCAGGATGGAGACCATATACCAATATAAATGCTCGCCACCCGGGCTTAGAACGGGTTCAATAGCTAGTATAGTATATACCTGTATGACATCTCTTCTGTATATAGTATATACCTGTATGTCATCTCCTCCTATATATAGTATATACCTGTATATCATCTCCCCTGTATATAGTATATATCTGCTGCATGTCATCTCCTCCTGTTTATACCTATGTGTCATCTCCTCTTTTATATAGTACTAGATGGTGGCCCAATTCTAACGCATCAGGTATTCTAGAATATGCATGTCCACGTAGTATATTGCCCAGTCATGTAGTATATTGCCCAGCCACCTACTATATTGCCCAGCCACGTACTATATTGCCCAGCCACATACTATATTGCCCAGCCACGTAGTATATTGCCCAGCCACGTAGTATATTGCCCAGTCACGTAGTATATTGCACAGCCACGTAATATACATCACAGAGCCACGTAGTATATTGCCCAGCCATGTAGTATATTGCACAGCGACATAGTATATTGCACAGCGACATAGTATACAGCACAGAGCCATGTAGTATATTGCCCAGTCACGTAGTATACAGCACAGACACGTAGTATATTGCCCAGCCAGGTAGTATATTGCCCAGTCACGTATGTAACAGGTTAAAAAATAAAAAAGAAACATACTCACCATCCGAAGAGCCCGTTGCAGTTTCGGCGCTTGTCAGCAGTGTCCGGTCCCAGGATTGGTATGAGCGCAGGACCTTCCATGATGTCGCGGTCACAAGACCGTGACGTCATGGAAGGTCCTTCTCCCATAGCAACTTTGGAAGCAGAACCTGCCGCTTGCAGTGCCGAGGAGAGGAGGCGACGGCGGAAGGTGAGAATAAGGTTTTTTTTTATTATTATTATTTTAACATTAGATCGTTTCACTATTGATGCCGCATAGGCAGCATCAATAGTAAAAAGTTGGGGACACACAGGGTTAATAGAGGTGGTAATGGAGTGCGTTACCCGCGGCATAACGCAGTCCGTTACCACCGGCATTAACCCTGTGTTAGCGGTGACCGGAGGGGAGTATGCGGGCGACAGGCACTGACTGCGGGGAGTAAGGAGCGGCCATTTTCTTCCGGACTGTGCCCGTCGCTGATTGGTTGTATATACCTGCTGTATGTCATCTCCTCCTGTATATAGTATATACCTGTATGTCATCTCTTCTGTACATAGTATACTGTATACCTGTATGTCATCTCCTCCTATATATAGTATATACCTGTATGTCATCTCCCCTGTATATAGTGTATACCTGCTGTATGTCAGCTCCTCCTGTATATACCTATGTGTCATCTCTTTTATATAGTATATACCTGTATGTCATCCCCTCCTGTATATAGTATATACCTGTATATCATCTCCTCCTGTATATAGTATATACCTGTATGTCATCTCCTCCTGTATATAGTATATACCTGTATGTCAGCTCCTCCTGTATATAGTATATACCTGTATGTCATCTCGTCCTATATATAGTATATATCTGTGTGTCATCTGCTCCTGTATTAGACCTCGTTCACACGTTATTTGGTCAGTATTTTTACCTCAGTATTTGTAAGCTAAATTGGCAGCCTGATAAATCCCCAGCCAACAGGAAGCTCTCCCCCTGGCAGTATATATTAGCTCACACATACACATAATACACAGGTCATGTGACTGACAGCTGTTGTATTTCCTATATGGTACATTTGTTGCTCTTGTAGTTTGTCTGCTTATTATTCAGATTTTTATTTTTAAAGGATAATACCAGACTTGTGTTTGTTTTAGGACGAGTTTCATGTGTCAAGTTGTGTGTGTTTAGTTGCGTGTGGCGACATGCATGTAGCGACTTTTGTGAGTTGAGTTTTGTGTGGCGACATGCGTGTAGGAACTTTTTGTGTGTCGAGTTGCATGTGACAGATTAGTGTAGCAAGTTGTGTGCAGCAAGTTTTGTGCATGGCGAGTTTTGCGCGTGGTGAGTTTTATGTGTGGTGCGTTTTGAGTATGTGCAAGTTTTGTGTGAGACAACTTTTGCATGTGTTGCAACTTTTGTGCATATGGCAATTTTTCCGCGTGTGCAAGTTTTGTGTGTGGCGAGTTTTCCATGAGGTGAGTTTTGCACGTGTGGCGAGTTTTGCGTGAGCCTAGTTTTGCATGTGGCGAATTTTGCGCATGGCGAGTTTTGAGTGGCGACTTTTGTGTTTTGACTTTTATGTGGCGAGGTTGGTGTATGTGTGGTGAAATGTGTGCTGAGGGTGGTATATGTGTTCAAGCACATGGTAGTGTGTGGCGCATTTTGTGTGTGTGTTCATATCCCTGTGTGTGGTGAGTATCCCATGTCGGAGCCCCACCTTAGCAACTGTATGGTGTATACTCTTTGGTGCCATCGCTCTCATTCTTTAAGTCCCCCTTGTTCACATCTAGCAGCTGTCAATTTGCCTCCAACACTTTTCCTTTCACTTTTTCCCCATTATGTAGATAGAGGCAAAATTGTTTGGTGAATTGGAACGCGTGGGGTTAAAATTTTGCCTCACAACATAGCCTATGACGCTCTCGGCGTCCAGATGTGTGACTGTGCTAGCTGCGACGGTGCAGATGCCAATCCCGGACATACATACATACACACATAAACACACACATTCAGCTTTATATATTAGATTTTTGAGTAAAATGTAAATTGTGCTTTTAGTCTATAAACTGCTGACAACATGTCTCCAAATTTCCAAGCAATACATTTTGTATTTTTTTCATCTGAAAAGGAGAAATGGTCAAAATTAAAACAAAAACAAAAACAGTGCTTTCAGACCCCAAATCATGCAAAGAAAACAAGTTCATAATAATTTAGAAACAACAAAACTAATGTTTTAACTTGGGTAGAGTTCAGAAATCAATATTTTGTGGAATAACCATGATTTTTAATCACAGCTTTCATGCGTCTTCGTACGCTTTTCTTCAGCCTTTCACACTGCTTCCGGCTCAAAAAATGTAAGCAGTTCTTCTTTGTTTGATGGCTTGTTCCAATGGGGTTCAGGTCTGGAGATTAGGCTGTCCATGACAGGGTTTTGATGTGGTGGTCTCTTAATTTTTGCCAGAGCTGTATTTCTTAGGAGTTGGAGTCGGTTCATTTTATTCCGATTCCAACTCCGACTCCACCAAAATGGATGCTGACCCTACAGCTCTGTCAGCTGTCTGAGGGCTTATTTTTTTTGTGGGGTCAGACAATGTTTTTATTGATACCATTGATACATTTCTTACAGCAACTATTACAGCCACAAAAACCCTCCACAATTTTGGCAATTTGACATTTTTCCTGTTTATTGTTTTAATGGATTGGGTTAGTTATTTTTATATTCTGATAGCTCAGACATATGTGTATTTTTTAATATTTTTATTATATTAATATTTAATGGAGGTAAAGGGAAGCAATTTTCACTTTTGTGTTTGTTTAGGAAAATTGACAGTCATCTTGTGTTTCTTCCATTTTCTAATAATTGTGCCAACAGTTGTTGCCTTCTCACTAAGCTGCTTGCCTATTATCCTGTAGCCCATCTCAGCCTTGTGCAGGTCTACAATGTTGTCCCTGGTGTCCTTAGACCGCTCTTTGATCTTGGCCATGGTGGAGAGGTTGGAGAGTGAATGATTGATGAATGAGTATGTGGCCAGGTGTCTTTTATACAGGTAATGAGTTCAAAGAGGTGCAATTAATACAGGTAAAGGAAAACTAACACGTCTGTGAATTCTTGCTGGTTAGTAGGTGATGAAATACCGTATATACTCGAGTATAAGCCGAGATTTTCAGCCCAAATTTTTGGGCTGAAAGTGCCCCCCTCGGCTTATACTCGAGTCACGGTAGCGGTGGGGTCGGCGGGTGAGGGGGTGAGGGCGCTGAGGTATACTTACCTAGTCCCAGCGATCCTCGCGCTGTCCCTGCCGTCCCACGGGCTTCGGCGCTGCAGCTTCTTCCTCTCTTCAGCGGTCACGTGGGACCGCTCATTACAGAAATGAATAAGCGGCTCCACCTCCCATAGGGGCGGAGCCGCTTATTCATTTCTCTAATCAGCGGTGCCGGTGACCGCTGATAGAGAAAGAAGCTGCGGCACCGAAGACAGGAGGGGACAGCGCGAGGATCGCCAGGACTAGGTAAGTATAGCATATTCACCTGTCCTCGTTCCAGCCGCCGGGCGCCGATCCATCTTCCCGGCCGGCGCCTCCATCTTCCCGGCGTCTCTGCTCTCTGACTGATCAGGCAGAGGGCGCGATGACGCATATAGTGTGCGCGGCGCCCTCTGCCTGATCAGTCAGAGCAGAGACGCCGGGAAGATGGAGGCGCCGGAACGAGACGCCGGGAGTTGCAATCAAGGGAGGTGAGTATGTGTTTTTTTTTCTTTATTGCGGCAGCGGCGGCACAAATTTATGTGGAACATCTATGGGGCACAGTGAACGGTGCAGAGCACCGTATATGGCACAGCACAGCTATGGGGCACAGTGAACGGTGCAGAGCACCGTATATGGCACAGCACAGCTATGGGGCACAGTGAACGGTGCAGAGCACCGTATATGGCACAGCACAGCTATGTATGGGGCACAGTGAACGGTGCAGAGCACCGTATATGGCACAGCACAGCTATGGGGCACAGTGAACGGTGCAGAGCACCGTATATGGCACAGCACAGCTATGTATGGGGCACAGTGAACGGTGCAGAGCACCGTATATGGCACAGCACAGCTATGGGGCACAATGAACGGTGCAGAGCACCGTATATGGCACAGCACAGCTATGGGGCACAGTGAACGGTGCAGAGCACCGTATATGGCACAGCACAGCTATGGGGCACAGTGAACGGTGCAGAGCACCGTATATGGCACAGCACAGCTATGGGGCACAGTGAACGGTGCAGAGCACCGTATATGGCACAGCACAGCTATGTATGGGGCACAGTGAACGGTGCAGAGCACCGTATATGGCACAGCACAGCTATGGGGCACAGTGAACGGTGCAGAGCACCGTATATGGCACAGCTATGGGGCACAGTGAACGGTGCAGAGCACCGTATATGGCACAGCTATGGGGCACAGTGAACGGTGCAGAGCACCGTATATGGCACATCTATGGGGCACAATGAACGGTGCAGAGCACCGTATATGGCACAGCTAGGGGGCACAATGAACGGTGCAGAGCACTATATGGTTCACACCTATGGGGAAATATGAACGGTGCAGAGCACTATATGGTTCACACCTATGGGGAAATATGAACGGTGCAGAGCACTATATGGCACAGCTATGGGGAAATAATGATCTATTTTTATTTTTGAAATTCACCGGTAAATGCTGCATTTCCACCCTAGGCTTATACTCGAGTCAATAAGTTTTCCCAGTTTTTTGTGGCAAAATTAGGGGGGTCGGCTTATACTCGGGTCGGCTTATACTCGAGTATATACGGTACTTATTTTCATACCATAAAATGCTATTTAATTATTTAAAAATCATACAATGTTATTTTCTGTTTTTTATTTTTAGATTATGTCTCTCACAGTTGAAGTGTACCTACGATACAAATAATAGACCTCTCCATTCTATATAGGTGGGAACATTTGAATAATCGGCAGTGTATCAAAAGCGTAGTTTCCCCACTTTATAGATCATACTCCCTGACGCATGCACCCATATAATTATTATATCTCTACCTACCTTGCCTGTGAGTCAATTGTGCCTGGTTTGATTCAAACTTAATCCATGTATAGTAATTTATCACTAAGCTACAGTTGTGGCACATACGGTATATCTTTGTACGCCTGGAATCTTTTGTATGGGGCTCTATAAATGTAAACACTTAGCACTAGAGATGAGCGAGCATTAAAGGGAATCTGACACCCCAAAATTCGCCTATAAGCTAAAGCCACCGGCATCAGGGGCTTATCTACAGCATTCTGTAATGCTGTAGATAATTCATAATACACTACTAACCAAAAGAAATTCATGATTAGCTTGTTTTTGGTCATTCTGCCTCTCAAAAATGGATGTGGTTGGGATTAAGGTTAGGGGTGTGTTTGGGTTAGGGTTTCAGTTAGAATTGGGGGTTTCCACTGTTTAGGCACATCAGGGGCTCTCCAAACGCAACATGGTGTCCCATCTCAATTCCAGTCAATTTTGCATTGAAAAGTCAAACGGCGCTTCCGAGCTCTGCCATGCGCCCAAACAGTGGTTTACCCCCACATATGGGGTATCAGCGTACTCAGCACAAATTGCACAACAACTTTTGGGGTCCAATTTCTTCTCTTACCCTTGGGAAAATAAAAAATTGGGGGCAAAATATCATTTTTTGTGAAAAAAATTGATTTTTTATTTTTACGGCTCTGCATTATAAACTTCTGTGAAGCACTTGGTGGGTCAAAGTGCTCACCACACATCTAGATAAGTTCCTTAGGTGGTTTAGTTTCCAAAATGGTGTCACTTGTGGGGGGGTTTCAATGTTTAGGAACATCAGGGGCTCTCCAAATGCAACATGGCGTCCCATCTCAATTCCAGTGAATTTTGCATTGAAAAAGTCAAATGGCGCTCCTTCCCTTCCGAGCTCTGCCATGCGCCCAAACAGTAGTTTACCCCCACATATGGGGTATCAGCGTACTCAGGACAAATTGTACATCAACTTTTGGGGTCCAATTTCTCCTGTTACCCTTAGTAAAATAAAACAAATTGGAGTAGTATATATTTTGCAAAAAAAAAGTTAAATGTTCATTTTTTTTAAACATTCCAAAAATTTCTGTGAAACACCTGAAGGGTTAATAAACTTCTTGGATGTGATTTTGAGCACCTTGAGGGGTGCAGTTTTTAGAATGGTGTCACACTTGGTTATTTTCTATCATACAGACCCCTCAAAATGACTTCAAATGTGATGTGGTCCCTAAAAAAAAATATGTTGTTGTAAAAGTGAGAAATTGATTTAACCCTTATAACTCCCTAACAAAAAAAAATTTTGGTTCCAAAATTGTGCTGATGTAAAGTAGACATGTGGGAAATGTTACTTATTAAGTATTTTGTGTGACATATCTCTGTGATTTAAGGGCATAAAAATTGCAAAATTTTAAAAATTTTTGCCAAATTTCCGTTTTTTTTTTTCACAAATAAACGCAGGTAGTATCACACAAATTTTACCACTATCATGAAGTACAATATGTCACGAGAAAACAGCGTAAGAATCACCGTGATCCGTTGAAGCCTTCCAGAGTTATAACCTCATAAAAGGACACTGGTCAGAAATGCTAAAATTGGCCCAGTCATTAACGTGCAAACCACCCTAGGGGGTAAAGGGGTTAAAGGGGCATGTCACGGCGGCGACCCGGTCCGTGACCCTGGGCACCCACGTTAAAGCGAAGGTCTTTAAAGGGGTTTTTGAAATAAAGAAAGTTTGTGACGCGACCTGTGGTATTCGGTCAGAGGTGACCAACGCTGCTTAAAGGGGTCCTCTGGGGTGATGTTATGGCAGCCAGATGGTATAACTTCCCACAGGTGAAGTAGGTCCCCAGGGCTCCCAGTGAATAGATGGAAGTTGGTGAGTGGTGCAGTAAAGTATAAAGGACGCAGTTGTGCAGTCTTTTTACCTGGTTTACTGATGGTAGAAGGCAGCCACAATCCAGGGCACCAGATCACAGGTACAGGCAGGGTCCGGCCGGCTTGGAAGTGTGCCGCCCCTGGGTCCTGGTCATCACAGTAATGTTACTTTCCTCATGGGGAGAATAATGTTACGTTTGGAGGCAAGAAAGGATAACTGTCACCAGGTATCACAAGCATGCAACATATTCACACTCCAGCCCACCAGGGGGAGCTTTTGACCCTATTTACTAGGTGACTCCCCATATATATATATAACTGGTAGTCTGTAGGGAAAGTAGGAAAGTTCCAGATAGCCGTCTGAGGAGGATAGAGGGTTCACGGAGCTGTGCATGCCCTAAGAGCTGCAGCTCCCAGAAAGAGACACATAGGAAGCCGAATTCGTTGCAGTGAGTGTGCAGGAAAACAAAGCACAGGAGAGGATACCAGAAGGGGACCAGCCCCGAGCAGGCTGCCTCCTTCTGTGGCGCAGATAACTGGTAGCCGGAACACCGAGGTAGTAAGAACCTCTATGCCTTACTTCAGAGACCGGCAGGCAGCTAATTGCACGATACTTGTCTGCACCTACACCCAGGAGGCACGGTGACACCCCACAGAGCCGGGTTATCTAAGAGACCCTATAAACAGGCTCAAGTCACCAGTCATATGGGTTTTATCCTATCCTATGTGGGGGACAGAGAGAAACAGAAACACCACATCTGTGAAGACCTTACGAGAGGCTTAGCAGTAAGGGACTACACCACTACAGCGCAAGGGAAGGCTATTGATTTCCTCCTGGACAAGGGGACTCTGGACTTGCCTCCAAACCGGCCGGACCCTACCTGCCCTGTGATCTGATGCTCTGGACAGTGGCTGCTGAAACCAACAGTAAACAAGGTAAAGAGACTGCAATCCTGTGTCCTCGTTCTTCACTGCACCTCTCACCATTCTGCTATCTACATACTGGGAAGAACTGGGGATATGCTTCACCTTTGGGAAGGTATACCATCTAGCTGCCATGACATCACCCCAGCGGACCCCTTAAAAGCAGCATCGGTCACCCTGACCGAATACCACAGGTGGCATCACGAACATAAACTCTATTCCCTTTAAAGACCTTTCCCTTCTACATGGGTGCCCTGGGCCACGGACTGGGTCACAGCCATCATGACATCCCCCTGTGAACACCGGACCCGGTACCGAGTACCCCACGGCCCTGGCGGGCGACTCATATTGGCGTCACGAACAGGATGGACCGATCTTCAAAATTGGGTCATGTGAGCCTAAAAGACTGTGCCTAACTGTTTTTGTGCTCAGAGACTGTGTATCGCAAAAGACCGCCAAAATTGCCACCAAAATCGCTGCCATTACAGCGCCATGTGGCGTGCAGGAGTGGGGCGTGTTGTCGTGGGCGTAGCCTGGAAAAATGACACGAAAGTAAAAGCCGCCTCTCACAGATACTACTATATCCGAAGGATATGCCCATCAACCAAAAAGATCCACCTCCTTGTTTGGGATGGAGGAGGAAGGAGCAGTGACCGCCCACAACACGAAGATGCCAACACAGACCTGGTTGGTAAGATGGTGAGCGGAGGTCACCCGGAGGAGGGGGAGTAAGCCCTCAGCTGTACTGGCCAATCGGAGGAGGAAGATGCCCCGCCGTCATGTATGAACCCGGAGGTTCTTGGTGCGGAGGTCGAGGAGCTGTGTCGTCAGCTCCGGAGGTCACAGTACCGTGCAGCTGCCAGCATCCAGGAGCAGCAGCACAGCCAGTCCTCGGAGTCCCGGCCTGCAACGGAGAAGACCGGCACTGAAGACACCACAGCGGCAGGTAATAATACCAACCCTGCCCCGGTAGCCGAGGACCCTGCCCTGCTAGTGCCCATTGATGCTCTGCCAGCACCACCACCCGGTCGGGTATGTGGCCGCCTAGAGTGGGAGCTTCCCTGGGAGACCTTAGAGACTTCTGATGCCCCGCTGCAGCACACCAAAAAGACTGTAGACATCCAAGGGGCAGGGATCTCTACCCTGGTGACCGCGTCACCTACACCAGACATTGGGGAGATAAGGGGTGGTACGCCCTCCATGTTCATAAATGTGAGCTAAATCAGGAAAAACCGCCACCTCGCGGCCTGGAGCCACTACCACCAGCGACTCCATGCTACCCATCATCCCCTCCACCTGGCCAGGTGACCCCTGCACCGGTCACCATGTGTACAAAGGCCACACAGACCACCATCAGACAGACCTCAGTGGGCACCCAGATGCCTATTCAGAGCGTGGACTCCTTGTATGTACTGCGAGGGGATCGCCCAAATCCAGAGGTGCTGCCGTGAAAACTACCACAGCCAAGATAAAGCAACGCTAAAAATGACTGTAAATAGTTAACTCTTTTGCTGTTCAGAAATTTATTGAACCTGACCAGGGTTTCCACTTAAAGGGGTCCCACGTTAAAAGGGATCCTATGTTTTGCACAGTTGCCTTTCATTTAAAGACACTGGAGGTCATGGACAGTGAATGGCTCACAAACTTTGCTTGTAAATATTTTGCACCTTCGTAAAGGTGCTTCCAACTGGTTTTACAAAGAAGCTTTTAAAGAGACTGCATCTAATATTGCTTTGAAAGTTGTTTTGTTTTCCAGAGACCTGAAGAAAAACCAGTCTGGCGCGGCAGGATTCCAGGTCTGGATGCACGCCTTGTAGCTCGCCCAAACCCGACGTTGAGGGTTAATGACGGGTCCCTCGTATCGTTGCTGCTGTTACAAAGTTATTGATTGATTTGAATATTACTGATTGACTTGTGTACTAATTGCACTACCTCAGTATTGAGAAGACTTGAATGTCGATATGCTGCATTTTGCTGAAAGTAATATCCCAAGTTGGTTAAAGTTGTATTCTATATGAAAGTTAATATATTAAAGAATTAATATAGTGAGTAAGAATAAAAATTGAGACTTGAACTTAGATAGAATTGTATGTTATATAGCTGCTAGTATATAGAAGTTAGTAAGTTGATATTGTGAACTTGAATAAACTGATATTTTGATAGTATTATATGAAAGAAGTAGATGATGCACTTTTGGATAAAATGGAGAAAATAAAGTAACCTGCGGGGGTTGGACGAAGACTTAACACTTAAAAGATAGAATACCCGTAAGGGTCATCACATTTCAGTTAGTTAATTGTTGCACTGTTCCATTAAATTGTTCTATGTTTAAAAGTGGATCCACAATGTAAATATGTTTTGCAACGTTGAAGTGTCCTTACCTCCCATAAAGGGAAGCTCTAGTTTACATAATATTAATTAGTTTTATAAGTTTTATAGCATTCCAAAAATTGTATGTCTTCTTGCACTAACATGTATTGTTGTTCTTCTTTTCCCAGTCCGGAAGTACTGGATTTACCTGCGGGGGAGTGTGGCGCCCCAGGGTCCTGGTCATCACAGTAATGTCGCTTACCTCACGGGGAGAGTGATGTTACGTTTGGAGGCAAGAAAGGATAACTGTTGCCAGGTACCACAAGCATGCAACATATTCACACTCCAGGCCACCAGGGCGAGCTTTTGATCTTATTTACTAGGTGACTCCCCATATATATATATAACTGGTAGTCTGTAGGGAAAGTAAGAAAGTTCCAGATAGCCGTCTGAGGAGGATAGAGGGTTCACGGAGCTGTGCATGCCCTAAGAGCTGCAGCTCCCAGAAAGACACATAGGAAGCCGAATTCGTTGCAGTGAGCGTGCAGGAAAGAAAAGCACGGGAGAGGATAGCAGAAGGGGACCAGCCCCCAGCAGGCTGCCACCTTCTGTGGCGCAGATAACCGCTAGCTGGAACACCGAGGTAGTAAAGACCTCTACGCCTTACTTCAGAGACCGGTTTTATCCTATCCTATATGGGGGACAGAGAGAAAGAGAAACACCACATCTGTGAGGACCTTATGAGAGGCTTAGCAGTAAGGGACTACACCACTACAGTGCAAGGAAAGGCTATTGATTTCCACCTGGACAAGGGGACTCTGGACTTGCCTACAAACCGGCCGGACACTACCTGCCCTGTGATATGGTGCTCTGGACTGTGGCTGCTGAAGCCAACAGTAAACAAAGTGAAGAGACTGCAATCCTGTGTCCTCGTTCTTCACTGTACCTCTCACAATTCTACTATCTACATACTGGGAAGATTTGGGGATATACTTCACCTGTGGGAAGGTATACCATCTAGCTGCCATAACATCACCCCAGTGGACCCCTTAAAGCAGTGTCGGTCACCCTGACCGAATACCACAGGTGGCGTCACGAACATAAACTCTATTCCCTTTAACCCCTTTACCCCCAAGGGTGGTTTGCACGTCAATGACCAGGCCAATTTTTACAATTCTGACCACTGTCCCTTTATGAGGTTATAACTCCGAAACGCTTCAACGGATCCTGGTGATTCTGACATTGTTTTCTCGTGACATATTGTACTTCATGATAGTGGTAAAATTTCTTTGATAGTACCTGCGTTTATTTGTGAAAAAAACGGAAATTTGGCGAAAATTTTGAAAATTTCGCAATTTTCAAACTTTGAATTTTTATGCAATTAAATCACAGAGATATGTCACACAAAATACTTAATAAGTAACATTTCCCACATGTCTCCTTTACATCAGCATAATTTTGGAACCAATTTTTTTTTTTGTTAGGGAGTTATAAGGGTTAAAAGTTGACTAGCAATTTCTCATTTTTACAACACCATTTTTTTTTAGGGACCACGTCTCATTTGAAGTCATTTTGAGGGGTCTATATGATAGAAAATGCCCAAGTGTGACACCATTCTAAAAACTGCACCCCTCAAGGTGCTCAAAACCACATTCAAGAAGTTTATTAACCCTTCAGGTGTTTAATAGGAATTTTTGGAATGTTTAAATAAAAATGAACATTTAACTTTTTTACACAAAAAATTTACTTCAGCTCCAATTTGTTTTATTTTACCAAGGGTAACAGGAGAAATTGGACCCAAAAAGTTGTTGTCCAATTTGTCCTGAGTACGCTGATACCCCATATGTGGCAGTAAACCACTGTTTGGGCGCATGGGAGAGCTCGGAAGGGAAGGAGCGCTATTTGACTTTTCAATGCAAAATTGACAGGAATTGAGATGGGACGCCATGTTGCGTTTGGAGAACCACTGATGTGCCTAAACATTGAAACCCCCCACAAGTGACACCATTTTGGAAAGTAGACCCCCTAAGGAACTTATCTAGAGGTGTGGTGAGCACTTTGACCCACCAAGTGCTTCACAGAAGTTTATAATGCAGAACCGTAAAAATAAAAAATCATATTTTTTCACAAAAATTATATTTTTGCCCCCAATTTTTTATTTTTCCAAGGGTAAGAGAAGAAATTGGACCTCAAAAGTTGTTGTCCAATTTGTCCCGAGTACGCTGATACCCCATATGTGGCAGTAAACCACTGTTTGGGCGCATGGGAGAGCTCGGAAGGGAAGGAGCGCCGTTTGACTTTTCAATGCAAAATTGACAGGAATTGAGATGGGACGCCATGTTGCGTTTGGAGAGCCACTGATGTGCCTAAACATTGAAACCCCCCACAAGTGACACCATTTTGGAAAGTAGACCCCCTAAGGAACTTATCTGGATGTGTGGTGAGCACTTTGACCCACCAAGGGCTTCACAGAAGTTTATAATGCAGAGCCATAAAAATAAAACAAAATTTTTTTCCCACAAAAATTATATTTTAGCCCCCAGTTTTGTATTTTTCCAAGGTTAGCAGGAGAAATTGGACCCTAAATGTTTGGTCTGCAGGCGTCACATTGCGTTTGCAGAGCCCCTAATGTACCTAAACAGTAGAAACCCCCCACAAGTGACCCCATATTGGAAACTAGACCTCTCAATGAACTTATCTAGATGTGTTGTGAGAACTTTGAACCCCCAAGTGTTTCACTACAGTTTATAACGCAGAGCCGTGAAAATAAAAAATCTTTTTGTTTTCCCACAAAAATTATTTTTTAGCCCCCAGTTTTGTATTTTCCCAAGGGTAACAGGAGAAATTGGTCCACAAAAGTTGTTGTCCAATTTGTCCTGAGTACGCTGATACCCCATATGTTGGGGTAAACCCCTGTTTGGGCACACAGGAGAGCTCGGAAGGGAAGGAGCACTGTTTTACTTTTTCAACGCAGAATTGGCTGGAATTGAGATCGGACGCCATGTCGTGTTTGGAGAGCCCCTGATGTGCCGAAACAGTGGAAACCCCCCAATTATAACTGAAACCCTAATCTAAACACACCCCTAACCCTAATTCCAACGGTAACCCTAACTACACCTCTAACCCTGACACACCCCTAACCCTAATCCCAACCCTATTCCCAACTGTAAATGTAATCTAAACCCTAACCCTAACTTTAGCCCCAACCCTAACTGTAGCCCCAACCCTAGCCCTAACCCTAACCCTAGCCCTAACCCTAGCCCTAACCCTAGCCCTAACCCTAGCCCTAACCCTAGCCCGAGCCCTAACCCTAGCCCTAACCCTAGCCCTAACCCTAACCCTAGCCCTAGCCCTAACCCTAGCCCTAACCCTAGCCCTAGCCCTAACCCTAGCCCTAACCCTAGCCCTAACCCTAGCCCTAGCCCTAACCCTAGCCCTAACCCTAGCCCTAATGGGAAAATGGAAATAAATACATTTTTTTTTATTTTTCCCTAACTAAGGGGGTGATGAAGGGGGGTTTGATTTACTTTTATAGCGAGTTTTTTAGCGGATTTTTATGATTGGCAGCCGTCACACACTGAAAGACCCTTTTTATTGCAAAAAATATTTTTTGCAATACCACATTTTGAGAGCTATAATTTTTCCATATTTAGGTCCACAGAGTCATGTGAGGTCTTGTTTTTTGCGGGACGAGTTGACGTTTTTATTGAAAACATTTTTGGGCACGTGACATTTTTTGATCGCTTTTTATTCCGATTTTTGTGAGGAAGAATGACCAAAAGCCAGCTATTCATGAATTTCTATTGGGGGAGCCGTTTATACCGTTCCGCGTTTGGTAAAATTGATAAATTAGTTTTATTCTTCGGGTCAGTACGATTACAGCGATACCTCATTTATATCATTTTTTTATGGTTTGGCGCATTTATACGATAAAAACTATTTTACAGAAAAAATAATTATTTTTGCATCGCTTTATTCTCAGGACTATAACTTTTTTATTTTTTTGCTGATGATGCTGTATGGCGGCTCTTTTTTTGCGGGACAATATGACGCTTTCAGCGGTACCATGGTTATTTATATCTGTCCTTTTGATCGCGTGTTATTCCACTTTTTGTTCGGCGGTATGATAATAAAGCGTTGTTTTTTGCCTCGTTTTTTTTTTTTTTTTCTTACGGTGTTTACTGAAGGGGTTAACTAGTGGGACAGTTTTATAGGTCGGGTCGTTACGGACGCGGCGATACCAAATATGTGTACTTTTATTGTTTGTTTGTTTTTATTTAGATGAAGAAATGTATTTATGGGAATAATATTTTTTTTTTTTTTTCATTATTTTGGAATATTTTTTTTAATTTTTTTTAATTTTTTTTACACATTTGGAAAAATTTTTTTTTACTTTTTTACTTTGTCCCGGGGGGACATCACAGATCAGTGATCTGACAGTTTGCACAGCACTCTGTCAGATCACTGATCTGACATGCAGCGCTGCAGGCTTCACAGTGCCTGCTCTGAGCAGGCTCTGTGAAGCCACCTCCCTCCCTGCAGGACCCGGATCCGCGGCCATCTTGGATCCGGGGCTGGAGGGAGCAGGGAGGGAGGTGAGACCCTCGCAGCAACGCGATCACATCGCGTTGCTCCGGGGGTCTCAGGGAAGCCCGCAGGGAGCCCCCTCCCTGCGCGGTGCTTCCCTGCACCGCCGGCACATCGCGATCATCTTTGATCGCGGTGTGCCAGGGATTAATGTGCCAGGGGCGGTCCGTGACCGCTCCTGGCACATAGTGCCGGATGTCAGCTGCGATAAGCAGCTGACACCCGGCCGCGATCGGCCGCGCTCCCCCCGTGAGCGCGGCCGATCGGCTATGACGTACTATCCCGTCCAGGGTCAGATAAGCCCAGGGCACCTCGACGGGATAGTACGTCTAAGGTCACAGAGGGGTTAAAGACCTTTCCCTTTACATGGGTGCCACGGACCAGGTCACAGCCACCGTGACATCCCCCTGTGAACACCGGACCCAGTACAGAGTACCCCACCGCCCTGGCGGGCAACTCAGAAGCGAATTCAGAGTCCAGATTTATCAGGTGGATTTAAAAGCCTTCCTTCTATCGCTGTGTGTTATAGTCCCTTACTGCCTATGGCTTTGTAGCAAGGTCCTCTCAGTTATCTCTGTCCTTTGTGTAAGTGGGACACAAATCCGTATGACAGGTGACTCAAGCCTTTTTACAGGGTCTCTATCATGACCCGGGCTGTATGTGTCACTGTGTCTCCTGGGTGTTAGGGCGAACAGGTGATATATAATCGAGCTGTGCTGCCGGTTTCTGCTATGTGTCTTAGAGTCCCTCAAAAGCCTCGGTCTTCTGGCTACCGGTGTCTGCACTCAATCAGGGATGTAGTCCAGTCCCTGCTACTCTCCCCTGTTGTCTCACTCCTATGCTTTGTTCTCCGGCATGTTAGCTAAAGGCTGCTCTTCCTTCTGCATCTCATTATCTAGGAGCTACAGCACTTCAGGCTGTACGGCCCCTCACCTGTCCTTCTGCCTCAGACTGCTCCAGTCTGCTGTCTGGCACCAACTGTCTAAGGCTATGTGCACACGTAGGAAGGGTCCTCTGCGGGTTCTCCCGCAGTGGATTTGATAAATCTGCAGGGCAAAACCGCTGCGGTTATCCCTGCAGATTTATCACGGTTTGTCTTGCGGTTTCCGCTGCGGGTTACTCCTGCACTTGTTTTACTATTGATGCTGCATATGCAGTAATGTTAAAAATAATTTAAAAAATGGTTATACTCACCCCTCAACGTCCCGATCTCCTTGGGGCTGCACGCGGCGGTCCGGTTCCAAAGAAGCTATGCGAGAAGGACCTTCATGACGTCACGGTCATGTGACCGCGACGTCATCGCAGACCCTGCTCGCATAGCAACTCTGCGACCGGACGGCAGCGTGCAGCACTGAGAGGTGAGTATATCATTATTTTTTATTTTAATTCATTTTTTTTTTTACACAAATATGGTTCCCAGGGCCTGGAGGAGAGTCTCCTCTCCTCCACCCCGGGTACCATCCGCACATTACTTCCCGCATGGTGGGCATAGCCACATGCGGGAAGTAAGCAGATCAATGCATTCCTATGTGTGCAGAATCGCCGCGATTCTGCACAAAAGAAGTGACGTGCTGCGGATTGTAAACCGCTGCGTTCCCGCTCGTTTTTTCCGCAGCATGTGCACAGCGTTTTCGGGTTTCCCATAGGTTTACATTGAACTGTAAACTCATGGGAAACTGCAGCAAAATCCGCACCGTGTGCACATAGCCTTAATCTTCCAAACTGCCTAGCAACTAAGTCCTCCCGACGAAAGAGAGAGCAGCTCCCCTGCCTGTCTCCAGGCATGGCATTACCCTCCCCGAGAGGAAGGCAATACCACTGTGGTACCTGAACTCCTGGGGTGCCACAAATCCAGACAAGTTTTTCCCTGCTTTTTTGTAGTGCTATATACCACCGAAATGTACCACAGAGGCTGAGAGTGAATGAATGAACAAGCTCACTAATACTGTATAGTATTGAGCAGATATAGTGCATTGTGCATGTAGCTCCTGCAGGAGCTATGTTCTTCAAATCGGGGTTTTGAACGATTGGTGATGATCTAAACACATGGACCACTATCGAATAGAAACACCATGCAGTGCTTATAATACGTAAAAACTCTTACGAAATGATAGATACAATTTAAAAACATTAAAGTGAGTGGTAACCATCGAGAACTAATATTTTTGTGAGACAGCTTTACAAGGGAGATCAGCAATTTGAATGTTGCTGCTGCTTCCTCCCACACAAAATCTTTGTACTACGTATGGGTTTATAGTTTGTGTTTTTTTTATGAATAACATTTTATACCTCAACTCTTTGCACAGATCCATGTATGGTCTTCAAAGTATCTTTGTACAAAACAAATATGGCAACAGCGTAACCATTTACAGTCTCACCAAATAGGTACCTAAATCAATACAATAAGAGAATATTAGCATAATGTCCAATTCATCATCTATAACTCAAAATAACAAGTTATTAGATTTAAAACTGATAATTGACTTGTTCTTACGTGGCCTTAATATTTACAACTAGCTCTTCATCCTTGAAATAGAAAAACTTCTTTTTTGTTTCCAGCTCAACATTGAAAGTTGGAAGCACTGTAACAAAAATAAATAATCAAAAAGCAATTTGTTAATAAGGTGAAGACAAATAGTGAAACAAAAAATAATCAAAAAGCCTAAAAAAAAGAAAAATTAACAAACATTGCTATCAATGGCTTAAAGTGTCTACTTATAAGAATAAGGTGCTTACAGATCTCCAATAAGAACAAAGTATTTGACGTGTTGAAACTACTTCTATACATTTAATTTTGATAGCCAAAATCAAAATGATTTGCCGATATTTACTAAATAGTTAAAATTACAAAGTGCTTGTAAAAACAATCAATGTCAGAATTTACATGTTAATAAAAATTCTGTTCATTTTCCAGATGTGAGACTTTTAATTCTGTAGTATATAGCTGATTGTATACAGTAGGATACCGGCCAACTCTACTGTTTATCAGAGGTGGCCTATGTCATAGACATGAAGCGCAGAACTTACAAGTTATGGTCTGAATGTGGCCAGATCCAACAAGATCCAATGCCCCTGAACCCTTCAATGCTCTAATAGCAAAGTGGCCTCTGTTTGCTGCATAAGAGAATGCAAATTCCAGACCAGGGACTGGACCATGTAAATCATTCAAAAGCAAACCTTTCAAAATATATCTGTAAATCTATGGTACGTCTTTACTTCCTGACAGTTTAGTAACTTACATGTACAGGAGTGGCCCAAGGATGTACTTAGTAACTCAAGATTCCAGAAGTAACCTATGCATGCATGAAAATTAAATTATGCTTGACAGCAATGCTATATGCAGTATTAGTAACTAGAGGTGAGCAGATCTTTTGAAATTCAAACGCATGCGCTTCACCAAATTTTCCTGAAAAATTCTATTTGTGGTGATAAATTTACGGTAAATCTAAATTCTGCAAAGATTCTAAATGCCCAGAAAAGATGTGTATAACATCAGGAGGTCTCCTAGGGAATAAAGGGAATCTTTCAACACGTTTTTGCTATGTAATCTGATGACATCATGAGGTTGGGGCTGAGTTACTTATTAGGCTGTGTGCTGTTGTTTCCATACAATGATTGTTTTATCATCAGTAGATTATTACTGCCCAGGCAAGGTCCCTCATGCCAAGTGGTCTGATCATGCCCATCCTCTGATAAGCAGCTTACTGTAAATAGACAATGTTCCCAAAAAGCTGCGCTGTGGGCGAACTCTGCTTTATGAGATCTGCTACATGCTACATCTAAAATATTTTATTGTGGCCCAATTGCTGCATGGGATGGGGTGCAAAAATTATCTTTGATTGTGGAGTATCAATAGCTTTTTTTTTTTTGTTAACTGAAGAAGTAGCTTTTCATATGCAGTCCAAACATTATCCCTTTATTTAAGCATACAAACAATTGTGCTCTTTTGAATGTGAAAAAGTAATGGCTTCTGAAAAGGAATAAAAAAAAGTCCCAACAGGTTTTCTATTCCCATAATAATTAAATAATTACAAAGGCTTTTTATCAAGCCATCCAAATATTAGCTATTTTCAATGTGTAGATGCAATTGCTTGTCAACAGGTCTTATAAAAAAAAAAAGGATTTATTTTGAGAGCTGTTTCATGTTTGTGTGACTGTGCAGCCACAGGGTAAGAAGCCCCACAGTGGAAAAATATGACGGAGCAGGCAAGAAATTGTTTGGTAGTGTTAAGGCACCAATGGAAGTACTGGCAGCAAGAGAAAAGTATAGTGCTATAAAACACAGTGGGCGGACAGGAGTTATGTGTCTGGCATGGCTGTGCTTTGGCAGTGGCAGAAGCCACATGGTAGCATATTCTAACACAGAAGACAAGGAGATGTTTGGCAGTGTAAGGTTAGCAACGGCAGCAGTAGTGCTACAGTTAAGTCCATATATATTTGGACAGAGACAACATTTTTCTAATTTTGGTTATAGACGTTACCACAATGAATTTTAAACAAAACAATTCAGATGCAGTTGAAGTTCAGATTTTCAGCTTTCATTTGAGGGTATCCACATTAAAATTGGATGAAGGGTTTAGGAGTTTCAGCTCCTTAACATGTGCCACCCTATTTTTAAAGGGACCAAAAGTAATTGGACAGAGTAAATAATCTGAAATAAAATGTTCATTTCTAGTACTTGGTTGAAAATCCTTTGTTGACAATGACTGCCTGAAGTCTTGAATTCATGGACATCACCAGACGCTGTGTTTCCTCCTTTTTGATGCTCTGCACGGCGTTCACTGCGGTGGTTTTCAGTCGCTGTTTGTTTGTGGGCCTTTCTGTCTGAAGTTTATTCTTTAACAAGTGAAATGCTGCTCTATTGGGTTGAGATCAGGTGACTGACTTGGCCATTCGGGAATATTCCACTTCTTTGCTTTAATAAACTCCTGGGTTGATTTGGCTTTATGTTTTGGGTCATTGTACATCTGTTGTATGAAACGACAGCCAATCAGTTTTGCTGCATTTGGCTGGATCTGAGCACACAGTATGGCTCTGAATACTTCAGAATTCATTTGACTGCTTCTGTCCTGTGTCACATCATCAATAAATACTAGTGACCCAGTGCCACTGGCAACCATGCATGCCCAAGCCATCACACTGCCTCCACCGTGTTTTACAGATGATGTGGTATGCTTTGGATCATGAGCTGTACCACGCCTTCTCCATACTTTTCTCTTTCCATCATTCCGGTAGAGGTTGATCTTGGTTTCATCTGTCCAAAGAATGTTCTTCCAGAACTATGCTGGCTTTTTTAGATGTTTTTTAGCAAAGTCCAGTCTAGCCTTTTTATTCTTGATGCTTATGAGTGGCTTGCACCGTGCAGTGAACCCTCTGTATTTACTTTCATGCAGTCTTCTCTTTATGGTAGATTTGGATATTGATACGCCGACCTCCTGGAGAGTGTTGTTCACTTGGTTGGCTGTTGTGAAGGGGTTTCTCTTCACCATGGAGATTATTCTGCAATCATCCACCACTGTTGTCTTCCGTGGGCGCCCAGGTCTTTTTGCATTGATGAGTTCACCAGAGCTTTCTTTCTTTCTCAGGATGTACCAAGCTGTAGATTTTGCCACTCCTAATATTGTAGCAATTTCTTGGATTTTTTTTTCTGTTTTCGCAGCTTAAGGATGGCTTGTTTCACCTGCATGGAGAGCTCCTTTGACCGCATGTTTATGTCACAGCAAAACGTTCCAAATGCAAGCACCACACCTCAAATCAACTCCAGGCCTTTTATCTGCTTAATTGAGAATGACATAAAGAAGGGATTGCCCACACTTTTCCATGAAATAGCCTTGAAATCAATTGTCCAATTACTTTTGGTCCCTTTTAAAACAGGGTGGCACATGTTAAGGAGATGAAACTCCTAAACCCTTCATCCAATTTTAATGTGGATACCCTCAAGTGAAAGCTGAAAGTCTGAACTTCAACTGCATCTGAATTGTTTTGTTTAAAATTCATTGTGGTAATGTCTATAACCAAAATTAGAAAAAGTTGTCTCTGTCCAAATATATATGGACTTAACTATATATTATAGATCACTTGGTACAGAGAGTAGTTGCACACTTAAGTTTGGTTCATCTGCACTGGCGACAGAACGGTGGAGAACACAGACAACAGGCAGTCAGGCACACAGATGGTATGAATGATTAAAATTGGTATGATCTGAAGATGTATAAAAGTCAGCACTGATCTATGCTTGATTCATTTTGACAAATGTTGGGCTTTCCACTCTAGTGGTGGACAACCAGGTCAGATCGGGTGGAATAAAGCACCATTCACTTGATTCGTTCATTGCTGATTATGTCCTGGGTATCCACTAATACATGAATTGTACAGCACGGTTAAGAGAAAATATATTTGTTTTCTATAGACATAACACTACACTCATGGTAAACTGGTCCAGTTTGATGGGGGGGTGTTATAGGTATGATGGTAAGAGGCTGCACATCAAGTCCGTGCATTGTATGCTGCCCTGCCGTGTGCTGATTCCCTCCCCCCCTCCCATTTATGGAGTCTAGTGACCTGTATGTTACCTCATCTCTGCTACATACTGATGATGCTGGGTGTACAGATCCAGCACAACCAGGTTACTCTCACTATATATGTGGTATCTGTGTAACGTCTCTATCACTGTGCAGTATACTTATCTTGTACGACAGGTCTGTATACATGTTATCACCCCTCACTCTGCTATATATAAATCATGCTGTAAAGATCCTGCATCTCCAGGTTATTTTCCTCACTGCACATATAATCTGGACATGGCTTACAGCTCTGTGCTTTATTTCCATGGCTATGGCAGCCTTTAGTCCTCTTATGTTACATGCTGTCCTGCCTGATATATCCATCCTGTTTCTGTATATTGTCCCCCTCATATGTTTGCAGGATTGGGTTATACCCACCGAGCGCTTATTTATATTACCTAAGATGGTGGATAGCACAGGCCTGAGTGGATTACCTGGAGCCTTACTGTATATATTTTATCAGATGTCAAATAATTACTCGAGGAGTATTTGAGCACATGGCGGGCAGTGAGTGGAGCACTAATAACGCAGCACATAGCGGGGCGGTGAGTGGGGCACTAATGATGCAGCACATGGCGGGGCAGTGAGTTGGCACTCCTAGTGTGATGCTGCACCTTGCTCTGGAGAACATCAGACCTTCCAGTTTTCTGCACATACACTTATGGCTGCAGGCGGCTTATACTAGAACTACATAATATATTTTCTTACGTGTTATGTGCAGCTGGTGATTAGAGAGCCTGTCTGTAACTGCTGTAGAGGAGCAGGCGGCTTCTTTCCTTTATTGTTACAGCATATAACAGCATTGCCCATCACTGACTTTATCTGACCTTATGATGGGATACTTTCCGGTATCAACCTGTTGTATACCTTGGATGTAGACTTACATGGTGTTTTCATCTTCACTTATTCCACATCTTGTGCGGTTGGGGGGGATCCTTGAATTTGGTTATATATTGGTCTGGGGGATCCATGGGATATGGATTCCTCCTTTTGGAATTTGATCTGGTTAAATATAGAGGTAAGTTTTGGCAAGGGTTGTCGGATCCTCAAGAAAATATAGAGGTAAGTTTCGGCAAGAGTTGTCGGATCCTCAAGAAGTTAAAGTGAACATTGGAACCCTGTGATTATGGTGCTCCCAAGCCAGTGGGGTAACGGCTGGGAGTAATTGTTGGAACATTTTCTGTTCACTTCATGTTTGGTAATCACCAGATTTTATGAGCTTCAAGGACTCCTCCCAGCGTGTTAATGTTCTTTATGCTTTGATATTTTATTGCATGCTGTGTTAATTCTGTATATTGTCCCCTTCATATGTTGGCAGAAGCTGTGTATACCCACCAAGTGCTTAATTTTGTATTACCCAAGATGGTGGATAGCACAGACTGAGTGGATTTCCTAGAGCCTGGCAGTTGGGGAGGTCCTTGAAGTTGGTTTTAAATTGGTCTGGGGGATCTATTGGGATATGGATTCCTCCTTTTGGAATTTAATATGGTTCTGGATCTGGTGAAATGTGGAGGGGAGTTTTGGCAAGGGTTTGTCGGATCCCCAGGAAGTGAATATTGGAACCCTTGTGGTTATGGTGCTCCCGAGCCACTGGGGTAACTTCTGGGAGTAATTGTTGGTACATTTTCTGTTCACTTTGTTTGGTAATCACCAGAATTTAAGGAGCTTCGAGGACTACTCCCAATGTGTTAATGTTATTTATGCTTTGATGTGTTATTGTATGTTTTTTTTAATAAAGGTATGATTTGAAGAAAAAAAAAGTTATTTATTTTTTTCCTTTTTAGTGGGTCCTTGAAGCTACTTATAATTTGGTCAGTAGGGGTAACCATCTCAGGTCTGGACCCCTGGTTTTGGAAGGTGTTCATCACAGTATGACCCCCTGGTTTGGAGGGGTAACCATCTCCGGCATGCCCCCCCTTTTGTGGAGGGGTGACCATCACGGTATTGTCCCCAGTCTCCAGAAGCAGCTATATCTTACAAAACCCAGTTAGGGTAAAGTCCCTGGGGTCATGGCAATCATATTTTGCATGCTTACAGAATAAATTCGGTACTCCGAGCCAGGAACAGTGGCTGAAGCTTAGAAGAAAATAAGGTAGGCATGCTTTTCAGTACAATCTGTAGCTTCAAGGACCCTCTCTCTTTTTTTCATGTGACTTGAGAATGCTTTCAAGTTTGTCGTCTGGACAATGCAGTAATTTAGGGCGCTAACCTGGAGAGTAATGTGCCTAATCTGGGCACCCTGGAGTCAGTGGGAGTGACTAAGGGAAAAGTAATAAAGTGCATCCCGATGCCCTTGAGCCAGTAGGAGCGACTGAGGGTGAAGCAATCAAGTGCATTAACACGAAGGGCAATATGCCTATTCCCAAGGCCTTTGTCCCAGTTGAGGCAGTTAACGGTATATATTATCAAGTGCTTGAAAAGCAATTAACAATGGGTTATTAATAATGTCTGTGTAGACTTTCAGCTATAGGTTTATTTCAATTACTATGTCCAAATATTACGGAAGTTATTTCATGGTCGGTTATAATGTTGAAATTATATTGTGCTTTAAATTACTATTTATTTATAGTATCTTTCTCTTTATATATATATACACATCACTTTTCGGGTAGTAGTAGTAAGTGAGTTTAAGAGACTATTACTGTACAGAACAGCTACTGTACATAATGGGTGTTTTTAGAATCAAATTCTGTGAATCGATAAATTATTAGAGCAACCAGGGCCATATTTGCCACTAGGCACTTGAGGGCATGTGCCTAGGGTGGGACGATGTGGGGGGGCAGTGTTGTGAATTCCGCTCTTGGGCTCCCTCCGGTGGTTGTAAGTAGCATTTTTGTGAGTTCTTCTCTTTTTGGCTCCCTCCTGTGGTTTTGAGTGGTGTGGCTGCTTCTTGGAGTTAGCTTCTGCAGCTGTTTTCACTGATCGTCTTTCTAGCTCGGCTATATTAGTCTGGCCTTATCCCTCATTCAATGCCAGTTGTCTATTGTTCCAGCCTGGAGTCATTGCTCTTAGGATTTTCCTGACACTCTGACCAGTTCTGCAAAGCTAAGTCCTTGCTTGTCCTTTTGCAGTTCACTTGTTGTGGACTTTGTTGTTCAGCACTTTCTTTGTTTTGCTCATTTGTCCAGCTTATCAGATTGGATCTATTCAGCTAAGCTGGAAGCTCTGGGCAGCAGAGTTTGCCCTCCACACCTTTAGTCAGGTGTGGAGATTTTTGCATTTCTCTGCGGTGGACTTATTCTAGTTTTTTACTGACCGCACAGCGTTCTGTCCTGTACTATTTCTATCTAGCTAGAAGTGGCCTCCTGTGCTAAATCTTGTTTCATACTACGTATGTCATTTCCTTCTCCTCTCACAGTCATTACATGTGGGGGGCTAATCTATCCTTTGGGGATTTTCTCTGAGGCAAGATAGTTTTCCTGCTTCTATCTTTAGGGGTAGTTAGCTCTTAGGCTGTGACGAGATGCCTAGGCAGAGTTAGGAGCATCCCACGGCTACTTCTAGTGTTGCGTTGAGCTTAGGGACTGCGGTCAGTATAGTTACCACCTGCTCAGAGCTAGTCGCATGTCGCTCCTTAGTCACCAGACCATAGCAGTACAACTGGCCCAAAAATAAGCTGAATGCATCTCAAAAGAAGGAAGAGAAAAAGAGTTCTGAGCCATTTTTTTTTCTTTAGTTTGTTTGTCTTTTTCCTTCCTCTTAATCTCTGGGTGATTCGGGATTTGGATGCAGGCATGGATGTTCAGGGGTTGTTTTCTCGTGTGGATCAGCTTGCTGCAAGAGTACAGAGTATTCAAGATTATGTTGTTCAGACTCCGGCCTTAGAGCCTAGAATTCCTACTCCGGATTTGTTTTACGGGGATAGATCTAAGTTTTTGAACTTTAAAAATAACTGCAAATTGTTTTTTGCCCTGAAACCCCGATCCTCTGGTGACCCCATTCAGCAAGTAAAGATAGTTATTTCTCTGCTGCGTGGCGACCCTCAGGACTGGGCATTCTCTCTTGAGTCAGGGGATCCGGCATTGCTCAATATAGATGCATTCTTTCAATCGCTCGGATTATTGTATGACGAACCTAACTCTGTAGAGCATGCTGAAAAAACACTATTGGCCCTGTGTCAGGGTCAGGAAGCGGCAGAATTATACTGCCAGAAATTTAGAAAATGGTCTGTGCTCACTAAATGGAATGAGGACGCTCTGGCAGCAATTTTCAGAAAGGGTCTTTCTGAAGCCCTTAAAGATGTTATGGTGGGGTTTCCCACGCCTGTAGGTTTGAGCGAATCTGTGTCTCTGGCCATTCAGATTGATCGGCGCCTGCACGAGCGCAAAGCGGCGCACCATATGGCGGTGTCCTCTGGGCAGAGTCCTGGGCCCATGCAATGTGATAGGATTTTGACTAGAGCGGAACAGAGGGGATACAGACGTCAGAATGGGCTGTGTTTTTACTGTGGTGATTCTGCTCATGCTATTTCTGATTGCCCTAAGCGTATTAAGAGGGTCGCTAGGTCTGTTACCATTAGTACTGTGCAGCCTAAGTTTCTCCTGTCTGTGACCCTGATTTGCTCATTGTCATCTTTTTCCGTCATGGCATTTGTGGATTCAGGCGCTGCTCTGAACTTAATGGACTTAGAATTCGCTAGGCGCTGTGGTTTTTCTTTGCAGCCTTTGCAGAGTCCCATACCCTTGAGGGGTATTGATGCTACACCACTGGCCAAGAATAAACCTCAGTATTGGACTCAGCTGACTATGTGCATGGCTCCTGCACATCAGGAAGATTGCCGTTTTCTGGTGTTGCATAATTTACATGATGTTGTTGTACTGGGTTTTCCATGGTTACAGGAACATAATCCGGTGCTGGATTGGAAAACTATGTCTGTGACTAGTTGGGGTTGTCAAGGGGTACATAGTGACGTTCCTTTAATGTCAATCTCCTCTTCCCCCTCTTCTGATGTTCCTGAATTTTTGTCAGATTTCCAGGATGTTTTCGATGAGCCCAAGTCCAGTTCCCTTCCTCCACATAGGGACTGTGATTGTGCTATTGACTTGATTCCTGGCTGTAAGTTCCCTAAGGGCCGACTTTTCAATCTGTCTGTGCCAGAGCATGCCGCCATGCGGAGCTATGTTAAGGAGTCTTTAGAGAAGGGGCATATTCGGCCGTCTTCGTCACCATTGGGAGCGGGATTCTTTTTTGTTGCCAAGAAGGATGGCTCCTTAAGACCCTGTATTGATTATCGCCTTCTTAATAAGATCACGGTCAAATTCCAATACCCTTTACCTTTGCGCTCTGATTTGTTTGCTAGGATTAAGGGGGCTAGTTGGTTTACCAAGATTGACCTTCGAGGGGCATATAATCTTGTTCGTATTAAACAGGGTGACGAATGGAAAACTGCATTTAATACGCCCGAAGGCCATTTTGAATACCTGGTGATGCCTTTCGGGCTTTCTAATGCTCCTTCTGTATTTCAGTCCTTTATGCATGATATTTTCCGCAATTATCTTGATAAATTCTTGATTGTGTATTTGGATGATATTTTGATTTTTTCCAATGATTGGGAGTCTCATGTGAAGCAGGTCAGGATGGTGTTCCAGATCCTTCGTGATAATGCTCTATTTGTGAAGGGGTCTAAGTGCCTGTTTGGAGTTCAGAAGGTCTCTTTTTTGGGGTTTATTTTTTCTCCTTCGTCTATAGAAATGGATCCTGTTAAGGTCCAAGCCATTCATGACTGGATTCAACCCATATTTGTGAAGAGCCTTCAGAAATTTTTGGGCTTTGCTAATTTTTATCGCCGTTTCATTGCCAACTTCTCTAGTGTGGTTAAACCCCTGACCGATTTGATGAAAAAAGGCGCTGATGTGACTAATTGGTCCTCTGAGGCTGTTGAGGCCTTTCAGGAGCTTAAATGCCGATTTACTTCTGCCCCTGTCTTGCGTCAGCCGGATGTTTCTCTTCCCTTTCAGGTTGAGGTTGACGCTTCTGAGATTGGGGCAGGGGCTGTTTTGTCACAGAGGAATTCTGATGGTTCCTTGATGAAGCCATGTGTTGTGAATTCTGTGGCAGAGCTCCCTCCTGTGGTCACAAGTGGTACTTCGGCTGATTCTCTCTGTAAGCTTCCGTTGGTGGAGGGAAGTGGTACTGCGGCTTCTGAGTTTCCTCCCTCAGGTGATGTGGTGAGGTCGTTAGGTGCTGCTCTACTTAACTCCACCTAGTGCTTTGATCCTGGCTTCCTGTCAATGTTCCAGTATTGGACTTGTTTTCCTCCTGGATCATTCCTGTGGCCTGCTGCTCTGCATAGCTAAGTTTTCCTTTGCTATTTTGTTTGCTTTTCTTCTGTCCAGCTTATCTATTTGTTTGCTGGAAGCTCTGGGACGCAGAGGGTGTACCTCCGTGCCGTTAGTTCGGTACGGAGGGTCTTTTTGCCCCCTTTGTGTGGTTTTTAGGGTTTTGTGTTGACCGCAAAGTTACCTTTCCTATCCTCGCTCTGTTCAGAAAGTCGGGCCTCACTTTGCTAAATCTATTTCATCTCTACGTTTGTCTTTTCATCTTACTCACAGTCATTATATGTGGGGGGCTGCCTTTTCCTTTGGGGTATTTCTCTGAGGCAAGGTAGGTTTATTTTCTATCTTCAGGCTAGCTAGTTTCTCAGGCTGTGCCGAGTTGCATAGGTAGCGTTAGGCGCAATCCACGGCTGCCTCTAGTGTTGTTGGATAGGATTAGGGATTGCGGTCAACAGAGTTCCCACGTCTCAGAGCTCGTTCTATGTTTTTGGATTATTGTCAGATCACTGTATGTGCTCTGACCTCTATGTTCACTGTGGTACTGAGTTGCCGAATCATAACAGCCATGTGCCTTCTTTTCCCGAAAGTGTCGGCAATCGGGAGTTGTTGGCTATGAAGTGGGCATTTGAGGAGTGGCGACATTGGCTTGAGGGAGCCAAGCACCGCATTGTGGTCTTGACCGATCATAAGAATCTGATTTACCTTGAGTCGGCCAAGCGGCTGAACCCTAGACAGGCTCGGTGGTCCCTGTTTTTCTCCCGTTTTGATTTTGTGGTCTCATATCTTCCAGGATCTAAGAATGTTAAAGCAGATGCCCTCTCTAGGTGTTTTTTGCCGGATTCTCCTGGAGTCCTTGAGCCGGTTGGCATTCTTAGGGAAGGGGTGATTCTGTCTGCCATCTCCCCTGATTTGCGGCGGGCGCTTCGGGAGTTTCAGGCTGATAAACCTGACCGCTGTCCTGTGGGGAAGCTGTTTGTTCCTGATAGATGGACAAGTAAGGTAATTTCTGAGGTCCATTGTTCTGTGTTGGCCGGTCATCCTGGGATTTTTGGTACCAGAGATTTGGTTGCTAGGTCCTTTTGGAGGCCTTCCTTGTCGCGGGATGTGCGTTCTTTTGTGCAGTCCTGTGGGACTTGTGCCCGGGCTAAGCCTTGCTGTTCCCGCGCTAGTGGGTTGCTTTTGCCTTTGCCCGTCCCGGAGAGGCCTTGGACGCATATTTCCATGGATTTTATTTCGGATCTTCCTGTGTCCCAGAGGATGTCTGTTATCTGGGTGGTTTGTGACCGGTTCTCTAAAATGGTCCATTTGGTACCTTTGCCTAAATTGCCTTCCTCCTCTGATTTGGTTCCATTGTTTTTCCAACATGTGGTTCGTTTGCATGGCATTCCGGAGAATATTGTGTCTGACAGAGGGTCCCAGTTTGTTTCCAGGTTTTGGCGGGCCTTTTGTGCTAGGATGGGTATTGATTTGTCTTTTTCTTCGGCGTTCCATCCTCAGACAAATGGTCAAACTGAGCGAACTAATCAAACCTTGGAGACCTATTTGAGATGCTTTGTGTCTGGTGATCAGGATGATTGGGTGACTTTCTTGCCGTTGGCCGAGTTTGCCCTTAATAATCGGGCTAGTTCGGCTACTTTGGTTTCGCCTTTCTTTTGTAATTTTGGTTTCCATCCTCGTTTTTCTTCAGGGCAGGTTGAGCCTTCTGATTGTCCTGGTGTAGATTCTGTGATGGACAGGTTACAGCAGATTTGGACTCATGTGGTAGACAATTTGACTTTGTCCCAGGAAAAGGCTCAACGTTTTGCTAACCGCCGTCGGTGTGTTGGTCCTCGGCTTCGTGTGGGGGATTTGGTCTGGTTGTCCTCTCGTCATGTTCCTATGAAGGTTTCTTCCCCTAAGTTCAAGCCTCGGTTTATTGGTCCTTATAAGATTTCTGAGATTATCAATCCTGAGTCTTTTCGTTTGGCCCTTCCAGCCTCTTTTGCCATCCACAATGTTTTTCATAGATCTTTGTTGCGGAGATATGTGGTGCCCGTTGTTCCTTCAGTTGATCCTCCTGCCCCGATGTTGGTTGAGGGGGAGTTGGAATATGTGGTTGAGAAAATTTTGGATTCTCGTTTTTCGAGGCGGAGGCTTCAGTATCTTGTCAAGTGGCCAGGAGGATAATTCTTGGGTTGTTGCCTCCGATGTTCATGCTGCCGATTTGGTTTGTGCTTTTCATTTGGCTCGTCCTGATCGGCCTGGGGGCTCTGGTGAGGGTTCGGTGACCCCTCCTCAAGGGGGGGGTACTGTTGTGAATTCCGCTCTTGGGCTCCCTCCGGTGGTTGTAAGTAGCATTTTTGTGAGTTCTGCTCTTGGGCTCCCTCCTGTGGTTTTGAGTGGTGTGGCTGCTTCTTGGAGTTAGCTTCTGCAGCTGTTTTCACTGATCGTCTTTCTGGCTCGGCTATATTAGTCTGGCCTTATCCCTCATTCAATGCCCCCCCCCCGTGCCAGCGCTAATACTCACCTCTCCTGGTTCCTGCGGCTGCGCGGTAGCTGCAGCGTCTTCAGCGCTCCCTGACTCTGCGACGTCTCAGGGCAGAGGGCGCGATGACGTCATCACTGCGCGCTCAGCCTCTCTGTCCTGAGCGTTGCAAGCCGGAGAGACGCTGAGTGCACCGGACCTGCGCTGGGAACGGGAGAGGTGAGCATTTTACTTTTTTTTTTTTCTTTTTCTGACTGTCTGTCTGGGGGCAATGCTGGAGACCCTGGGGCAGATTTCTGGACAGACTGGGGCAGATTTCTGGACAGACTGGGGCAGATTTCTGGACAGACTGGGGCAATGCTAGACACTGGGGCAGATCGCTGGACACTGGGGCAGATCGCTGGACACACTGGGGGCAATGCTGGATGCACTGGGGCAATGCTGGAGACCCTGGGGCAGATTTCTGGACACACTGGGGGCAATGCTGGACACACTGGGGGCAATGCAGGACACACTGGGGCAGATTGCTGGACACACTGGGGGTAATATGCTGGACACACTGGGGCAATGCTTGAGACCCTGGGGCAGATTTCTGGACACACTGGGGGCAATGCTGGACACACTGGGGCAATGCAGGACATACTGGGGCAGATTGCTGGACACACTGGGGGTAATATGCTGGACACACTGGGGCAGATTGCTGGACAACCTGGGGGTAATATGCTGGACACACTGGGGGTAATATGCTGGACACACTGGGGCAGATTGCTGGACACACTGGGGGCAATATGCTGGACACACTGGGGCAATGCTGGAGACCCTGGGGCAGATTTCTGGACACACTGGGGGCAATGCTGGACAAACTGGGGGCAATGCAGGACACACTGGGGCAATGCTGGACATACTGGGGCAGATTGCTGGACACACTGGGGGTAATATGCTGGACACACTGGGGGTAATATGCTGGACAACCTGGGGGTAATATGCTGGACACACTGGGGGTAATATGCTGGACACACTGGGGCAGATTGCTGGACAACCTGGGAGTAATATGCTGGACACACTGGGGGTAATATGCTGGACACACTGGGGCAGATTGCTGGACAACCTGGGGGTAATATGCTGGACACACTGGGAGTAATATGCTGGACACACTGGGGCAGATTGCTGGACACACTGGGGCAGATTGCTGGACACACTGGGGGCAGGACTGGAGGCATGGGCAGAATGTAGACACGGGGCAGAATGAAAGACATGGGGCAGGATTGGATCATGGGGCAGGATGGATACGATGGAGACTGATGGAGCAGGATGGGGAGATCATATGGGGTAGAATGGATACTCATGAGGGCAGGATGGGAGAACATATGGCTGGAGCCAGGAATGAGATAAACGGGGCCAGGGTGGGGAATAGTATTACCATAGGGGCTAATTAAGGGATGTTATTACTGCAGTGATGTATTTATTTTATTTTTTGAGTATACTGTTTTAAATGGGGGGGGGGGGGGCGGTCCTGTTACTGTGCAGAGTGACACTATATCCCCTTTTTTTCTTCATGTGGTGTAATGTAGAAGATGTTAAAAATTAAGTAATGTGTTCTGCAAGCGGAGCTCGAGATAACTGTGTTATTTCCTGCAGAAACGAGTGCTGGCTGGGAGAAATGATGGCGGTCTGTGCTGGATGAAAGATGAATGAAGGACTTCATCTAGAGACGTCACTGGTGAGTCAGTGTTACCTATACACTGACACTATACACTATATACTATATACAGCGGTCCTGTGTACAATGTCACCAGTGATCACTGTATTACCTATACATTATATACAGAGCTCCTGTGTATAATACCACCAGTGATCTCTGTATTACCTCTACACAGACACTGCATACTAAGTACAGATCTCCTGTGAATACTGGCACTTATGGTGATAGTATTGTGTTTTTTTTTTCTTTATTACTGATCAGTATTGTAGTATTCAGTCACTATGTGGTGGTAATATGTGGTCTGGAAATGGTGTTGTGGTATTTGTCCCTTGTATGTGCTATTTGGTCACCAAGTGGTGGTAATATGTGATCTGGTCATGGTGAGGCGGTATTTGTCCCTTGTATATAGTATTATTCGGTCACTATGTGGTCTGGTCATGGTGTGGTGGTATTTGTCCCTTGTATATAGTATTATTCGGTCACTATGTGGTCTGGTCATGGTGTGGTGGTGTTTCTTCCTGTATGTGATATTATTGGTCTTGGTATAGTGGATTCTGTTGTGTATGGCGGTCATTTGTTCTCTCTGATATTAATTAATTAAAAGTCACAGGTTTGGCATGTGGGGGTGACACCATTAGGCCCAGTTTAAGTTCTACAAAACAGGAAAACTATTTTTGGTAAACTTTGTGTGTATTGAGCGGGAGGGGGGGGGCGCCAAACTCGGGAGCAGCCCCGGGCGGCAAAAGCTCTAGCTACGCCTCTGCTCTGAGGCAAGATAGTTTTCCTGCTTCTATCTTTAGGGGTAGTTAGCTCTTAGGCTGTGACGAGATGCCTAGGCAGAGTTAGGAGCATCCCACGGCTAATTCTAGTGTTGCGTTGAGCTTGGGGACTGCGGTCAGTATAGTTACCACCTGCTCAGAGCTAGTCGCATGTCGCTCCTTAATCACTAGACCATAACAGGGCAGCACCTGAGCAAGTTTTTTTTCTAATTAAAGTCCGGGGTCACCTCCCGACCGACCGCCAACCCCTCCCCCCCCAGCCACCCGCATGCCTGCCTGTCTCCTTGAAGACGTCATATTCACCCTACTCCAGCGATGCCTGGTCTCAGCGCCGGCAGCTCGTCCTTTGTGAGCAGTCACGTGGTACCGCTCATTAAGGTGATGAATATGGACGCAGGAAGAAGGTGCTGCACGGGACAGAGATGGAGGGATGTTCGGCGCGATGTGGGAAAAGGTGAGTATGACAGCCAGGGAGAATGGGGGGAGGATGAAGGAGGACGGGGAGCCGAGCCATGCAAGATGGGAGCAGGGAGCCGAGCCATGCATACAGAATGGGAGGGGTGAGATGAGCCATGTATACAGGATGGGAGGGGGAGATGAGCCATGCATACAGGGTGGGAGGGGGGGTGAGATGAGCCATGCACACAGGAGGGGTGAGATGATCAATGCATACAGGATGGGAGGGGTGAGATGAGCCATGTATACAGGATGGGAGGGGGAGATGAGCCATGCATACAGGATGGGAGGGGGGTGAGTTGAGCCATGCATACAAGATGGAAGGGGGGGGAGATGAGCCATGCATACAGGATGGGAGGGGGAGATGAGCCATGCATACAGGATGGGAGGGGGGGTGAGATGAGCCATGCACACAGGAGGGGGTGAGATGAGCCATGCATACAAGATGGAAGGGGGGGAGATGAGCCATGCATACAGGATGGGAGGGGGAAATGAGCCATGCATACAGGATGGGAGGGGGGGGGTGAGATGAGCCATGCACACAGGAGGGGTGAGATGATCAATGCATACAGGATGGGAGGGGTGAGATGAGCCATGTATACAGGATGGGAGGGGGAGATGAGCCATGCATACAGGAGGGGTGAGATGATCAATGCATACAGGATGGGAGGGGGGGTGAGATGAGCCATGCACACAGGAGAGGGTGAGATGAGCCATGCATACAGGATGGGAGGGGGGAGATGAGCCATGCATACAGGACGGGAGGGGGAAACATTATCCCTCTTTCCCTTTTTCAAAAGTTGGGAGGTATGATAAGGCATTTGCCGGATTGCGGCAAGTGCCACAAATGTCCACAAATCCCATAGGAAATGAATGAGGCCAAACGCAGTGTTGCCGTAAGTAATCCGTTACGCGGCAGATGCGGAAAAACTGCCCGATCTGCTGCAAAAGGCTACTTTCACATCAGCGATTTTTGCCAAATTCACTGCTGAAAGTGTCATACTCACCAAAGGGAGAGGCACCACTAAAAGTGCCTAGGGCAGCAGAAACTCTAAATACGGCCCTGAGAGCGACTGTTATTTTGCTGTAGTTACCGTATTATCGATCATAATTTGGTAGAGTTTCATTGATAAAATTACTCTGTCGGAGCTCTGGAATTTTGTTACTCATATGCACAGTCTTTCTATAGCATGAAGAACTGGTTGATGGCTTTATTAGACATGGTTGATGGGCGTCAAGTCCATTCAAGGTGTCAAATGGCCTCTTTGGTGGCGGTTTAGGAGTCAGGTGGAAGTTGCAAACAAGTTAAGGTGGACTCATTTTAACTAATAGAGGATGTAAAACCTCATGGTGGTGAGCAGGCTCGGCTTTGGTAGCCAACCTCAAGGACGTTGTAATGGTAATGTCAATCAGGGGCGGGCACAGTGGTTAAGCACAGAAGTGAGGATAATAAGGTCATTGGTGCCCTGAAAGATTACTTGCTCTACTTGAATGGCAAGCCAGTGCGTGCTGCCTCTTTATTGCTGTTTATCCGGTTGCTGTATGTCAGACAGCTGGGGATATCACAGTACTTGTGAATCCCAAAGTACTAGCACTTCACCTGACTCCTACTGTGATTATTTAATCCTGTGATTTAAATTAAAGCTGTGGCCATTTTGACAACCAAAATAATGTGTTTTGTGTATTTATTTTAGTGCCTAGGTTTACTGTAGTTATGGTGGTTTTAAGATGGCGTGGGGTCCGTCCTGTGTGTGTCTGTTTGCTGAAGTTCTTCCGATTGTTTAAATGGCAGATAAAACATCTGATCAATCATGATAACTATAGTCTAGCTGTTGCTACTGGCTCAGCTGTTGCCCTAGCACTGGCAGACAAGGGGGAGCATTGTATCTCTGGAGATCCCAGAGGAGTCTGCTGGTCAATCATGCAAATGGCAGCCATCCACTCAGCTAAATTTAGTCAGAGCGGGTAACACTGCGTATGCTGGTAATAAGCCAATTTGGACTCACTTTTGAAAGCCCAAAAAATCCCTCATTTGTTTGTTTTTAAATTAACAGTCTAAAAGCATGTATATCCAATAGTTATTGCTTTGATTTATGTTAATAATACATCATCCCACAATAATTACAGATTACTGCTTACCATGACCACATAGAAAGAGCAAAGGGGCACCCATTTTTTTACGTTTTTGTCTGGTAAAACCTGAAACATGGGTTTCTGATCCCCGCCACCACAAGGGCTGTGCTTTGTGATACCACTTTGTTTGCCTGTGTTGCCCAGAGGGCCGTGTTTACCTTTTGCTTCACCTTGGATTATGCTGCATATAATAATCCAAGGAAGACCTTAAAAGAGACAGTGTTCCTGTGTCTACCTCCGTGTACAGCTGAGTGAGCCGATCTAACAATATATATATATACATACACATATATATATATATATATATATATATATATACATACACACACTAGATTGTGGCCAGATTCTAACGCATCGGGTATTCTAGAATATGCATGTCCCCGTAGTATATGGACAATGATGATTCCAGAATTTGCGGCAGACTGTGCCCGTCGCTGATTGGTCGAGGCAACCTTTATGGCATCATCGTCGCCATGGCAACCATTATGACATCTACGTCGATACTGTGCCCGTCGCTGAATCAGAAACGTGGGATTTCTACGTCTTTTATGACATCATCGTCGCTGTGCCCGTTGCTGATTGGTCGAGGCCTGGCGGCCTCGACTAATCAGAGACGCAGGATTTCCAGGACAGACAGACAGACAGAAAGACAGACAGACGGAAAAACCCTTAGACAATTATATATATAGATATATATCTATAATATAACGGTGGGAGCGTCACTCTGTCCGAAGCCTTTATAGACTGCGCAAGCGCGATGCAACGCGCCTGCGCAGTCTGGAACAGAGTGACGCTGCCTAACTTACTTATTCTCCCCCCCAATATACCGGCCATGGGGGCTCCACACACCCGCGTGTCCCTCCTAATACAGTTAGGTCCATATATATTTGGACAGAGACAACATTTTTCTAATTTTGGTTATAGACATTACCACAATGAATTTTAAACAACACAATTCAGATGCAGTTGAAGTTCAGACTTTCAGCTTTCATTTGAGGGTATCCACATTAAAATTGGATGAAGGGTTTAGGAGTTTCAGCTCCTTAACATGTGCCACCCTGTTTTTAAAGGGACCAAAAGTAATTGGACAGATTCAATAATTTTTAATAAAATGTTCATTTTTAGTACTTGGGTTGAAAACCCTTTGTTGGCAATGAGTGCCTGAAGTGTTGAACTCATGGACATCACCAGATGCTGTGTTTCCTCCTTTTTGAAGCTCTGCCAGGCCTTCACTGTGGTGGTTTTCAGTTGCTGTTTGTGGGCCTTTCTGTCTGAAGTTTAGTCTTTAACAAGTGAAATGCTTGCTCAATTGCGTTGATATCAGGTGACTGACTTGGCCATTCAAGGATATTCCACTTCTTTGCTTTAATAAACTCTTAGGTTGCTTTGGCTTTATGTTTTGGGTCATTGTCCATCTGTAGTATGAAACGACAACCAATCAGTTTGGCTGCATTTGGCTGGATCTGAACACACAGTATGTCTCTGAATACCTCAGAATTCATTCGGCGGCTTCTGTCCTGTGTCACATCATCAATAAACACAAGTGACCCAGTGCCACTGGCAGCCATGCATGCCCAAGCCAGCACACTGCCTCCGCTGTGTTTTACAGATGATGTGGTATGCTTTGGATCATGAGCTGTACCACGCCTTCGCCATACTTTTCTCTTTCCATCATTCTGGTAGAGGTTTATGTTGGTTTCATCTGTCCAAAAAATGTTCTTCCAGAAATGTGCTGGCGTTTTTAGATGTTTTTTTAGTAAAGTCCAGTCTAGCCTTTTTATTCTTGATGCTTATGAGTGGCTTGCCCAGTGCAGTGAACCCTCTGTATTTACTTTCATGCAGTCTTCTCTTTATGGTAGATTTGGATTTTGATACGCCTACCTCCTGGAGAGTGTTGTTCACTTGGTTGGCTGTTGTGAAGGGGTTTCTCTTCACCATGGAGATTATTCTCTGATCCATGAAATAGCCTTGGAGTCAATTGTCCAATGACTTTTGGCCCCTTTAAAAACAGGGTGGCACTTGTTAAGGAGCTGAAACTCCTAAACCCTTCATCCAATTTTAATGTGGATACCCTCAAATGAAAGCTGAAAGTCTGAACTTCAACTGCATCTGAATTGTTTTGTTTAAAATTCATTGTGGTAATGTCTATAACCAAGATTAGAAAAATGTTGTCTCTGTCCAAATATATATGGACCTAACTGTATACCGGCCATGGAGGCTCCGTGTTCTGCAGCTCCAGTCAGGGTAGCTGTAGAGCCCAGCGGAGCTCCAGGACCTTCGATGATGTCACCACAGGCATGTGACCAGTGATGCGAGTGGGCGGAGTCAGCCCTTGCTGTGCTGCTGGCTGCAGGGGTGTATCTATTATTGCCAGCGCCGCACTCAGGCACTCACGGCACAGCGCCGCCCGCACTTACGGCACAGCTCCGCCCGCACTCACGGCACAGCCGCACTCACGGCACAGCGCCGCTCGCACTCACGGCACAGCGCCGCCCGCACTCACGGCACAGCCACACTCACTCACGGCACAACGCCGCCCACACTCACGGCACAGCCACACTCACTCACGGCACAGCGCCGCCCGCACTCACGGCACAGCGCCGCACTCACGGCACAGCCGCACGCACTCACGGCACAGCCGCCCGCACTCACGGCACAGCGCCGCCCGCACTCACGGCACAGCGCCGCCCGCACTCACGGCACAGCGCCGCCCGCACTCACTCGGGGCACAGCCGCCCGCACCCACTCGGGGCACAGCCGCCCGCACCCACTCGGGGCACAGCCGCCCGCACCCACTCGGGGCACAGCCGCCCGCACCCACTCGGGGCACAGCCGCCCGCACCCAGCACAGCCGCCCGCACCCAGCACAGCCGCCCGCACCCAGCACAGCCGCCCGCACCCAGCACAGCCGCCCGCACCCAGCACAGCCGCCCGCACCCAGCACAGCCGCCCGCACCCAGCACAGCCGCCCGCACTCAGCACAGCCGCCCGCACTCAGCACAGCCGCCCGCACCCAGCACAGCCGCCCGCACCCAGCACAGCCGCCCGCACTCAGCACAGCCGCCCGCACTCAGCACAGCCGCCCGCACTCAGCACAGCCGCCCGCACTCAGCACAGCCGCCCGCACTCAGCACAGCCGCCCGCACTCGGGCAGTAGAGCCGGAGAGAGAAAGATGGGAGCAACATATGGCAGAATGGAAACAGGAACAGGCAGAATGGGTGCAGCACATTACAACAGAATGGGGGCACAGGATGGGAGCAGCACATGACAGAATGGGGGTGCAGGATGGGAACAGCACATGACAATGGGGGTGCAGGATGGGAGCAGCACATGACAGAATGGAGGCGCACGCATGACAGGATGGTGACGCAGGATGGAGCAGCACATGACAGGATGGGGGTGCAGAATGGGAGCAGCCCACGACAGGATGGGGGCGCAGGATGGAGCAGCACATGACAGGATGGGGGCGCAGGATGGAGCAGCACATGACAGGATGGAGACCATATACCAATATAAATGCTCGCCACCTGGGCGTAGAACGGGTTCAATAGCTAGTATATATATATATATATATATATATATATATACACATACACACACACAGTCATGGCCAAAAGTATTAACACCCCTGCAATTCTGTCGGATAATACTCATTTTCTTCCTGAAAATGATTGCAATCACAAATTCTTTGGTATTATTATCTTCATTTAATTTGTCTTAAATGAAAAAACACAAAAGAGAATTAAGCAAAAAGCAAAACATTGATCATTTCACACAAAACTCCAAAAATGGGCCAGACAAAAGTATTGGCACCCTCAGCCTAATACTTGGTTGCACAACCTTTAGCCAAAATAACTGCGACCAGCCACTTCCGGTAACCATCAATGAGTTTCTTACAAAGCTCTGCTGGAATTTTAGACCATTCTTCTTTGGCAAACTGCTCCAGGTCCCTGATATTTGAAGGGTGCCTTCTCCAAACTGCCATTTTTAGATCTCTCCACAGGTGTTCTATGAGATTCAGGTCTGGACTCATTGCTGGCCACCTTAGAAGTCTCCAGTGCTTTCTCTAAAACCATTTTCTAGTGCTTTTTGAAGTGTGTTTTGGGTCATTGTCCTGCTGGAAGACCCATGACCTCTGAGGGAGACCCAGCTTTCTCACAGTGGGCCTTACATTATGCTGCAAAATTTGTTGGTAGTCTTCAAACTTCATAAAGCCATGCACATGGTCAAGCAGTCCAGTGCCAGAGGCAGCAAAGCAACCCCAAAACTTCAGGGAACCTCCGCCATGTTTGACTGTAGGGACCGTGTTCTTTTCTTTGAATGCCTCTTTTTTCTCCTGTAAACTCTATGTTGATGCCTTTGCCCAAAAAGCTCTACTTTTGTCTCATCTAACCAGAGAACATTCTTCCAAAACGTTCTAGGCTTTTTCAGGTAAGTTTTGGCAAACTCCAGCCTGGCTTTTTTATGTCTCGGGGTAAGAAGTGGGGTCTTCCTGGGTCTCCTACCATACAGTCCCTTTTCATTCAGACGCCGACGGATAGTACGGGTTAACACTGTTGTACCCTCGGACTGCAGGGCAGCTTGAACTTGTTTGGAAGTTAGTCTAGGTTCTTTATCCAACATCCGCACAATCTTGCGTTGAAATCTCTTGGCAATTTTTCTTTTCTGTCCACATCTAGGGAGGTTAGCCACAGTGCCATGGGCTTTAAACTTCTTGATGACACTGCTCACGATAGACACAGGAACATTCAGGTCCTTGGAGATGGACTTGTAGCCTTGAGATTGCTCATGCTTTCTCACAATTTGGTTTCTCAAGTCTTCAGGCAGTTCTTTGGTCTACTTTCTTTTCTCCATGCTCAATGTGGTACACACAAGGACACAGGACAGAGGTTGAGTCAACTTTAATCCATGTCAACTGGCTGCAAGTGTGATTTAGTTATTGCCAACACCTGTTAGGTGCCACAGGTAAGTTACAGGTGCTGTTAATTACACAAATTAGAGAAGCATCACGATTTTTTGAAGGGTGCCAATACTTTTGTCCACCACCTTTTTATGTTTGGTGTGGAATTGTATCCAATTTGGCTTTAGGACAATTCTTTTTGTGTTTTTTCATTTAAGACAAATTAAATGAAGATAATAATACCAAAGAATTTGTGATTGCAATCATTTTCAGGAAGAAACTGAGTATTATGTGACAGAATTGCAGGGGTGTTAATACTTTTGGCCATGACTGTATGTATATATATATATATATATATATATAGTACGGACCAAAAGTTTGGCCACACCTTCTCATTTAAAGATTTTTCTGTATTTTCATGACTATCAAAATTGTACATTCACCCTGAAGGCATCAGAACTATTAATTAACACATGTGGAATTATATACTTAACAAAAAAGGTGTGAAACAACTGAAATTATGTCTTATGTTCTAGGTTCTTCAAAGTAGCCACCTTTTGCTTTGATGACTGCTTTGCACACTCTTGGCATTTTCTTGATGAGCTTCAAGGGGTAGTCATCGGAAATGGTCTTTCAACAATTTTGAAGGAGTTCCCAGAGATGCTTAGCACTTGTTGGCCCTTTTGCCTTCACTCTGTGGTCCAGCTCACCCCAAACCATCTTGATTGGGTTCAGGTCTGGTGACTGTGGAGGCCAGGTCATCTGGCGTAGCACCCCATCACTCTCCTTCTTGGTCAAATAGACCTTAGACACCCTGGAAGTGTGTTTGGGGTCATTGTCCTGTTGAAAAATAAATGATGGTCCAACTAAGCGCAAACTGGATGGAATAGCATGCCGCTATTTTGGATAAATCCCCAACAGTGTCACCAGCAAAGCACCCCCACACCATCACACCTCCTCCTCCATGCTTCACAGTGGGAACCAGGTATGTAGAGTCCATGCGTTCACCTTTTCTGTGTCGCACAAAGACACGGTGGTTGGAACCAAGTATCTCAAATTTGGACTCATAAGAACAAAGCACAGATTTCCACTGGTCTAATGTCAATTCCTTTTGTTCTTTAGCCCAAACAAGTCTCTTCTGCTTGTTGCCTGTCCTTAGCAGTGGTTTCCTAGCAGCTATTTTACCATGAAGGCCTGCTGCACAAAGTCTCCTCTAAGGCTGGTTTCACACTTGCGTTTTTGAACGCATGCGTTTTTTAAAAAAACGCATGGTACAAAAACGCATGTAAACGCTGTGTTTTTTTTAAAAAAACGCAGCGTTTACACGCGTTTACATGCGTTTTTGCATGCGTTTGCGTTTTTTTGGGGATTTTCAAAAAAAAATAAAAAATAAAAAAAAAGGTTACCAGACACAACCAATGGGAATAGAGAGGGCATACATGATTGGCAATCAATATATAGACCCTAGGGGAACAGAAATTTTCAGAGCTTGCTACGGTTTCCGGTGTCATGATGGATCTTTCAATGGCGAACTTTTATTTCAAACTGGAGTTCAGCTTCAAGATTTTCCTTGCCTGTGTTTTTGCTTGGGAGCAAGACCGAAACCGCCAAAGATGGAGAAGGAGACAGCGTCGGCGTTTTTGGAGGCACCCAATCATTGAAGTGCGTGAGACCCGTGGAGCATATCACACGCTCTATGCGGAGCTGAATGCCAACCCGGAGAAATTCCAGGATTACACCAGAATGTCTCAAGATTCTTTCCGGGATTTACTGTCTCGTGTAGAAGGTTCCATACGGCGACAGGACACACGGCTCCGTAGAGCAATTCCACCCGAGGAACGTCTGTTAGTGACATTACGGTACGTTCCAAAACTAAACCAATGACAGTCCAAATTTTTGGTTATGACATGTATTTTTGGTTGTTTTTTTTACCTTTTTCTTATTTAAAAACACCATTAAGAGCCAATTTTAAATGTTTTTTTTGTTTCCTTTTCTTCTAGATTTCTGGCCACAGGAGAGAGTTTATCTTCCCTGCACTTCCAATACCGCCTTGGAATCTCAACCCTGTCTGGAATTGTTGTGGACACCTGTCGTGTGTTATGGAATGTACTCCGTGAGGAGTTTATACCCGTACCCACCGTGGACATGTGGCGGGAAATATCAAAAACATTTTTGAACGTGTGTGATTTTCCAAACTGTTTAGGGGCGGTGGACGGGAAGCACATCCGCATTGTTAAACCTGCCAGAACCGGATCTGAGTTTTTTAATTATAAAAAATATTTTTCGGTAGTGCTCATGGCAATAGCGGATGCGGAGTGTCGCTTCATCGCCGTGGACATTGGAGCTTTTGGCCGTGGCAATGATTCCCAGACCTTCAAGAGCTCGGATATGGGCCGTCGGGTATATGGCAACAATTTTAATTTTCCCCCTCCACAGCCTCTCCCCAACACTCAAGGCCCACCGCTGCCATTTGTTATGGTTGGGGATGAGGCCTTCCAGATGTGTGAAAATCTCCTGAAGCCCTATTCTAGTAGGGACTTGGACCACACACGCAGAATATACAACTACAGACTGACCAGGGCCAGAAGAACCGTAGAGTGCAGCTTTGGCATTCTGGTTGCTAAATGGCGCATTCTTGCAACAGCCATCAATCTAAAAGTGGAAACAGTGGACGAGGTGGTCAAAGCCTGTGTGGTTCTACACAATTATATAATGGCTAAGGAGCGACCCCACATTGAACTTGATGAACCAGTTTCACACCCATTGCCAGATTTTCAGCATCACCCGATGCGGTCAACTGCAGCCGTTGGTCTTATGCGGGACCAATTTGCAGCCTATTTTGTGTCCGATATTGGACGGGTTTCATAGCAGGACAATGTTGTTTAAATGTCCTGTTGTATGTTAATGTTTACCAATTATTAAATACTGATACAAATTTTTCTAATTAATAAACTTTTTTGTGTTCACCAGGTCTCCTGTCTTTTTCCTCTCTAAAAAAAGGTTGAACAAAGATGGGCAGTAGATATGTATATCATAATTTGTAATCCAAAACCAGGAGTGGGTGATAGTTGATGAGGTAATAATTAGATTTTTTTAATCATAATTGACCTCTGTTGCACTCCCTATTTTGGTTTACAAAGAATGATATAAACACGCATACTTATAATAATGTAACCAGATTTAAATTTATTTATTGGTAATCTTCTTGACGTCATTGCGTCAAGACTGGCACGCTCTCTATACCCGTCAAGTCAAGTGTAAGAAATAATGAATTCATGATGAACATATACATGATCATGAATTCAAAATTCTACACCTGCCCAGGTGAGGATAGATAGTTAGCGTGTGCCAACCCTTGTCCCATCAGTTTGACAAACATTTTCACATAATGTGCTATATAGAATATGGTGAATATACAAGTCAGTAATCAACTAAACAGGTCAGGTGTCTATTTTGACATCTGACCGGTTCAGTTGAGTTCTGAACTTGATTGCCACCATTTTCTCTTTGTACAGTGACACTACACTAGTTAAAAATTAAAAATAAGAGTATGGAAATAACTACTATTTTTTTGGCCAACTCATATCTGTATACTAAAGAAACACATATAGATGTTGTCTGGTATTTTATACTACTGGAGATATGTGTAGGCCAAAAGAATAAGTGTGTGACGAAGTTTATTTGTGTGTATTGAGAGCGGTGAAAGACACAATAAACCAAACATAATTGTTGCAAATAATCTTTTTTTTTATTGAGGAAAAACAAAACAAATTTATTTTTTGGTACCGCGCCGGGTTGAACCACGCCGGCTTGGGGTTGAGTGACGTAACTGGGGGGTATTCAGAACTGAAGCCTGGCTCACCGTGGAGGAGGCAGAGGTGGCAGGAGAATGGGCAAGAAAACTTGAAGGGTCTGGAAGTTCGGGGATGGGGCTTAAAACATGAGGGGCTTGAGACACACTGGAAGGTTGAGACACATCGGTAGGTGATGGGGGAGGAATAATCAAAGTTTTTTGTTTTTTATGCATTTTGCCAGTTTTACGTTGGGTTTTCCGGGTTGGGGGAAGTCTTCTTGGGCTTGGTTGTAAAGTGTGGGCGGGAGACACGTCAGGACCCGGCTCCACAATTACACAGTCAGTCTCCATTGTGGAGCGCTCGGCAATGTCTGAGTCCAATGGGGGGAAAGATAAAGTCCCGCCTGGGTCCTGGTGCCTCGTTGGGGGGGGGGGAAACAAAACCCTCCCAGGATCCTGGTGCCTCGTTGGGGGGGGGGAACATAACACCCTCCCAGGTTCCTGGTGCATCGTTGGGGGGGGGGGGAACATAAAGCCATGGATGGATCCTGCTGCATCGGGGTGGGTCCTGTCCGGAAAGCTATGGCTTGGTCGTGCTGCATCATGGGGGGCCCGGTGCGATACGCCATGGATGGGTCCTGCTGCATCGGGGGGTGTCCTGCCCGGAAAGCAACGCCTCGGTCCTGCTGCATCGGGGTGGGTCCGGTCCGATATGCCTGGCCTTGGTCCTGCTGCATCGGGCTGGGTCCGGTCCGATATGCCAGGCCTCGGTCCTGTTGCATCGGGGGTGGGCCGGTCCGATATTGCATGGATGGGTCCTGCTGCATCGGGGGTGGGCCGGTCCGATATTGCATGGATGGGTCCTGCTGCATCGGGAGGGTGCCGGGCCGATAAGCCACGCCAGGGTCCTGCGTCATCGTGGTGTCAGCGGAGGAGGTCCAAGCCAGAGCAGCGGTCGTCACGGTGGTGGCGGTGGGATGTCCAACAGCACTCATCGTGTTGGCGCTGTAGTGGAGTACACCTGTAGAGGGAATAGAGGTGGCCGTGCAGTGGTATGCAGCAGAGGTAGGAATAGTGTTTACTTGTGACAGTGACGGCACAGTTGCATATGCCGCCACATTACGACTGACTCTGCTGCATAGCCTGCACAAAAGCAACATTGCAGGCCTGCATTACACTCAGCTGGAGATCAGGGCTAAGGTGTTCCGACATGCCCTGTTCGATTTGATTAAAAAAATGATGAGCTGGCTTCTGGAGGTCGGCTTTCACTTGATCAACGCTTTTGGCGACATCCTGGATGCGGCACTCTAACAGGTTATGGGACACATCCATTCTGTCACCTAAAGCCTTGATAGCTTCGTGTAAAACCGAGCTCAAGTGCAAAAACTCGGGCATGAGGGACCTATCCGAAGCCCTCTGTCGCTGCCGGGATGAGCCCGCAAAAATGGGTGCAGCGAAAGAGGACTGCGAAAGGGGAAGACCTGATGGGCCAGCCCCCTGGTCTCCAGTGAGTGTGGAAGACCCACCTGGTGCTGCGCTGCTGGATGGCTGGGACGGGTCCGTGGCTGCCGGCTGAAGGACCGCTCCAGAACCTGTGGCGACAGTCGTGCAGTGTGTGCTGTGAAAAAAGAAAACAGAAAATTAATACCAAACTATAACAAGACGGTACATCCTGTGGAATTAAAAATGACAGATTATGTCAATGCAATACAACCGGAGGCATGTGAGAAATACTTACGTTCTCATGAGAAGGACCGGTCTCAGGAAGGCCAACACACGGTGGTATTTGTAGAGCCGGTGCCTTGCTCTGGAACCACTAGCTGCACTCTTCTCTGCACGCAGGTCCTTGTTGAAGCGGTCCTTCATGGAACGCCAACGTGTCCTTACTTTGTCCACTGTGAAATAACAATAAAATATAATGGTCAGAATAAGGACTTTTGGCCGTGCTCTCGTGACTGTGTGTGATGACAGAAACTACGAAAAGTTTCTTTCATCACACACAGTCAGAGCATGGCCAAGGTCTGTTGCTTCACACTACCGTGCAATACTTACCAAATGCATTACGGACCCGTGGCGGGGAATTCTCCCAGCCATCCCACAACGCTTGGGCCACCTCACTCCACAAACGACGGAGAACACTATTGACGGCGTGCTGTTGATCCCGGCTGTCCCACAACGGGACTCGCTCCTGGACCAGACTGATCAGCAGGTCATTATCAATCCGGTCGTCGTCCCGTTGTGAAACCTAAAATTAAAAGAAAATCATTTAAGTTTGCTCAACCACATTTGGAAAAAATAAGACACGAAGATGAGAAAGGGCAGGAATATGAAAGACAACTTTCAGAAAAGGATGATACAAGAAAAATGTAAAGAAAAACAAGGGTACAGAAAGGAAGTTAAAAGAATATTACAATAAGGACAGTCTGCCTGGTATACATACCCGCTGCCGTCTTCCACCTGGACCTTGACTCCGCTGCTCAGTACCTGTCTGTCCCTCAGTTGAAGTGCTCTATAAAATTAAAAAAAAAAAATTGCCTCATGTGTCGATGTGACAGTCAATACTTACCAAGCTGACGGACAAAAAAACTTACCTCGCTCACGTGATCCACTTCTGATTGACGTGGCTGGAACTCCTCATCAGACGAGGAAACCGGAGAAGACATTCTGATGCGTGTTGAAAGAAAAAAATAGAAGAAATTAGGACATGTAGATCAAAAAAATTGAAAATGAATGCATTGGCTAGGATATACTCACATTGCTCTGTGTCTTGTCCAACAATGCGTCCGGGCAGGGTGCTGTCTTTTTTGGAGTCTGATGAGAAGTGACCAGAAACTTCCCCCAACCTTCCTTTTATAACCCTGCTGCTATGGGGGAGGCTTATCAGTGTCTAGACATCCTTATCTACAGTTAATTCAATGGTGCCAAAAAAAAAAACGCATGCGTCAAAAAAACGCGTGCAAACGCATGTCCAAAAAAACGCATGGGTCTCCATTGACTCCAATGCATTTTTTGTCAAAAAAAAAACGCATGTAAACGCATGCGTTTTTTTGGTAAAAAAAAACGCCCCTCAAAATACTACAAGTTGCATTTTATAAAATGAACGCATGCAGTTAAAAAACGCATGCGTTTACAAACGCGTGCAAACGCGTACACCTAAAAACGCATGCGTTTTCAATGTTAAATATAGGGGAAAAAAATGCATGCTTTTTTTGGTAAAAAACGCTGCAGACAAAAACGCAAGTGTGAAACCACCCTAAACAGTTGTTGTAGAGATGTGTCTGCTGCTAGAACTCTGTGTGGCATTGACCTGGTCTCTAATCTGAGCTGCTGTTAACCTGCGATTTCTGAGGCTGGTGACTCGGATAAACTCTCGGTCTTCCTTTTCTGGGGTGGTCCTCATGTGAGAAAGTTTCTTTGTAGCACTTGATGGTTTTGCCACTGCACTTGGGGACACTTTCAAAGTTTTCCCAATTTTTCGGACTGGCTGACCTTCATTTCTTAAAGTAATGATGGCCACTCATTTTTGTTTACTTAGCTGCTTTTTTCTTGCCATAATACAAATTCTAACAGTCTATTCAGTGGGACTATCAACTGTGCTGTGTATCCACCAGACTTCTGCACAATACAACTGATGGTCCCAACCCCATTTATAAGGCAAGAAATCCCACTTATTAAACCTGACAGGGCACACCTGTGAAGTAAAAACCATTCCCGGTGACTACCTCTTGAAGCTCATCAAGAGAATGCCAGGAGTGTGCAAAGCAGTCAAAGCAAAAGGTGGCTACTTTGAAGAACCTAGAATATAAGACATATTTTCAGTTGTTTCACACTTTTTTGTTAAGTATATAATTCCACATGTGTTAATTCATAGTTTTGATGCCTTCAGTGTGAATGTACAATTTTCATAGTCATGAAAATACAGAAAAATCTTTAAATGAGAAGGTGTGTCCAAACTTTTGGTCTGTACTGTGTGTATATATATATATATATATATATATATATGTATATATATATATATATATATATATATATATATTTTTTTATGTGTGTGTATATGTATATATATATATATGTATATATTTATGTGTGTGTATGTATTTGTGTGTGTGTGTATATATGTGTGTGTGCGTGTGTGTGTGTGTGTGTGTGTGTGTGTGTGTGTGTGTGTGTGTGTGTGTGTGTGTGTTATATATTGTGGGACTTCAAGATCCAGACAGATAAACAGGTGTTGGCTAACCAAACCGACATTGTGATAGTAGACAAGGATCAGAATACATACAGCAATGATAATAGCTGTGGCAGTGCCAAGCGACAGCAACATTAGAAAGAAGGAATATGAGAAGCTGGAGAAATACCAGGACCTCAGAGGAGAACTGGAGAAGATCTGGAAGGTGAAGGCAACAGTGATTCCAATGGTGATAGGAGCACTTGGAGCAGTGACCCCTAAGTTGGAAGAATGGCTACAACAGATCACAGGAGCAACATCTGACCTCTCTGTCCAGAAAAGCGCAATGCTGGGAAGATCCTGTGCAGAACCCTCAAACTCCCAGGTCTATGGTAGAGGACCCGAGAATGAGAAAGGACAACAAAGGCCACCTCATTGGGGGTGAGAAGGAAGTTTTTTATATATATGTATATACATATGTATGTATGTTTATGTGTATATATATATATATATATATATATATATATATATATATATATATATATATATATATATATATATATATATATATATATATATACACATACATACAGTGGGGCAAAAAAGTATTTAGTCAGTCAGCAATAGTGCAAGTTCCACCACTTAAAAAGATGAGAGGCGTCTGTAATTTACATCATAGGTAGACCTCAACTATGGCAGACAAACTGAGAAAAAAAAATCCAGAAAATAACATTGTCTGTTTTTTTAACATTTTATTTGCATATTATGGTGGAAAATAAGTATTTGGTCAGAAACAAAATTTCATCTCAATACTTTGTAATATATCCTTTGTTGGCAATGACAGAGGTCAAACGTTTTCTGTAAGTCTTCACAAGGTTGCCACACACTGTTGTTGGTATGTTGGCCCATTCCTCCATGCAGATCTCCTCTAGAGCAGTGATGTTTTTGGCTTTTCGCTTGGCAACACGGACTTTCAATTCCCTCCAAAGGTTTTCTATAGGGTTGAGATCTGGAGACTGGCTAGGCCACTCCAGGACCTTGAAATGCTTCTTACGAAGCCACTCCTTCGTTGCCCTGGCGGTGTGCTTTGGATCATTGTCATGTTGAAAGACCCAGCCACGTTTCATCTTCAATGCCCTTGCTGATGGAAGGAGGTTTGCACTCAAAATCTCACGATACATGGCCCCATTCATTCTTTCATGTACCCGGATCAGTCGTCCTGGCCCCTTTGCAGAGAAACAGCCCCAAAGCATGATGTTTCCACCACCATGCTTTACAGTAGGTATGGTGTTTGATGGATGCAACTCAGTATTCTTTTTCCTCCAAACACGACAAGTTGTGTTTCTACCAAACAGTTCCAGTTTGGTTTCATCAGACCATAGGACATTCTCCCCAAACTCCTCTGGATCATCCAAATGCTCTCTAGCAAACTTCAGACGGGCCCGGACATGTACTGGCTTAAGCAGTGGGACACGTCTGGCACTGCAGGATCTGAGTCCATGGTGGCGTAGTGTGTTACTTATGGTAGGCCTTGTTACATTGGTCCCAGCTCTCTGCAGTTCATTCACTAGGTCCCCCCGCGTGGTTCTGGGATTTTTGCTCACCGTTCTTGTGATCATTCTGACCCCACGGGATGGGATTTTGCGTGGAGCCCCAGATCGAGGGAGATTATCAGTGGTCTTGTATGTCTTCCATTTTCTAATTATTGCTCCCACTGTTGATTTCTTCACTCCAAGCTGGTTGGCTATTGCAGATTCAGTCTTCCCAGCCTGGTGCAGGGCTACAATTTTGTTTCTGGTGTCCTTTGACAGCTCTTTGGTCTTCACCATAGTGGAGTTTGGAGTCAGACTGTTTGAGGGTGTGCACAGGTGTCGTTTTATACTGATAACAAGTTTAAACAGGTGCCATTACTACAGGTAATGAGTGGAGGAAAGAGGAGACTCTTAAAGAAGGAGTTACAGGTCTGTGAGAGCCAGAAATCTTGATTGTTTGTTTCTGACCAAATACTTATTTTCCACCATAATATGCAAATAAAATGTTAAAAAAACAGACAATGTGATTTTCTGGATTTTTTTTTCTCAGTTTGTCTCCCATAGTTGAGGTCTACCTACGATGTAAATTACAGACGCCTCTCATCTTTTTAAGTGGTGGAACTTGCACTATTGCTGACTGACTAAATACTTTTTTGCCCCACTGTATATATATATATATATATATATATATATATATATATATATATATATATATATATACATATACAGGTCCTTCTCAAAAAATTAGCATATAGTGTTAAATTTCATTATTTACCATAATGTAATGATTACAATTAAACTTTCATATATTATAGATTCATTATCCACCAACTGAAATTTGTCAGGTCTTTTATTGTTTTAATACTGATGATTTTGGCATACAACTCCTGATAACCCAAAAAACCTGTCTCAATAAGTTAGTATATTTCACCCATCCAATCAAATAAAAGTGTTTTTTAATAACAAACAAAAAAACCAACAAATAATAATGTTCAGTTATGCACTCAATACTTGGTCGGGAATCCTTTGGCAGAAATGACTGCTTCAATGCGGCGTGGCATGGAGGCAATCAGCCTGTGACACTGCTGAGATGTTATGGAGGCCCAGGATGCTTCAATAGCGGCCTTAAGCTCATCCAGAGTGTTGGGTCTTGCGTCTCTCAACTTTCTCTTCACAATATCCCACAGATTCTCTATGGGGTTCAGGTCAGGAGAGTTGGCAGACCAATTGAGCACAGTAATACCATGGTCAGTAAACCATTTACCAGTGGTTTTGGCACTGTGATCAGGTGCCAGGTCGTGCTGAAAAATGAAATCTTCATCTCCATAAAGCATTTCAGCCGATGGAAGCATGAAGTGCTCCAAAATCTCCTGATAGCTAGCTGCATTGACCCTGCCCTTGATGAAACACAGTGGACCAACACCAGCAGCTGACATGGCACCCCACACCATCACTGACTGTCGGTACTTGACACTGGACTTCAGGCATTTTGGCATTTCCTTCTCCCCAGTCTTCCTCCAGACTCTGGCACCTTGATTTCCGAATGACATGCAAAATTTGCTTTCATCAGAAAAAAGTACTTGGGACCACTTAGCAAAAGTCCAGTGCTGCTTCTCTGTAGCTCAAAAGTGGCTTTACCTGGGGAATGCGGCACCTGTAGCCCATTTCCTGCACACGCCTGTGCACGGTGGCTCTGGATGTTTCCACACCAGACTCAGTCCACTGCTTCCTCAGGTTCCCCAAGGTCTGGAATCGGTCCTTCTCCACAATCTTCCTCAGGGTCCGGTCTCCTCTTCTCGTTGTACAGCGTTTTCTGCCACATTGTTTCCTTCCAACAGACTTACCATTGAGGTGCCTTGATACAGCACTCTGGGAACAGCCTATTTGTTGAGAAATTTCTTTCTGGGTCTTATCCTCTTGCTTGAGGGTGTCAATGATGGCCTTCTTGACATCTGTCAGGTCGCTAGTCTTAAGGTACCGTCACACATAGCGACGCTGCAGCGATACCGACAACGATCCGGATCGCTGCAGCGTCGCTGTTTGGTCGCTGGAGAGCTGTCACACAGACAGCTCTCCAGCGACCAACGATCCCGAGGTCCCCGGTAACCAGGGTAAACATCGGGTAACTAAGCGCAGGGCCGCGCTTAGTAACCCGATGTTTACCCTGGTTACCATCCTAAAAAGTAAAAAAACAAACGCTACATACTTACCTTCTGCTGTCTGTCCTCGGCGCTCTGCTTCTCTGGTCTGGCTGTGAGCACCGGGCAGCCAGAAAGCAGAGCGGTGACGTCACCACTCTGCTTTCCGGCTGACCGACGCTCACAGCCAGAGCAGGAGGAGAGCAGAGCACAGCGCTGGAGGACAGACGGCTGTAGGTAAGTATGTAGTGTTTGTTTTTTTACTTTTAGGATGGTAACCAGGGTAAACATCGGGTTACTAAGCGCGGCCCTGCGCTTAGTTACCCGATGTTTATCCTGGTTACCAGCAAAGACATCGCTGAATCGGTGTCACACACGCCGATTCAGCGATGTCTACGGGGAGTCCAGCGACAAAACAAAGTTCTGGACTTTCTTCCCCGACCAGCGATCTCCCAGCAGGGGCCTGATCGCTGCTGCCTGTCACACTGGACGATATCGCTAGCGAGGACGCTGCAACGTCACGGATCGCTAGCGATATCGTCTAGTGTGACAGTACCTTTACCCATGATGGGGGTTTTGAGTAATGAACCAGGCAGGGAGTTTATAAAAGCCTCAGGTATCTTTTGCATGTGTTTAGAGTTAATTAGTTGATTCAAAAGATTAGGGTAATAGGTCGTTTAGAGAACCTTTTCTTGATATGCTAATTTATTGAGACAGGTTTTTTGGGTTATCAGGAGTTGTATGCCAAAATCATCAGTATTAAAACAATAAAAGACCTGACAAATTTCAGTTGGTGGATAATGAATCTATAATATATGAAAGTTTAATTGTAATCATTACATTATGGTAAATAATGAAATTTAACACTATATGCTAATTTTTTGAGAAGGACCTGTATATACAGTATATATATACTAGCTGAAGAGCCCGGCGTTGCCTGGGCAGAGTAAATATCTGTGGTTAGTTATAGCACCTCACTTCTCTTATTTTCCCATAACGCCTCTCATTTTCCCCCTCACATATCTCACTTTCTCCCTTACACCTCTCATTTTCCCCCTCACTCCTCTCATTCCCCCCTAACACTTGTCATTTCGACCTCACATCTGTCATTTTCTGATCACTCCACTATTTTCCCTCACTGCTCTCATTTTGCACTCACACCTTTTCATTTTCACCTCACACCCCTCATTTTCCCCTCAGTATATACATGTTTGTCATCTTCCTTATATATAGTATACACCTGTATGTCATCTCCTGTATATAGTATATAACTGTATGTCATCTCCCCTGTAAATAGTATATACCTGCTGTATGTCATCTCCTCCTGTATATAGTATATACCGGTGTGTCATCTCCTCCTGTATATAGTATATACCTGTGTGTCATCTCCCCTGTATATAGTATACACCTGTGTCATCTCCCCTGTATATAGTATATACCTGTGTGTCATCTCCCTTGTATATAGTATGTACCTGTATGTCATTTCCCCTGTATATAGTATATAGTAGTCTGTCATCTCCTCCTGTATATAGTATATACCTGTGTGTCATCTCCCCTGTTTATAGTATATATGTGTGTCATCTCCTCCTGTATATAGTATATACCTGTGTGTCATCTCCTCCTATATATAGTATATACCGGTGTGTCATCTCTCCTGTATATAGTATATCTGTGTGTGTCATCTAACCTGTATATAGTATATATCTGTATGTCATCTCCTCCTGTATTAGACCGCGTTCACACGTTATTTGGTCAGTATTTTTACCTCAGTATTTGTAAGCTAAATTGGCAGCCTGATAAATCTCCAGCCAACAGGAAGCCCTTCCCCCGGTAGTATATATTAGCTCACACATACACATAATAGACAGGTCATGTGACTGACAACTGCCGTATTTCCTATATGGTACATTTGTTGCTCTTGTAGTTTGTCTGCTTATTAATCAGATTTTTATTTTTGAAGGATAATACCAGACTTGTGTGTGTTTTAGGGCGAGTTTCATGTGTCAAGTTGTGTGTGTTGAGTTGCATGTAGCGACATGCATGTAGCGACTTTTGTGAGATGAGTTTTGTGTGGCGACATGTGTGTAGCAACTTTTTGTGTGTCGAGTTGCATGTTACAGGTTAGTGTAGCAAGTTGTGTGCAGCAAGTTTTGCGCGTGGCGAGTTTTATCTGTGGTGCGTTTTGAGTATGTGCAAGTTTTGTGTGAGGCAACTTTTGCATGTGTTGCAACTTTTGTGCATGTGACAATTTTTCCGCGTGTGCAAGTTTTGTGTATGGCGAGTTTTCTATGAGGTGAGTTTTGCACGTGTGGCGAGTTTTGCGTGAGCCTAGTTTTGCATGTGGCAAGTTTTGCGCGTGACGAGTTTTGAGCGGCAACTTTTGTGTTTCGACTTTTATGTGTCGAGGTTGGTGTATGTGTGGTGAAATGTGTGCTGAGGGTGGTATATGTGTTCAAGCACGTGGTAGTGTGTGGCGCATTTTGTGTTTGTGTTCATATCCCTGTGTGTGGTGAGTATCCCATGTCGGGGCCCCACCTTAGCAACTGTACGGTATATACTCTTTGGCGCCATCGCTCTCACTCTTTAAGTCCCCCTAGTTCACATCTGGCAGCTGTCAATTTGCCTCCAACACTTTTTCTTTCACTTTTTCCCCATTACGTAGAGAGGGGCAAAATTGTTTGGTGAATTGGAACGCGTGGGGTTAAAATTTCGCCTCACAACATAGCCTATGACACTCTTGGGGTCCAGACGTGCGACTGTGCAAAATTTTGTGGCTGTAGCTGCGACGGTGCAGATGCCAATCCCGGACATACACACATATAGCTTTATATATTAGATTATATATCTATATATCTATAGGATCAGTTGTGTTGTGCAGAAGTCTGGTTTATACACAGCTGATAGTCCTACTGAATAGACTGTTAGAATTTGTACTATGGCAAGAAAAAAGCAGCTAAGTAAAGAAAAACGAGTGGCCATCATTACTTTAAGAAATGAAGGTCAGTCAGTCCGAAAAATTGGGCAAACTTTGAAAGTTTCCCCAAGTGCAGTTGCAAAAACCATCAAGTGCTACAAAGAAACTGGCTCACATGAGGTCTGCCTCAGAAAAGGAAGACCAAGAGTCACCTCTGCTTCTGAGGCTAAGTTTATTTGAGTCACCAGCCTCAGAAATCGCAGGTTAACAGCAGCTGAGATTAGACACCAGGTCAATGCCACACAGAGTTCTAGCAGCAGACACATCTCTACAACAACTGTTAAGAGGAGACTTTATGCAGCAGGCCTTCATAGTAAAATAGCTGCTAGGAAACCACTGCTAAAGACAGGCAACAAGTAGATGAGACTTGTTTGGGCTAAAGAACACAAGGAATGGACATTAGACCAGTGGACATCTGTGCTTTGGTCTGATGAGTCCAAATTTGAGATCTTTGGTTCCAACCACTGTCTCTTTGTGCAACGCAGAAAAGGTGAACGGATGGACTCTACATGCCTTGTTCCCACCGTAAAGCATAGAGGAGGAGGTGTGATGGTGTGGGGGTGCTTTGCTGGTGACACTGTTGGGGATTTATTCAAAATTGAAGGCATACTGAACCAGCATGTCTACCACAGCATCTTGCAGCGGCATGCTATTCCATCCGGTTTACGTTTAGTTGGACCATCATTTATTTTTCAACAGGACAATGACCCCAAACACACCTCCAGGCTGTGTACAGGCTATTTGACCAAGCAGAAGAGTGATGGGGTGCTACGCCATATGACCTGGTCTCCACAGTCACCAGACCTGAACCCAATCGAGATGGTTTGAGGTGAGCTGGACCGCAGAGTGAAGGCAAAAGGGCCAACAAGTGCTAAGCATCTCTGGGAACTCCTTCAAGATTGTTGGAAGACCATTCCCAGTGACTACCTCTTGAGGCTCATCAAGAGAATGCCAAGAGTGTGCAAAGCAGTCATCAAAGCAAAAGGTGGCTACTTTGAAGAACCTAGAATATAAGACATATTTTCAGTTGTTTCACACTTTTTTGTTAAGTATATAATTCCACATGTGTTAATTCATAGTTTTGATGCCTTCAGTGTGAATGTACAATTTTCATAGTCATGAAAATAAAGTAAAAGTTTTAAATGAGAAGGTGTGTCCAAACTTTTGGTCTGTACTGTACAATAGACACACTTTGTAAGTTTCTATATGTAGATTGTAGAGATTTTTCTTTTGTCTTTACAGAGAAAAAATAAGTAAAAATAAAAAAAAAATTAGGACAAAAGGGTATTTAACTGCCTTCCTTGTTTGCATTGTAAGGACTAGCTCATACTAATGTATAACAAGGCCGAGTGCTCTGTGATGTTTTATCAGAGAGCACTTTGCCCTATGCTATACTATGGGGCAGAACAAATTTTTCTCTCATGCCGATTCGACATGAGAAAACAATCGGATTCAGACTGCACTCGAATGTCATCAGAGTGCAGTCCGATGTATGTGCACAAAGACAATGGAGAAGATCGAGAAATACAACTGGGATACGATTCTCTCATGTGAGTGAATCGGATCACACTGACGGTGTGGTAGAGTTTGAGCCTAGTGACATTAGCATAATCAGCCCAATTCTCTCACATGAGAGAATCTATGTCTGTGTGATCCCCGCCATTAAAAGGATAGATTTTTTATAATGCTGTTATTAAGGTACTGTTAATGTGGTATATCTCAGAACAATCAATTCACAGTCACACTGAATGGCTATGCAAGTGCAGCACCTGCTTATATCACATGAATCATTGCAGTAGTACACCTTAATCAGATTTAGGTTTCTTTTATGCCTATCTGGAATAAGATGTGCACTATGACTTGCTAAACCTACACTGTAAAATTTAAAAATTTCGCTGATTGCTCAGCCTTCATCTTTAATAGTGGTTGTGATAGTCCCATGTAATTAGCTGCGCTAGACTACGTGGTGTCATAGTTGTAAGCCTTATGGGGATGCCCCTCATTAACCTGCTCTCTGGCTGATGCTGTCTTCACCAGTGTGTGAAATAGCAGCAAGCATTTTTTGGGGGTCAATTCTCATGAATGAAATCTTAAAATGTTCAAAATCGGGGGATTTATGAATTATAGTAAATTCGACTTGAAGTCTCTCCGCAGCAGGTCGACTTGTCCATCTCTAGGAGTAACAATACAGAGATTATACTGCCTACAATTTGTTGACTAAGCAAATAATATTCTTATTTTCAGGACCAATCATATTACTAATCAAGTTTAATAGATGCTCACCATATTCTTGCACCTCGAACTGTGTGGTAAATTCTTTCTGCGGTGCATGTCTAAATTTTGCAATGATTTTCCATGTGCCAAAGCTGAAAATATAAAGCATATAATAAAATAGTTCCATTTGGCCGCAAAGTATATGCAGTCTCCTGTCTGAGATAATTTACTCCAACAGAGAGCATGCAGCACAACACATTAGAAATGTTATATTATACATGGCACTGTGTGAAAAAGTGAAAAAAGTGATTGCCACCCCCATAAAACCACTGTGGTTTATCACATCTGTGGGAAGCGGAGTTCAAATTCCCTATCCACACCCAGGCCTGATTACTGCCACATCTGTTCTCAATCAACAAATCACTTAAATGGGACCTGCCTGACAAAGTGAACTAGTTCAAAAGCTCCTCAAAAGATATAGCGCTATAGAGTTTAAGTCCTCTTTTTCTCAGAAGAGGCAATTTGCATATTATATTTCCCAGAGGAGCATTGCACGGCGAATAAGCCTCCTTACCCTGACAAGCCAGAGATGGTATGTCACTCTCCATAAGAAGAAACGATACCCCTTAGACCCCAGTCCAGAGCCTCTCACCTAGCCAAATCAGTTCTCATGCTTTGCACTGACGAGGGCCAACAGCCCGAAACACCGTGTCTGCGAATTGAGATACTAATTTGGCTTTTATCCTAAGTCATATTGCACGACTCATTAAAGAGTTGATTGTGACTTGTAGGATCGCTACTTCCAACAGGTGGCGCTATAGAGTTTAAGTCCTCTTTTTCTCAGAAGAGGCAATTTGCACCTCAAAAGATAGACATCATGCCGCTATCCAAAGAAATTCTGGAACAAATGAAAAGCAAAGTAAATGAGATATATCAGTCTGGAAAAGGTTACAAAGCCATATCTAAACCTTTGAGACTGCAGCGAACCACAATGAAAGGCAATATCCATAAATGGCAAAAACATGGAACAGTGGTTGGTGATCCTTCCCAGGATTGACCAGCCGACCAAAATTACTCCAAGAGTGCAGCGATGACTCATCCAAGATATCGCAAAAGAAGCCACAACAGCATCCAAAGAACTGAAGGCCTCAGTTGCATCAGTTAAAGCCAGTGTTTATGACTCCACCATAAGAAAGAGAATGGGCAAAAATGGCCTGCATGGCAAAGTTCCAAGATGAAAACCACTGCTGAGCAATAAGAAATAATAATAATAATAATAATAACAATAATAATTTTATTTATATAGCGCCAACATATTCCGCAGCGCTTTACAAATTATAGAGGGGACTTGTACAGACAATAGACATTACAGCATAACAGAAATCACAGTTCAAAATAGAAACCAAGAGGAATGAGGGCCCTGCTCGTAAGCTTACAAACTATGAGGAAAAGGGGAGACACGAGAGGTGGATGGTAACAATTGCTTTAGTTATTCGGACCAGCCATAGTGTAAAGGTACCTTCACACATAACGATATCGTTAACGATATCGTTGCTTTTTGTGACGTAGCAACGATATCGTTAAGGAAATCGTTATGTGTGACAGCAACCAACGATCAGGCCCCTGCTGGGAGATCGTTGGTCGCTGAGGAAAGTCCAGAACTTTATTTCGTCGCTGGACTCCCTGCAGACATCGCTGGATCGGCGTGTGTGACACCGATCCAGCGATGTCTTCACTGGTAACCAGGGTAAACATCGGGTTACTAAGCGCAGGGCCGCGCTTAGTAACCCGATGTTTACCCTGGTTACCAGCGTAAAAGTAAAAAAAACAAACACTACATACTTACCTACCGCTGTCTGTCCCCGGCGCTGTGCTTCTCTGCACTCCTCCTGCACTGGCTGTCAGCGTCGGTCAGCCGGAAAGCAGAGCGGTGACGTCACCGCTCTGCTTTCCAGCCGCTGTGCTCACAGCCAGTGCAGGAGGAGTGCAGAGAAGCAGAGCGCCGGGGACAGACAGCGGTAGGTAAGTATGTAGTGTTTGTTTTTTTTACTTTCACGCTGGTAACCAGGGTAAACATCGGGTTACTAAGCGCGGCCCTGCGCTTAGTAACCCGATGTTTACCCTGGTTACCCGGGGACTTCGGGATCGTTGGTCGCTGGAGAGCTGTCTGTGTGACAGCTCTCCAGCGACCAAACAGCGACGCTGCAGCGATCGACATCGTTGTCGGTATCGCTGCAGCGTCGCTGAGTGTGAAGGTACCTTAAGGCTTGGGTGTTCATGTAAAGCTGCATGAACCAGTTAACTTCCTAAGTATGTAGCAGTACAGACACAGAGGCTATTAACTGTATAAAGTGTATTAGAACATGATGCGAGGAACCCGATTATGTTTTTTTTTTTTTTTGAATGGGCCTCACAGGGATAGTTAGGTTAATGCGTTGAGGCGGTAGGCCAATCTGAACAAATGAGTTTTTAGGGCACGCTTAAAACTGTGGGGATTGGGGATTAATCATATTAACCTGGGTAGTGCATTCCAAAGAATCGGCGCAGCACGTGTAAAGTCTTGGAGACGGGAGTGGGAGGTTCTGATTATTGAGGATGCTAACCTCAGGTCATTAGCAGAGCGGAGGGCACGGGTAGGGTGGTAGACTAAGACCAGAGAGGAGATGTAGGGTGGTACTGAGCCATGGAGTGCTTTGTGGATGAGGGTAGTAGTTTTGTACTGGATTCTGGAGTGGATGGGTAGCCAGTGTAATGACTGGCACAAGGTAGAGGCATCGGTGTAACGGTTGGTGAGGAATATGATCCTGGCAACAGCATTCAGGACAGATTGGAGCGGGGAGAGTTTGGTAAGAGGGAGGCCGATTAGTAGAGAGTTACAATAGTCGAGACGAGAATGAATAAGTGAAATAGTAAGTTTTTGCAGAGTCAAAAGTAAGAAAAGGGCGAATTCTAGAAATGTTTTTGAGATGCACATAAGAAGAGCGAGCCAGTGATCGGATGTGGGGGATGAATGAAAGCTCGGAATCAAGTATGACCCCAAGGCAGCTGGCATGTTGCTTTGGACCAATGGTGGAACCGCACACGGCAATGTCAGGCAAAGGTAGGTTAGTAGAGGTAGAGAACACGAGGAGTTCAGTTTTGGACAGGTTCAGTTTCAGATAGAGGGAGGACATGATGTTAGAGACAAAGGTAAGACAATCACTTGTGTTTTCTAAAAAAGGCCAGCATGATATCAGGAGAAGAAGTGTAAAATTGGGTGTCATCAGCATAGAGATGGTACTGGAAACCAAATCTACTGATTGTTTGTCCAATAGGGGAAGTTTACAAAGAGAAGAGGAGGGAGCCTAGGACTGATCCTTGATGAACCTCTAAAGTAAGGGGAAGGTGAGAGGAGGAGGAACCAGCAAAAGATACAGTGAAGGAGCAGTCAGAGAGATAGGAGGAGAACCAGGAGAGAACGGTGTCCTTGAGGCCGATGGAGCAGAGCATAATGAGGAGGAGCTTATGATCCACAGTGTCGAATGCTGTGGAGAGATCCAAGAGAATTATCATGGAGTAGTGACCATTAGATTTAGCTGTTAGTAGGTCATTAGAGACTTTAGTGAGGGCAGTTTCAGTAGAGTGCAAAGAGCGGAAACCAGATTGAAGAGGGTTGAGAAGAGAGTTATCTCAGAGATAGTGGGTAATATGGGAGTGGACCAGGTGTTCGAGAAGTTTAGAGATGAAGGGAAGATTAGAAACGGGTCTATTATTAGTGGCACAGTTTTGATCGAGGGATGGTTTTTTTAAGAACATGAAGGCTCGTCTCAGTTTTGCCAGAAAACATCTTGATGATCCCAAGACTTTTGGGAGTATACTCCTCTGCTTCCTCCTCTTCTTCTGGGACCACCATCTCCTCCCGCAGGCTATTCAAAGTCTGCTCTGGCATATAAATGACCGGAATAGTGATGCTGATGATGGCGTCATCAGCGCTAACCATTTTAGTAGCCATTTCAAAACTGTTCAGATGTCCATAATCTGTGCCCACTCTGTAAACGTTTTATGCGCCACCTCTGTACTTCATTGGCCCAGGCTATGCGACATGACATAGGGCTGCTGCCACAGTCACTTTAACATGTGCAGAGTGGAATTCCACCCTGTTGGCACATTGCATATCAACCTGTTAACTGGCATGGACAAAGACCTCGGTATCGATGCAAGCTGATAAGCAGAGGGGGTGCGAATGGCGGAAATGAGCACACAGGTTACGTGCTTTCTGGAGCAGGTCACCCAGGCCAGGATAGTGGCTGAGAAAACACTGCACCACTAATTGAGGTCATGAGCCATGCAAGGCATGTGTATGAGCTTGCCTCACCATAAGGCCGCCACCAGGTAAGCACCATTATCGGACAAGACCTTCCCTGGTTGCAGGTTCAGGAGAGACAGCCATTGATCAAATTTAGGCATATCAATTTCAAGACTGCCTGATTGCAGTGAGCCATAGCTGCGCAGTAGTGGGGGTTCGCTATGCACTGTTGGAATGCGTGTCTCGTGAAGGCAGAGGTTGAGGGCACAGGTGGGGATCCTAGAGGAGATAGAGGAGGTAGAAGAAGTGGAGGAAGTGTTAAATGTAGAGGTTTGGCCTGCAAGCCTTGGGGATTCCAAGACTTGTGGAGCAGTGCCTGTCCGCACAGCCACCAAAGTCACCCAGTGCCCAGTCAGCAAGATGTAACGCCCTTGGCCATGCTTACTCGTCCAAGTGTCTGTGGTGAAATGCACTCTGGCAGACATAGATTTTGTCAAGAAATGGATGATGTTGTCTGCTACAAGGTGGTGTAGCGAAGGCACAGCTTTCTTCGAAAAATAATGTTGACTGGGTAAAAGGGACTCGGGGGACTGCGACGGCCATCAGCTTTCAGAAACCATCCGTATCTACCAGACAGAAAGGCAGTATTTCTTTGGCCAACAAATTGGAGATGGTAGAGTTCAACCTCTTAGCTTTGTCATGCGTAGGAGGAAACAATCTTTTCCGTGACCACAACTGCGGAACCGTGAGCTGGCTGCAGGGCTGTGAAAGGGCGGAGTATGGTGAACCGGACAAACTGCTAGACCATGAGACAGGTGCAGGCGGAGATGTTACTGTGGATTGAGAAACTTGTGGTGTGATCGTTCTCTGAGATTGGTCAAAAACAGCAGGCATGTCTGCTTCCGTTACACATGAAGGCAGCCGGTCAGTCACCATGACTCGATCGAGTGAAGACCCCAAAGTTCTACAGACAAAGACCTGTATCTCAATAGTTGGAACGATAACAGAAGCAGCAAATGAGATAGATGGGTTGGCTGATGGTGGTTGATGTCCGCTAGTCCACATTTTTGAGCAGAGGGATTCCCACACTAAAGCATGTGAAGGTTCATACAGTTTTTTTTTTTTTCAAAGTTGGCAGATTACATGAGTTGGCTAATCCCTTGCAGTGTCAAAAAAGGCCCAGGCTAGGCAACCCTTGCCACCCCTGCGAGCTGCAGACCCGCGGACGCTGCTGCTCAGACAGAGGCACAGTTGTGGCTGAGGATGCTTCGCTCGTCGTGGCTGCATCACTACGTGTATGCGACGGACAGCGCAAAGTAACCTCCTCTTCTTCCTCCTCAGATGACCTACTCAGCAGTGTGCCTCTATGTTCACGCCAACTGGGATCTAACACCTCATCATCATCCTCTGTGTTATATATATATATGTTACATTCCAGGCCACTGGAGTCACTCACCTCCTCTTCTTGCCCTAACAGCACAGTACAGTCCGTGTGAGGCTCAGATATCTGAGTTTCGTCAGAATCACCTCCCCCCAGGGGTTAACGCCTGATGACGAGCATCAGGATACTGTTATTATTATTATTTATTATTATAGCGCCATTTATTCCATGGCGTTTTACATGTGAGGAGGGGTATACATAATAAAAACAGGTACAATAATCTTGAACAATACAAGTCACAACTGGTTCAGGAGGAGAGAGGACCCTGCCCGCGAGGGCTCACAATGCTGTTGGAACCATACTTCTTCCTGCCCCAGATCCAAGCTAAAATAATTTGGGCATCGGTGCAGATTTCTTCATCTTGGCTCTTCAAATCTTTTGAGTACACTTCTGATGAACATGGCATAGAATGTGTGAACAGCTCTTCAGAATCACCCTTCTGTGGTTCCATGCAGTCAGTTGAACATTTGGATAGTTGGGACGCGGGGGGGGAGGGGAAGGGAAGCAAGGGGAAATTGGGTGCCACATCTGTGGACTGTACTGGGTGTGATGTTGAAGTGGAGGAAGAAAAGGAGAGCAGGTCACTTGAAGCTGCACTTGCCATCCACTCGAGTACATGCTCTTTCTGGAGATCATCGACAAGGCATACCGCTGTGCATCTGCCAAAGAAAGATAGTGGTGTAGCCTGTCCAGTAACATAAGTTGTCTTTGCATAGGATGTGACGTTGCTTCACTAGTCCTTTCACCAACATTACCACCCACATACACTTTGAACACCAAGCGTAATTCCCCTTCCACCACGGCCTCGCTTTTTCCCAGTCATGCTGCTCAGATAGTGTGGTAGGAGCACTGTATTAGCAACCAAAAATTAGATTTTAAACTCTGCACCACCTCTGCAAACAGCTGAATTTCAGCAACTGTGAATTTTAAGTTGAAATATGGCGTGCTGTATCGTGTTAGTCACAGAAACCCGAGAATCAGGCCTCTAGAACACAGTAGTTACTACAAACTATTTTTAAACTCTGGTCCCTTACTGTAGGACAATAATAACAGAAGAATTATTTTTTGGACCAAGGATCAGGCCTCTATAACACAATAGAGGCTACAAACTGTTTTTAAACTCAGTTCCCTTACTGTATAGCGTTAATAACAGAAGAATTTGTTTGTGGCCTCTGAATCAGGCCTCTACAGCTTAATTTCAACCCAAACAAATGATAAAGTGTGATACAGTAGGTTGTCTAACTTTTTACAACTGAAAAATTATAAAAAATATGTGCCTTAGGTCTGCAGACAGGTTTATATCACTGCCACAAAATGACTACGTGGGATACAGCAGGCTGTTTCACATTTAGCAACAGAAAAAATTATAACTTTTTTTAATGTGCCTTAGGTCTGTAGACAGTTTTATTTCACCACAGTACTCAATTGCAAGGTGGGATACAGCAGGCTGTTTAATATTTTTTCACTAGCTACATTGTAATTAGAATGCTATACTCGTGCATAGATCACCATAGAAGCAATGCACAACACGTGCTGTTATGATCTGGTGGCCTTGGAGCAGCATGAGACGTACTCTGGAGAAGGTGGCACCTGTACTGACCGTAAACCCTGAACTTAGCAGCGCAACTAGAAGTAGCCGTGGGGGGTACCTAACGCTCCCTAGACCCCTCGACACAGCCTAAGAACTAACTACCCCTAAAGACAGAAACAGGAAACCTATCTTGCCTCAGAGAAAATCCCCAAAGGATAGACAGCCCCCCACAAATATTGACTGTGAGAGGAGAGGGAAATAACATACGCAGACATGAAATCAGGATTTAGCATAGGAGGCCATACTAGCTAAAAAGAAAGAATAGAACAGAGTACTATGCGGTCAGTATTAAAACGCTACAAAATATCCACCACAGAAAATACAAATCACCACATCTGACTAAAGACATGGAGGGTATATCTGCATCTCCAGAGACACAGCTAGGCTGCAAAAAATCCTTCACAGACAAAGCTGGACAAGACGAAACATGAAAATGCACAGAACTATAAGGTCCACAGCAGGTGGACAGCAAAAACAAAGCCAGGACTTATCTTTGAAGAAAAGCACAGCGAACAGGAGAGACCAGAAGGGATGTGAATTTAAAACAATGGGCAACTGGCACTGACTAAAGGATCAAGCAGGACTAAATAGCTGAGTCCAAATTGAACACACCTGATAAATGCTGCGATCCACAGACAGCAGCACTACCACTCATAACCACCGGAGGGAGCCCAAGAGCAGAATTCACAACAGTATCCCCCCCCTTGAGGAGGGGTCACCGAACCCTCACCAGAGCCCCCAGGCCGATCAGGACGAGCCAAATGAAAGGCACGAACCAAATAGTCAGCATGAACATTGGAGGCAACAACCCAAGAATTATCCTCCTGGCCATAACCCTTCCATTTGACCAGATACTGAAGCTTCCGCCTCGAAAAACGAGAATCCAAAATCTTCTCAACCACATACTCCAATTCCCCATCAATCAACACCGGAGCTGGAGGATCAACAGAGTGAACAACGGGCACCACATACTTCCGCAACAAAGATCTATGGAAAACATTATGGATGGAAAAAGAGGCCGGAAGGGCCAAACGAAAAGACACAGGATTGATAATCTCTGAAATCCTATAAGGACCAATAAACCGAGGCTTGAACTTAGGGGAAGAAACCTTCATAGGAACATGATGGGAAGACAACCAGACCAAATCCCCAACCCGAAGCCGGGAACCAACACACCGACGACGGTTAGCAAAACCACCTCCTGAGACAACACCAAATTGTCCACTGTTGTGAATTCTGTGGCAGAGTTCACTCCTGTGGTCACAAGTGGTACTTCGGTTGATTCTCTCTGGGAGCTTCCGTTTGTGGAGGAAAGTGGTACTGCAGCTTCTGAGTTTCCTCCCTCAGGTGATCTGGTGAGGTCGTTAGCTGCTTCTCTACTTAACTCCACCTGATGCTTTGATCCATGTTTCCTGTCAATGTTCCAGTGTTGGACTTGTGTTTCTCTGGATCATTCCTGTGGCCTGCTGCTCTGCATAGCTAAGTGCTTCTTTGCTATTTGTTGCTATTTTTTCTGTCCAGCTTGTCTATTTGTTTTGCTGGAAGCTCTGGGACGCAAAGGGTGTACCTCCGTGCCGTTAGTTCGGTACAGAGGGTCTTTTTGCCCCCTTTGCGTGGTTTTCTTTAGGGTTTTGTGTAGACCGCAAAGTTATCTTTCCTATTCTTGTTCTGTCTAGAATATCGGGCCTCACTTTGCTGAATCTATTTCATCCCTACGTTTGTCTTTTCATCTTACTCACAGTCATTATATGTGGGGGGCTGCCTTTTCCTTTGGGGTATTTCTCTGAGGCAAGGTAGGCTTATTTTTCTATCTTCAGGCTAGTTAGTTTCTCAGGCTGTGCCGAGTTGCATAGGGAGCGTTAGGCGCAATCCACAGCTGCCTCTAGTTGTGTTTGGAGAGGATCAGGAATTGCGGTCTACAGAGTTTCCACGTCTCAGAGCTCGTTCTATTATTTTGGGTTATTGTCAGATCACTGTATGTGCTCTGATCGCTATGTACATTGTGTTACTGAATTGCCTAACACAACAGTCCACCACATGAGCCCAAATCTGCTGCAGCCTGTCAACCACAGTATCCACACCAGGACAATCAGAAGGCTCAACCTGCCCTGAAGAAAAACGAGGATGAAAACCAAAATTACAAAAAAAGGGCGAAACCAAGGTAGCAGAACTAGCCCGATTATTAAGGGCAAACTCGGCCAATGGCAAGAAAGCCACCCAATCATCCTGATCAGCAGACACAAAGCATCTCAAATAAGTTTCCAAAGTCTGATTAGTTCGCACGGTTTGGCGATTTGTCTGAGGATGAAATGCGGAAGAAAAAGACAAATCAATGCCCAGCCTAGCACAAAAGGCCCGCCAAAACCTAGAAACAAACTGGGAACCTCTATCGGACACAATATTCTCCGGAATGCCATGCAAACGAACCACATGCTGAAAAAACAACGGAACCAAATCAGAAGAGGAAGGCAATTTAGGCAAAGGCACCAAATGAACCATCTTAGAAAACCGGTCACAAACCACCCAGACAACAGACATCCTCTGGGAAACCGGAAGCTCTGAAATAAAATCCATAGAAATATGCGTCCAAGGTCTATCAGGGACCGGCAAAGGCAAAAGCAACCCACTAGCGCGGGAACAGCAAGGCTTAGCCCGCGCACAAATCCCACAGGAATGCACAAAAGAATGCACATCCCGCGACAAAGAAGGCCACCAAAAGGACCTACCAACCAAATCTCTGGTACCAAAAATCCCAGGATGGCCAGCCAACACAGAACAATGAACCTCAGAAATCACTTTACTAGTCCATCTATCAGAAACAAACAGTTTCCCCACTGGACAGCGGTCAGGTTTATTAGCCTGAAATTCCTGAAGAACCCGTTGTAAATCAGGGGAGATGGCAGAAAGAATCACCCCTTCCTTCAGAATGCCGACCGGCTCAAGATCCTTAGGGGAATCAGGAAAAAAACTCCTAGAGAGGGCATCCGCCTTAACATTCTTAGTACCAGGAATGTACGAGACCACAAAATCAAAACAGGAGAAAAACATGGACCATCGAGCCTGTCTAGGATTCAGCCGTTTGGCAGACTCGAGGTAAATCAGATTCTTATGATCGGTCAGGACCACAATACGGTGCTTGGCCCCCTCAAGCCAATGTCGCCACTCCTCAAATGCCCACTTCATAGCCAAAAACTCCCGACTGTCGACATCATAATTGCGTTCCGCAGGCGAAAACTTCAGAGAAAAGAAGGCACACGGTTTCATCAAGGAACCATCAGAATTCCTCTGAGACAAAACGGCCCCTGCCCCAATCTCAGACGCGTCAACCTCAACCTGAAATGGAAGAGAAACATCCGGCTGACGCAACACAGGGGCAGAAGTAAATCGGCGTTTAAGCTCCTGAAAGGCAGAAACAGCAGCAGAGGACCAATTCGTCACATCAGCGCCTTTCTTCGTCAAATCGGTCAGAGGTTTAACCACACTGGAGAAGTTGACAATGAAACGACGATAAAAATTAGCAAAGCCCAAGAATTTCTGAAGGCTCTTCACAGATGTGGGCTGAATCCAATCATGAATGGCCTGAAACTTAACACGATCCCTTTCTATAGATGCGGGAGAAAAAATGAAGCCCAAAAAAGAAACCTTCTGCACTCCAAAGAGGCACTTTGACCCCTTCACAAATAAAGCATTATTACGAAGGATCTGAAATACCATCCTGACCTGTTTCACATGAGACTCCCAATCATCGGAAAAAATCAAAATATCATCCAAATATACAACCATGAATTTATCAAGATAACTCCGAAAGATATCATACATGAAGGATTGGAACACAGATGGGGCATTAGAGAGTCCGAATGGCATCACAAGGTATTCAAAATGGCCTTCGGGTGTATTAAATTCAGTTTTCCATTCGTCACCCTGCTTAATACGAATAAGATTATATGCCCCTCGAAGGTCAATCTTAGTAAACCAGCTAGCCCCCTTAATCCTAGCAAACAAATCAGTAAGCAAAGGGTATTGAAATTTGACCGTGATCTTATTCAAGAGGCGATAATCAATACAGGGTCTCAAGGAGCCATCCTTCTTGGCGACGAAAAAAAACCCTACTCCCAATGGTGAAGAAGATGGCCGAATATGTCCCTTCTCCAAAGACTCCTTAATATAGCTCCGCATGGCGGCATGTTCTGGCACAGACAGGTTGAAAAGTCGGCCCTTAGGGAACTTACAAACTGGAATCAAGTCAATAGCACAATCACAGTCCCTATGCGGTGGAAGGGAACTGGATTTGGGCTCATCGAATACATCCTGGAAGTCAGACAAAAACTCAGGAATTTCAGAAGAGGGGGAAGAGGAAATTGACATCAAAGGAAGTGACTATGAACCCCCTGACAACCCCAACTAGCCACAGACATAGATCTCCAATCTAACACCGGATTATGTACCTGTAACCATGGAAAACCCAGCACAATATCATCATGCAAATTATGCAACACCAGAAAACGACAATCTTCCTGATGGGCTGGTGCCATGCGCATGGTCAGCTGTGTCCAAAACTGAGGTTTATTTTTAGCCAACGGTGTAGCATCAATGCCCCTTAAAGGAATAGGGTTCTGCAAAGGCTGCAAGGGGAAACCACAACATCTGGCAAATTCTAAGTCCATTAAGTTCAGAGCGGCGCCTGAATCCACAAATGCCATGACAGAAAATGATGATAATGAGCAGATCAAGGTCACAGATAACAGAAATTTAGGTTGTACAGTACTGATGGTAACAGAACTAGCGATTCTCTTAGTACGCTTAGGGCAATCAGAAATAATATGAGCAGAATCGCCGCAGTAAAAACACAACCTATTCTGACGCCTGAATCTTTGACGTTCAGCTTTCGACAAAATCCTATCACACTGCATAGGCTCAGGGCTCCGCTCAGAGGACAACGCCATAGTGTGCACAACTCTGCGCTCGCGCAAGCGCCGATCAATCTGAATGGCCAGAGACATAGAATCACTCAGACCAGCAGGCGTGGGGAACCTCACCATAACATCTTTAACGGATTCAGAAAGACCCTTTCTGAAAATTGCCGCCAAGGCATCCTCATTCCATTTAGTCAGTACAGACCATTTTCTAAATTTCTGGCAATACGATTCTTCCGCTTCTTGACCTTGACACAGGTCCAGCAAGATTTTCTCAGCTTGATCCACAGAATTAGGCTCATCATACAATAACCCCAATGCTTGAAAGAAAGAATCAACATTAAGCAAAGCAGGATTGCCAGTTTCCAGGGAAAATGCCCAATCCTATGGGTCACCACGCAGCAGGGATATGATGATTTTAACCTGCTGAATGGGATCACCAGAACACCGGGGTCTCAATGCAAAAAACAGTTTACAGTTATTTTTGAAACTCAAAAATGTGGATCTGTCACCAAAGAATAAATCAGGAGTCGGAATCATAGGTTCTAAGGCAGGAGTATGAACAATATAATCTGAAATACCCTGTACCCTAGCAGCAAGCTCATCCACACGAGAAACTAACTCCTGAACACTCATGTTATTACTAGGTTCTGCAGCCACCCAGAGATTAAGAGGGAGGAACAGGCTAAGGAAAAAAAATGGCTCAAAACCTTTCCTCCCTTCTTTTGAGATGCAATTAACTCATTGTTGGCCAGTTGTACTGTTATGATCTGGTGGCCTTGGAGCAGCATGAGACGTACTCTGGAGAAGGTGGCACCTGTACTGACCGTAAACCCTGAACTTAGCAGCGCAACTAGAAGTAGCCGTGGGGGGTACCCAACGCTCCCTAGACCCCTCGACACAGCCTAAGAACTAACTACCCCTAAAGACAGAAACAGGAAACCTATCTTGCCTCAGAGAAAATCCCCAAAGGATAGACAGCCCCCCACAAATATTGACTGTGAGAGGAGAGGGAAATAACATACGCAGACATGAAATCAGGATTTAGCATAGGAGGCCATACTAGCTAAAAAGAAAGAATAGAACAGAGTACTATGCGGTCAGTATTAAAACACTACAAAATATCCACCACAGAAAATACAAATCACCACATCTGACTAAAGACATGGAGGGTATATCTGCATCTCCAGAGACACAGCTAGGCTGCAAAAAATCCTTCACAGACAAAGCTGGACAAGACGAAACATGAAAATGCACAGAACTATAAGGTCCACAGCAGGTGGACAGCAAAAACAAAGCCAGGACTTATCTTTGAAGAAAAGCACAGCGAACAGGAGAGACCAGAAGGGATGTGAATCCTCCAAAAACAATGGACAACTAGCACTGACTAAAGGATCAAGCAGGACTAAATAGCTGAGTCCAAATTGAACACACCTGATAAATGCTGCGATCCACAGACAGCAGCACTACCACTCATAACCACCGGAGGGAGCCCAAGAGCAGAATTCACAACAACGTGCCCTGCTGGATTTGTTTGTGCACCTTAGTATGGCCAAAAAAGAAAAAAAGTGCTGGAAGGTAAATTTAACAGCCACACTGGACACTAGCTACCTACAGTATCTGACTGATATGCAACCACCTATCTAACTAGCTACAATGTGAGATACAGCAGGCTTTTCCACATTTAGCTTCTGAAATAATATTATTTAGAATGCTATACTCGTGCATGGAGCACTATAGAAGCAGTGCACAACACACTTGTAGAACATGTGCCCTGCCGGCTTTGTCTGAGAGCCTCAGTTATGCCTCCCTCCAAAAAAAATCCAGAAGGTAAATTTTACAGCCACACTGAACACTATCTAGCTACACTACCTGGCTGATATAGAACGGCCTAACTAAATAGCTGAAATCTTGATGCAAGCAGTGGCAGCGTCAGGAGCAGCCTCTCTGCGCTGTACCAGTGTCAAAATGGCGTTAAAACAAGATGTCCACTATTTATATGCAGAGGGACATGTGATTTCAGCAGCCAATGACACAAGCCGTTGTGTCAGGACATTGTGGGTGTTTCCTGCGCCCTGATTGGCTAGCCGCAATGTCCACACATAAGGATGGGGGTAAATGGCTGATGTGCTGTGCTTACAAAAACGCAGCATCCCTGCACTCCTTTCCCCCCAAACATGTGACAAACGGTCATGATACTCCACCATTATCGTTGCTAAAGTGCGGGAAATATTTTGGTGGCAATGCAAATATTTTCCCACACTTTTACCGAATGTTACCGATTTTTTTAACCAATTTTATGAAATTTGGCTCGTATTTGTGATCACGTATCCGAACGTGCCATATTCGTGGCGAATTTATGTTTGGCGATCATTTTCCAAACAAATTCGCTCATCTCTACTCGTGACTTTTAGAGTATGCTCTCATTGCCGAATATTCTCGTGTGTGAGGATCAAGCAGATTATACAAATGTCACATAAAACAAACTCTGTGTGCCGAGTGTCATGTTACTGTGATCCGATTCTCTTGCAAGAGAGAATCGCAGCACAGGTGCGGAGAAGATGGAGAACATAATTTCTCCATCTTCTCCATTTTCTCTGTTCACATATACCAGACTGCACTCGGAGGACATGCCAAATCGGCATGAAAAAATAAATCCCAGATCTGCACTGCCCGATAGTATAACATTGGGCCAAGTGCTCTCCAATAAAACATTGGATAGTACTCGACCCTGTTATACGCTAGTGTAAGCGTACCCTAAAGGTGTTATACCATCAGAGATGACCTTTTTATTAAATCAGGTGCCATGGCTTTCACCCGATTACTGATCATATGTGCAAACTAGCCATCCTCCGCATGGGTCTTTTGGTTTTTGAGAAAATACTGGTAGACCAGTAGATCCTTAGACTTGTTGCAAGGACTGGTAAAAGCATGGACACTGACTCATAAGATAATTAGTTACCTCCAAAAGGAGACAATCGACAAAAAGCTTACTTTCACGAGAGCTAATTTGTATAACTTTTTCCCATAATACTTCTGTTGTGTGTTGTGACAATTTATAATGTATATTTAGAGTGATATAACATTTCTTAAAAAAAAAAAAAAAAGAAGAAAGAAAACCTACGTGATCAGCTCTGGAATCGTTAAGGACATCCCTGTTAATCCCTTCAAAATTCTCTTCTCCGCTTTCTCAACAATTATTCCATTTGGGTTCTATAAAAAGGTCAAAAATGTATAAATACCTTGAGCATAGTTAATTGTTTAGATACTACATACAGTATACCAATGGGTATGAATGAGTTTAACGAGAGATACTTAGACACAAACCAACTTTAATAAATACCTCATAATTCTGTGTTCTCAGAGGCAATGGATCAAAGGATTTTTCCTATACACTGATTTTCATAACCTACCCTTAGGATGGGTCATCAATGTCAGATCACTAGGGTTTCGTCTCTCAGCATCCCAACTGCTTTCATCTATGCAAACATCAATACGTGAATAGGATGAGGGAGCAAAACACCATCAGTCCATCATGCTCTTTAGTGGCTGCTCTCAAGTGTCATCTCCATATCACATCCCACAAATTCTCTTTGACCAAACCTCATAAACAAAAACAGACTCGGACGAAGCTCCCTTACACAAATACAGATCCCAGACCACTTAAGTCAGAGGTGGGGAACCTCAGGCCCCAGGGCCATTTACGGCCCTTGATAACCTTTTATCAGGCCCCCCCCGAGCAGATTCTCAGGGACCGCATTCTTGGGCAGGGAGGTGTATTTTTATTACAGCAAACTCATTAATTTCTTCTTGCTCTGTTAGCACACACACGCAGTGTTCACTAATGAACATTGAAGGACATGCAATGAAAGGTTACGTCCTAAAACCAGTGCCGGAGTCAGGATGTACTTTGTGGGCCGAGTTTGTACGGCCCTGAAGGATAGTATAAATATCCAAATGGCCCTTGGCAGAAAAAAAGATTCCCCACCCCTGCCTTAAATGAATACTGACCAACAAAATCCTCTCAACTTGTTAGGTTGCAGTTGAGTTCTGTTGTTAATAACACAAAGGAAGGAAGGGGAGCAAACAACTAAAGTTTACTTTAAGTTGATACATACAGTGGGGCAAAAAAGTATTTAGTCAGTCAGCAATAGTGCAAGTTCCACCACTTAAAAAGATGAGAGGCGTCTGTAATTTACATCATAGGTAGACCTCAACTATGGGAGACAAACTGAGAAAAAAAAATCCAGAAAATCACATTGTCTGTTTTTTTATAATTTTTTTTTGCATTTTATGGTGGAAAATAAGTATTTGGTCAGAAACAAACAATCAAGATTTCTGGCTCTCACAGACCTGTAACTTATTCTTTAAGAGTCTCCTCTTTCCTCCACTCATTACCTGTAGTAATGGCACCTGTTTAAACTTGTTATCAGTATAAAAAGACACCTGTGCACACCCTCAAACAGTCTGACTCCAAACTCCACTATGGTGAAGACCAAAGAGCTGTCAAAGGACACCAGAAACAAAATTGTAGCCCTGCACCAGGCTGGGAAGACTGAATCTGCAATAGCCAACCAGCTTGGAGTGAAGAAATCAACAGTGGGAGCAATAATTAGAAAATGGAAGACATACAAGACCACTGATAATCTCCCTTGATCTGGGGCTCCACGCAAAATCCCACCCCATGGGGTCAGAATGATCACAAGAACGGTGAGCAAAAATCCTAGAACCACGCGGGGGGACCTAGTGAATGAACTGCAGAGAGCTGGGACCAATGTAACAAGGCCTACCATAAGTAACACACTACGCCACCATGGACTCAGATCCTGCAGTGCCAGACGTGTCCCACTGCTTAAGCCAGTACATGTCTGGGCCCGTCTGAAGTTTGCTAGAGAGCATTTGGATGATCCAGAGGAGTTTTGGGAGAATGTCCTATGGTCTGATGAAACCAAACTGGAACTGTTTGGTAGAAACACAACTTGTCGTGTTTGGAGGAAAAAGAATACTGAGTTGCATCCATCAAACACCATACCTACTGTAAAGCATGGTGGTGGAAACATCATACTTTGGGGCTGTTTCTCTGCAAAGGGGCCAGGACGACTGATCCGGGTACATGAAAGAATGAATGGGGCCATGTATTGTGAGATTTTGAGTGCAAACCTCCTTCCATCAGCAAGGGCATTGAAGATGAAACGTGGCTGGGTCTTTCAACATGACAATGATCCAAAGCACACCGCCAGGGCAACGAAGGAGTGGCTTCGTAAGAAGCATTTCAAGGTCCTGGAGTGGCCTAGCCAGTCTCCAGATCTCAACCCTATATAAAACCTTTGGAGGGAGTTGAAAGTCCGTGTTGCCAAGCGAAAAGCCAAAAATATCACTGCTCTAGAGGAGATCTGCATGGAGGAATGGGCCAACATACCAACAACAGTGTGTGGCAACCTTGTGAAGACTTACAGAAAACGTTTGACCTCTGTCATTGCCAACAAAGGATATATTACAAAGTATTGAGATGAAATTTTGTTTCTGACCAAATACTTATTTTCCACCATAATATGCAAATAAAATGTTAAAAAAACAGACAATGTGATTTTCTGGATTTTTTTTTCTCAGTTTGTCTCCCATAGTTGAGGTCTACTTATGATGTAAATTACAGACGCCTCTCATCTTTTTAAGTGGTGGAACTTGCACTATTGCTGACTGACTAAATACTTTTTTGCCCCACTGTAACAGGGTGTGTGTGAGCACTGCACTATATATACACAGGTGCTTCTCACAAAATTAGAATATCATCAAAAAGTTAATTTTTTTTTCAGTTCTTCAATACAAAAAGTGAAACTCATATTAAATAGAATCACTGCAAACAGAGTGATCTGTTTCAAGTGTTTATTTCTGTTAATGTCAATTATTATGGCTTACAGCTAATGAAAACCCAAAAGTCATTATCTCAGTAAATTAGAATAATTAACAAAAAACACCAGCATTTAATAAGTTCCATTAGTCTGTTTCAGTAGGCTCTACAATCATTAGGAAGACTGCTGACTTGATAGATGTTCAGAAGGCAGTCATTGACACACTCCACGAGGAGACTAAGCCACAAGAGATCATTGCTAAAGAACCAGGCTGTTCACAGAGTGCTGTATCCAAGCATACTAACGGAAAGTTGAGTGGATGGAAAAGGTGTGGTAGAAAAAGGTGCACAAGCAAGCGGCATAACCGCAGCCTTGAAAGGATTGTCAAGAAAAGGCCATTCAAAAATTTGGAGTAGATTCACAAGGAGTGGACTGCTGCTGGAGTCATTGCTTCAAGAGCCACCACACACAGATGTTTCCAGGACATGGGCTACATGTGTCGCATTCCTTGTGTCAAGCCACTCATGACCAATAGACAATTCCAGAATCGGCTTACCTGGGCCAAGGAGAAAAAGAACTGGACTGTTGCTCAGTAGTCCAAGGTGATATTGTCAGATGAAAGTAGATTTTGCATTTCATTTGGAAATCAAGGTGCAAGAATCTGGAGGAAGAGTGGAAAGGCCACAATCCAAGCTGCTTGAGGTCTAGTGTGAAGTTTCCACAATCCGTGATGGTTTGGGGAGCCATGTCATCTGCTGGTGTAGGTCCACTGTGTTTTATCAAGACCAAAGCCAGCGCAACTATATACCAGGAAGATTTAGAGAACTTCATGCTTCCAAGCTTTTTGGAGATGGAAATGTGATTGTTCAGCAGGACTTGGCACCTGTACACACTGCCAAAAGTACCAATACTTGGTATAAAAAACAAACAGTATCACTATGCTTGATTGGCCAGCAAATTCGCCAGACCTTAACCCCATGGAGAATCTTTGGGGTAATGTCAAGAGGAAGATGAGAGACACCAGATCCAACAATGCAGACAAGCTGAAGGCTGCAATCAAAGCAACCTGGGCTTCCATAACAGAAGTTCCACAGGCTGATCCTCTATGTCATGCCGCATTGATGCAGTAATTGATGTAAAAGGAGCTCTACCAAGTATTGAGTGTGTAGGGCCAGCGCCCCAGCTCGGGTCCGGTCCACGCTCCTGGTCCGCTCTCTGCTACCTGCCAGAGATCTCCTCCAAGGTTTACGGATCCTGTCTCATGTGTCCTTCCCCTGCTGCAGCTTCCTGGCGCGCGGTCCACAGGTCTCTTGGCACTACTCTGAGGGCATAAGCGCGCATTCCCTGTCTCTTAAATAGACAGTGCACCTGTTTCCATAAGGGGCAGAACCAATGGCTGAGTAACTGGTATTATTTCAGGCACCTCTGCCCTAGGGGAGGTGCCTGAGCAACAAGTGTTTCCTAGATAAAGAAGTCTGCTCTAAATCCTAACACAGTTAACACTGATGTACACTCACGGGTCTGTAGATTTAGAAGAGCGTCTGGTAGCTGTTATTTAGTCTTGATGCAGCTGAGCAGAGTTGTTTAGATTGAGCTCTTCCTTCAAGTCTCATTCCCTCTTCCAATGTGGAGAGATGGCAGGTAGCACAATGATATTTTCCTCTCGGGTTACAAGTGTTTCAGGAAAACTGCCCTGGATACACAATGTGCCTCCTCTTTGGACATGGTCCTGGTGATGAATCCAGTACGTGACATGCACTATCTTCTACCTTGAAGCCGTTAATTCACTTTTTATTAGTCTGTGACAACAAAAACCTATCTTGTCAGACTTCCTCAGACATGAGCATCTCCTCACTTCTTGTCCAAAACCAACACACAGCCAACTGCAGGGGAGAAAAGACTGGTCAAAGTGCACGCACCTCAGAGGGGAGCATGGTCTCTTATAGCCTCAGTTTCATTTAGTACATAGCAAGGGCTAGCAAGGGCTGACCCCCTGCATAACTTCCCACTTAAAGGTAGCCATCCTCAGCCTTACTGTGTAGTCAAAGAGAAGAGAAAGGCTCTATGTAACTGTTTACACAGTAGTGCACCGTTGCTCACAATACATACAGGTGAATCGAATAAACTGATCAGCATCGTACCTATTTAGTGGAACCCTTGCATTAGGCCTACTGGATCTCTGGAGGTCTTAGCTGTCTTCAATGGGAACAGTAACAGTAGGACTGTCATCTTCAGCTAAAGGATTGGACAAAGATGGAGGTTTCTCTCCTCTGCCAGTCTTGAAAGAACAGGAGGAGATGCTCTCGGAACAGATGTGTGATCTTCGGACCGGCTTGGCCATGACATATTTGTGTCTAACGTTATCTAATCAGATTATTCATTTTCAGCTTGTACTTCGCACACCGGACCATTGGGTTACACTCTCTTGATCACTTTGTATGGTTGCACCTCTCAAAGTTCACACAGCAGAAGGCTGTTGCCACTTGTGGTATAGAACGGCTCCTCAAACTTCCAACCTAGGTCAGCATCTAGGTCAGCACTCTCTTCCTTTTTGGGTACTTTCGCTGGGCTCCTCAGCTATTCTCTTGCTGCAAACCTGCATCTTCATCTTTTACTCGACCCCATTCTTCATAGTGACTTGAGTAGAGAGCGGACCTCTCCACTTGATTGTGCCACTACTGCCAGGGGTGTGAATTTGCAGAATTTCTTCTTCCAGGTGTTTCTCGAGATCTTTTAAAAAGTTTGCTCATTTCTAGTCATGGGTTTTCAAGCAAGACAATCACCCCAAACATACTTCAAAAAGCACCCAGAAATGGATGGAAACAGAGAGTTCTGAAGTGGTCATCAATGTATCTGGATCTGAGCCCCATTAAACACCTATGGGTAGATCTTAAAATTGCTGTTGTGGGAAGACACCCTTCAAATATGAGAGATCTTAAAGTGAATCTATCAGCAGTTTTGGCTGATATAAGATACAGCCACTGCCTTTCAGGGCTTATCAACAGCATTCTATAATGCTGTAGATAAGCCCCCAATCCGACCTAAAAAATAAGAAAAATAAGTTTTATTATACTCACCTGGGGTGAGCGGGTCCGGCAACTCACCATCTTCTTGCAATGCCGACCTCCTGTTGCTTCATCGCTCCCCGGCATTGCGCTCCTGCGCAGGCGTACTTATCTGCCCTGTTGAGGGCAGAACAAAGTAGTGCAGTGCTCAGGCGCTGGGCCTCTCTGACCTTTCTCAGCACCTTCGCACTGCAGTACTTTGGTCTGCTCCCAACAGGGCAGATAAGTATGGAGCACCTGCCAGGGCTGTGGGGTACTCGGTACCGGGTCCAGTTCTTAAAGGGGAAGTGTCACAGTGACAGTGACTCGGTCCGTGGTCCTGGGCATCCAAATTAAAGGGAATGACATTAAAGGGGTTGTTTAATTAAAGAATAATATTTGTTCATGACACCACCTGTGGTATTCGGTCAGGGTTAACCGACGCTGCTTAAAGGGGTCCACTGGGGCAATGTTATGGCAGCATGGATGGTATGGCTTCTCACAGGTGAAGCTGGGTCCCCAGGGCTTTCTGTGTAGTAGATAAAGATGGTGTAGTGCCGGAAAGAACTAGAGGACACAGGGTTGCAGTCTCTTTACCTTTTTACTGGTGCAAGGCAGCCACAGTCCAGTGTACCAGATCACAGGCGCTGAGACATCAGTGCTCAGAAGGAGCTGGCTGATGCTATTAGAAATAGATACCAGCTGTGTAACACAGCTGGTATCTATAAATTGTTGAGGGAGGGTGGCCCAGTGTTGGGTTAATTGCAAGTGTCGCCTCAAAGACTTTGAGACATTTTCAAGTTAAATGAAGTCTGTTAATTCAACTTGAAGGCTGAGATAGGAAAACGAGATGCTATAAGATTCACATCAGAGATGTATTTGATTTCTCATAGATTAACCACAAACTGATATAGTGGCCCTACATTTCCAAAGTCTCTCCAGCAAGTGATCAAAGTTGTGTGGAGCTTCTTAGAAAAACAAGTACCAGTACAAAATGATGCTTTGACCCATTTCTGAATGGCAGATAGACACCAAGAGGCTTTTGCATGACACTAATAAGGCATATTTCAATTCTATAAATAAAAATTGCTTCTGTTGTGTAGTTATTTTTTGTTTAGGTTCATTTTGGGGTAAACGGTTCCTCATAACTTATTAAAGTCTTATGAACGCCTGGGACACATATTACAGTATATGGCTGCTGTCACACTATCAGTATTTGGTCAGTATTTTACATCAGTATTTGTAAGCCAAAACCAGGTGTGGAACAAATAGAGGAAAAGAATAATAGAAACATATGCACCACTTCTGTATTTATCACCCACTCCTGGTTTTGGCTTACAAATACTGAGGTAAAATACTGACCAAATACTGCTAGTGTGACGGCAGCCTATGTCTGTTCATTTTACCTTAAAAAAAGGAGGATTCGCCACTCTAGAATACAGTGGTATAACTTGAAGTTCATGGTTCCCAATACAAAATCTCCAACAGGTTCCCCAACTATCACTTATTTGTAGTAGTATTGGTCTTCTCATATAGGCTAAAGGGATCTCCTCTTGGCTTTAGGGCCCGGGTGCAACGACAACTCCTGCACCTACTATAGTTATGCCGATGATAGAAAGCTTGCCTTCCTCCTAGGTAGGAGAATACACTATGGCTGAGGTCAGGGAAGTTGTTTTTAAGGATGGGTATAAGAGTATTAAAAAAAAAAATACTTTAAAAGGGATATATTTCAAATTCTAAATTTCTGTTACTAAGGAACCTCAACTCCCTTCAATTTGCCTAAATTTGTGTGTAGTCATGATTATATAAAGAGAAAAAGGAAGGAATAGATGGCTCCATGCTTAGGTGATCTAGGCTGTCATTTAAAGGGAAAAACCTTTATCTTCGTTCGCATTTAATCTATATTATATTAAATATTTTAATCTCTTGCCCCTATGTTCATTATTCTCCGTAAAAGGAATATGTCAGCAGGAGTTTACACTCCAAACTATACAGTCATGGCCAAAAGTATTGACACCCCTGCAATTCTGTCAGATAATACTCATTTTCTTCCTGAAAATGATTGCAAACACAAATTATTTGGTATTATTATCTTCATTTAATTAGTCTTAAATGAAAAAACACAAAAAGAATTGCCGTAAAGCCAAATTGGAAATAATTCCACACCAAACATAAAAAAGGGGGTGGACAAAAGTATTGGCACTGTTCGAAAAATCATGTGATGCTTCTCTAATTTGTGTAATTTACAGCACCTGTAACTTACCTGTGGCACCTAACAGGTGTTAGCAATAACTAAATCACACTTGCAGCCAGTTGACACGGATTAAAGTTGACTCAACCTCTGTAATGTGTCATTGCGTGTACCACATTGAGCATGGAGAAAAGAAAGAAGACCAAAGAACTGTTTGAGGACTTGAGAAACCAAATTGTGAGGAAGCATGAGCAATCTCAAGGCTACAAGTCCATCTCCAAAGACCTGAATGTTCCTGTGTCTACCGTGCGCAGTGTCATCAAGAAGTTTAAAGCCCATGGCACTGTGGCTAACCTCCCTAGATGTGGACGGAAAAGAAAAATTGACAAGATATTTCAACGCAAGATTGTGCGGATGTTGGATAAAGAACCTCAACTAACATCCAAACAAGTTCAAGCTGCCCTGCAGTCCGAGGGTACAACAGTGTCAACCCGTACTATCCGTCATCATCTGAATGAAAAGGGACTGTATGGTAGGAGACCCAGGAAGACCCCACTTCTTACCCCGAGACATAAAAAAGCCAGGCTGGAGTTTGCCAAAACTTACCTGAAAAAGCCTAAAACGTTTTGGAAGAATGTTCTCTGGTCAGATGAGACAAAAGTAGAGATTTTTGGTGCAAAGGCATCGACATAGAGTTTACAGGAGAAAAAAAGAGGCATTCAAAGAAAAGAACACGGTCCCTACAGTCAATCATGTCGGAGGTTCCCTGATGTTTTGGGGCTGCTTTGCTGCCTCTGGCACTGGACTGCTTGACCGTGTGCATGGCATTTTGAAGTCTGAAGACTACCAACAAATTTTGCAGCATAATGTAGGGCCCAGTGTGAGAAAACTGGGTCTCCCTCAGAGGTCATGGGTCTTCCAGCAGGACATTGACCCAAAACACACTTCAAAAAGCACTAGCAAATGATTTGAGAGAAACCACTGGAGACTTCAAAGGTGGCCAGCAATGAGTCCAGACCTGAATCCCATAGAACACCTGTGGAGAGATCTAAAAATCTCAGTTTGGAGAAGGCACCCTTCAAATATCAGGGACCTGGAGCAGTTTGCCAAAGAAGAATGGTCTAAAATTCCAGCAGAGCATTCTAAGAAACTCATTGATGGTTACCGGAAGCGGTTGGTTGCACTTATTTTGGCTAAAGGTTGTGCAACCAAGTATTAGGCTGAGGGTGCCAATACTTTTGTCTGGCCCATTTTTGAAGTTTTGTGTGAAATGATCAATGTTTTGCTTTTTGCTTCATTCTCTTTTGTGTTTTTTCATTTAAGACAAATTAAATGAAGATCATAATACCAAATAATTTGTGTTTGCAATCATTTTCAGGAAGAAAATGAGTATTATCTAACAGAATTGCAGGGGTGTCAATACTTTTGGCCATGACTATATATTCATGTAGCTCTTCTAAAGCAGCACAACAGCGTTTTTCTTATTGCAGCACTGGAGTGGTTCCTCTAATCTAAGGTCCCTAACTCTAGTCTTATACTTACCCATCGCCATCTTCACATTCTATCTCCACCGCTCCAGTTGGTCTCTAGATTTTGATCTGCTGGCTGCTCCAGTGTTTCATGGAGTGCGTCGGCGGTCACAGCCCTAAACAAGTCTACAGGAGCCTCATTCAGGCTCTCAAACTCATAAACTTGCATTGAGAGCTTATGATGTAGGTTCTGCCTTCCGGCCAAAATGGTGCCGCAGGGCTGGACCGGCACTGATAAAAGCTGAAGATTGTGGCAGGTGAGTATAAGAGTAGGGGTAGGGACCTTATATTAGAAGCACCATTCCAGCACTAGAAAAAAAAAGCTGGAGTGGTGCTTTAAAGACAAGTCCAGCAATACCTTTAAATGGCCAGTCTGTTCCTCCATTACTGAAAAATCAGAATTTTAATTTATATGCAAATTAGGCTGAAAAACTATTTGTAGATCTGAAGCGTCTGTCGCTCAAGTTCTATTCCCTGACCAGTGCCGCCTCCTCCTGCCTGATTGATGGTTCCTTTGTCTGAAGCCACACAACATAGAGGTTCCCAGTCAAGCAGGAAGAGGCGGTGCTGGGCAGGAAAAAAAGAAGGGGTGACAGAGGCTTCAGATATATCGTAGTTCTTCAGATTAATTTGTATATGCAGAGATTTTGAAGACCTAGGCCATAAAGTGAAGTGACTGAGAGCGCAGGTCATTTTCTCATCCATGCTCCTAGTGAATGGACATGGAACAAAGAGACTGAACAGAATTCTAAAGGTCAACAACTGGCTATGTCGATGGTGCCATGAGCAACGCTTTGGGTTTCTTGTCCATGGAGTGAATTACCTGTATGATGGACTTCTTGCTAGAGATGGGTTGCATCTTCCGAAAACAGGAAAACACATATTTGGTAGACGCCTTGCTACACTCATCAGGAGAGATTTAAACTAGAGCAATATGGGATGGGAAATATATGGCCAGGAAAAAATATGCAGCTAATGAAGCCTGCTATTAGAAGTGAAAATAAAGAACAAAAACAACAAACTCTGAATGAAAATAGAGGCGCAAGAGAAGCCGACTGCAAACTAAAATGTGTCTATACAAATGCACAGCAAACAAATAAAGTTGCACTCTGTAGCGCTATAGCATGCAAACATGACATATATGATATTTGAATTGCTTTACTGCACTAGAAAGTATGAAAAATTGAGAATACTTAGCTCATAAATTGGCCAATTCATTTGTACCCGGGGGCCACTATAAGGGAATTCTCGTTGCTGGGACCTGCCTAATGTGAATCCTCTCTTAGACTGAAATCTACATTTATATAGGAAGTTAGGATCCTGCTGTAATTAAAATTTACATTACCTTCCCATATAAATGTAGACTTCAGTCTAAGAGATGATTCACATTAGGCAGGTCCCAGCAACGAGAATCCCCTTATCTTGGTTGCCGGGGGTACAAATGAATTGGCCAAGTTATGAGCTAAGTATTCTAAATTTTTCACATTTTCTAGTGCAGTAAAGCAATTAAAATGTCATATATGTCATGTTTGCATGCTATAGCGCTGCAGAGTGATCCTTTATTTGTTTGTTATATATGGAGATGGCTACTCTTAGTAAGCACCTGCTCACACCTGATTTCTGTTTGGAAGTCACAGTCAGTCTTTTGATATTAGTATACAAATACAAACAAAAAAACTCGGACTTTTATGACCATAACCGAAGAAGAGATCCAGGGAATCATTATAAAATCCCTTTTTATTACACATAATACTAAAATCATACATGGCAAAACCATATAAAAGACATGGGTTAGACAGATTAGCTGGACTGCCTGGCACAAAACAATCTTCTCCTGCAATGATATTCTCCTGCTAATAAAACACTGATTGTATTGAGACTACAGAAGCTGCTGAGCAAGTGACATCCCTAGAATCAGGCTCTCTGCACCTATATTATGCTTCTTTCAGATTAAATAGGAAAACCAACTAGTTTTATGTTCTCGGTTTTACTATTTTATATACCTGAAATAATATAATGACTTCTCGTTCTGCAGGATCCAAGTTTTGATCAGTGGAGAAAATTCTGTAGTTTACTGGAATAAAATAAAAGTAAAAAAGTATAAGCTAGTGTCGTGTCTAAAAAAGAAGACTTCCACTGATGAATAGGAAGCTTGTTATAAATGTGTGATCACCCATCACTGAGACCCCCATGATTGCGAGGCTCCATCCACGAGTGTTGCTCTCTATTCTAAACGCTCAATTTATCATATATGGTGCAAATCGTTTAGCCAGCTGTATTTTTTTTTTTCGTTAAACAAAACTAGAATCTCGATAAAACTTGGCAAAAATCATCTAAAAGGGGTTGCCCATCTTTTTTTCCTTAAATGCATGTAATTTGTGCAAAAAATATATATTTGCAATTTGGTTTCATTAAAAATGTTGCCTCTTACAGGCTTTTTGTTTCCCTGTTTATGACCATAAATCTACTAAGAGGAGCTTAGAAAAACCAAGATAAAAGGCAAATTCTTCCATCATCGTAATGAGCTCATTGACAGGTTCTCAGTCATCTCCTTCTGCAGGAAGCAATAGACAGTACAAGGCAGAGGTTATAGAAGGTAAATCGTACAACATTTTTCACAAAACCCAATTGCAATAATTGATTTCTTAGCCCCAAGTACATACATTTAAGTAAAAAAAAAATTACCCCCAAAGGAGAATGACCCCTTTAAGTGAATAGAATTAGACTTGTTAGGGTCTGATCTATTAAAGCTGGTACAACAAGCGTTATCATGTGAACCCTTGTGTTATACAAGACAATACATAAAGGACAATATATACTTTTAGCATTCAGAATTTTGAATAATATGTCAGTGACTCCAATATGATCATAAATTATTACATTACCATTTTGATTTGGCGTATAGATGGTTTTGTCTGTTTGGATGAATAAATACCCCGTGTGGGGGGAAATGAGGATGACTTTTTCTATTTCGAAGAGTTGCGGTGAACTTGCACGAACAATGACATATTGTTTTTCATTGATGTCAGAAGAAAGGTAATTGTATGGAATCTGAAAAATAAATGAAATAAAAAATAAAAAGCAAACGCTCACCGCAGCACATTACTGTATAATGGGTATCACGGTTTACAATATATAAGATTATTGTGAAATGCAGAGACTGAATGAAAGTTGTACTTTAATAGAAATGCACTCTACCAAATCACCATCTTCCATTACCTTATGATGTCAACAGTAAGATAGCAGTAAGATCCCTGAAAGCAGCCCCCATAGAAGGGAGGATGAGGTATGTGTTTCTGAGGGAGTGCAGGGCGCAGGCACAGGATTTCGGGGCTGTAACTAAGGTACATGGGAGGGGTGTAGTACTACAATGAAGACAGGAGGCAGGCATTTGTTTCAGGCACTGCACGCCCCGGAGCCTTTAAGAAATCATTAACATAAAGAAAGAATAACATTTCTCAGCAACAAGACCATTAATATGAGGCATACAGGTAGGACTAGTGTAACATTTCTATCACCTGTATGCCCATATTAATAGGTCATATACGTCCTGGGGGTGACAGATTCCCTTTAAGGCTTCTTTCACACTTGCGTCGGTACGCGGCCGTCGCTAAGCCTCGGCGCGACGTACCGACGGATGTTGTGTAAATTCGGCACAACGTGGGCAGGGGATGCAGTTTTTCAACGCATCCGCTGCCCATTCTAAAGTGTCGGGGAGGAGGGGGCGGAGTTCCGGCCGCGCATGTGCTGTAGGAAATGCCAGATGCGACGTACGAAAAAACGTTCCCTTGAACGTTTTTTCGTGACTACGGTCCACCAAAACACGATGCATCCAGTGCACAACAGACGTGACGTATGGCCATACGTCGCGATCCGTCGGCAATACAAGTCTATGGGAAAAAAATGCATCCTGCGGGCACATTTGCAGGATGCAGTTTTTTCCCAAAACGACGCATTGCGACGGACAGCAAACGACGCAAGTGTGAAAGTAGCCTTAAAGATCCAGAAAAAAAATGTTTTTGCATTATCCTGGGTTATGCTGCAAGGGCAGCACATGAAGGCCATTCTCTTTGAATTCTTTTGTCGGGGCTCCATTTTTGGCCAAGCAGACAAGGTAGCCATCCATGCATGCATCTCTATCTATTGTAGTTCATCAAACTTGTGAAATGCTTTGTTATTTCCCTAGCTCCCATAAACTACACTGTAGACAGACATGCACTAAATGCCAAGCAGAGACCACTCACGGTGCCAGTAGGTGGGAGTTTCTGACAATCTCTATTCAGAAAACATATAGGCCTCAGTCCATCAAGGAGATGGACAGAATTTTGGAGAAAACTTCTTTCAGACTGTGTGCAGCATGTTCATTAATTTTTCGGTTTTTTTCGTGTTTTTCCAGCTATATAATGCATTGGGAAAACTCTGGAAAAAAACGCGAAAAAACGTGCAAAAAACGCGGTAAAACCGTGAAAAAAAAACGCATGCCGATTTCTTGCAGAAAATGTCTGCTTTTCTTCAGGAAATTTCTGCAAGAAATCCTGACGTGTGCACATAACCTAACTGTTCCAAAACAATTTCTACCACTCAATATTGTGCAAATATTTTGCGCCTTCTGACATAATTACTCAGGAATGGAATAAATGACCGAAAAAAACAAAGATCCAGAACTAATCAGCATTACAACAACCTAACAGATTAAATCAGATGGGAGTATTAAAACCTGCTGATAGGTCCCCTTTAATGAATCAGGCTATAATGTCAACATACAGTTACATCCATATATATTTGGACAGAAACAACATTTTTCTAATTTTGGTTATAGACATTACCACAATAAATTTTAAACAAAACAATTCAGATGCAGTTGAAGTTCAGACTTTCAGCTTGCAATTGAGGGTATCCACATTAAAATTGGATGAAAGGTTCTCAATTTAGCAGATAAAAGGCCTGGAGTTGATTTGAGGTGTGGTGCTTGCATTTGGAAGGTTTTGCTGTGAAGTAAACATGCGGTCAAAGGCGCTCTCCATGCAGGTGAAACAAGCCATCCTTAAGCTGCAAAAACAGAAAAAACCATCCAAGAAATTGCTACAATATTAGGAGTGGCAAAATCTACAGTTTGGTACATCCTGAGAAAGAAAGACAGCACTGGTGAACTCATCAATGCAAAAAGACCTGGGTGCCCACAGAAGACAACAGTGGTGGATGATTGCAGAATAATCTCCATGGTGAAGAGAAACCAAGTGAACAACACTCTCCAGGAGGTCGGTGTATCAATATCCAAATCTACCATAAAGAGAAGACTGCATGATAGTAACTACAGAGGGTTCACTGTACGGTGCAAGCCACTCATAAGTATCAAGAATAAAAAGGCTAGACTGGACTTTGCTAAAAAACATCTAAAAAAGCTAGGACAGTTCTGGAAGAACATTCTTTGGACAGATGAAACCAAGATCAACCTCTACCAGAATGATGGACAGAGAAAAGTATGGCGAAGGCGTGGTACAGCTCATGATCCAAAGCATACCATATCATCTGTAAAACAATGCGGAGGCAGTGTGATGGCTTGGGCATGCATGGCTGCCAGTGGCACTGGGTCACTAGTGTTTATTGATGATGTGACACAGGACAGAAGCAGCCGAATGAATTCTGAGGTATTCAGAGGCATACTGTGGGCTCAGATCCATCCAAATGCAGCCAAACCGATTGGTCGTCGTTTCATACTACAGATGGACAATGACCCAAAACATAAAGCCAAAGCAACCCAGGAGTTTATTAAAGCAAAGAAGTGGAATATTCTTGAATGACCAAGTCAGTCACCTGATCTCAACCCAATTGAGCATGCATTTCACCTGGTAAAGACTAAACTTCAGACAGAAAGGCCCACAAACAAACAGCAAATGATAACCACCACAGTGAAGGCCTGGCAGAGCATCAAAAAGGAGGAAACAAAGCGTCTGGTGATGTCCATGAGTCCAAGACTTCAGGCAGTCATTGCCTACAAAGGGTTTTCAACCAAGTACTAGAAACGAACATTTTATTTAAAATTATTTAATCTGTCCAATTACTTTTGGTCCCTTTAAAAATAGGGTGGCACATGTTAAGGAGCTGAAACTCCTAAACCCTTCATCCAATTTTAATGTGGATACCGTCAAATGAAAGCTGAAAGTCTGAACGTCAACTGCATCTGAATTGCTTTGTCTAACCCCTTCATGACCTTGGGATTTTCCATTTTTCCGTGTTCGTTTTTCACTCCCCTCCTTCCCAGAGCCATAACATTTTTATTTTTCCATCAGAAAACAAATTTTTACAGGCAGATACTCTAGACCGAAACCTTTAAGTGTGCTTCTTGTAATCGATTAGGGCAACACTCATGCCTCCGCTGCAAGGTAGGTATTCCTCCTCGTCATGCATGCACGATTATTATGTTTTGAACACTAGATTCTATAGTTCTCAATTCCTTCCCCCAATTCCTTAATGGGAATTTCTGAGACATTGGTACCAGATTAGTAGGGGCCTGAATTCTGCCACCGCACTTGTCAGCAGATTGGAGGTGTGAGCAGCACATGCTGTGATTAACTGGCACGGCGCCATACGGTGGCGGTTCTTGGTATTGATACTTACTGTTGCTCAGTCCCGTTGTTATGCTGATTAGTGAAGGTGTTGAGAGTTGAACCCACAATATTAAAGTCCCTCTTATCAGTAATTGACAGTTAAGGCCATGTGAACAGGACAATAGTTGTGATCGAATATCATTAGAGAAGTTTAGTCTTGATTCGGCCCATCTAAACCGGACAGCAATCACGCGATGAACGCACAAAAGCCTGAAAAGATGATTATCATTGTTCTATGTGAATAGAAGTACTCTCCCCTTGTATAAACAGATTATTGAATGCCCACCAATCGACCTGCATATAGCCAATCAGTGGTCATTTAACAGCAGTGATTGGCACTTCTAAATGGCCCTTTATTCGGTCTATGGGAAAATCTTTGAACTAGGTTAGGCCTGTTTCACACCACGTTATAATGGGGTACTTGACGTGTTCATTTGTGATGAGTTACTCAGGTTTTCTCGAGCACGCTCGGGTGACCTCCAAGTATTTGTTAGTACTCGGAGATTTAGTTTTCATCCCGGCCGCTGGATGATTTGCAGCTGTTGGCCAGGCTGAGTACATGTGGGGGTTGCCTGGTTGCTAGGGAACCCCCACATGTACTCAGGCTTGCAAACAGATGTAAATCATCCAGCTCTGTGACAAATCTCAAATGGGGTATGCAAATCCTGGTATGCTTTTCAATCTGTTTGCATTTTTGTATCCTCTAAAAAAAAAAGAAAGAAGTCTGCTGCGCTTTTTTACCCTGTACGTAAACAGATAAAAACCGGATCCATGTTGCCTATAGCATTGCCTTCTATGGAAGACGATTGCGACTGTCATAAATATGCATGTTTTTGTTCTCCATATTTTCAAGTCGTATAATCTCCTTATACTCCGCTCCATGTCATTTAACCACTTAATGACCACCAATAGCATCTTCCGAGGGTGACAATCCTGTATCTGCGAGCTGTACACTATAGATAACAACTTGCTGCATCAGCCACAATCAGGTCCCTAAAAAAATACGTTTTGTAAATTTCCTTGGAAAAAAAATGAAAAGCTACTGCTACCTTTTTAAACCTTTTTAAAATGTTAAAATACAACAACATTTTCCAAATGGCGCTGATGTGAAGCAGACACGAAGGAAATGTTATTTACTATTGTTTTTGTGCAGTATGACTATCTGAATTAAGGGGATAATATTTTTTAGAAATAAACACACAGATCAACCTAAGTTTACCATTAGCATAACGTATAATGTGTCACGAAAAAAACTCCAAATCAATGGGATATGTTGAAGCATTGCGCGCTATTGATCGTACTGCACAACTGTAGTGTTAACTTTATTATTTATGTCAGTGAATAGTGTAATACCAAATTTGTATTTATAGTTGTCTTTTATTACTTTTTGGTATAATTACCCTCTTAGCTTTATTTTGTGGGCTAACAGGATCACTATAGTATAACATTTGTACCGTTTTTATTAGGTTTTATGTTTTTGTTACTTTTGCACCATAACTTTATTTTTCAGTTGATGGTGCTGTGAGAGTTTGTTCTTTGCGAAACAAGCTGTAGCTTTTGTTTCTTTCCCACAACTTTTTTTTAACTTTTTGATGACTTTGTATCTCTTTTTAGCAGAGGCGTAGCTAGGTGTTCAGCTCAGGGGGGCGAAACTTCTCAGTGGGTCCCTAACCCCTGATTACAACTATGATGGTGCACTCTAATCATGGGTATAGTAGAACGTCAGCAGATGATCCTGCTGTAGGTAAAAAAAATCTCTAAAAAGACCAACACTGATATTACCACCATACAGTGACCATATAGTGGTGGATACCAGTCGTACAAAGCATACAAGTGATTACAGTACACTTGTAGATGCTGACCTACAGCTGACGTTCTTTTTGATGGAATCGTTTAGTTTTCCTGTCTTTTCCATCTGGACCAGACCGACATGACTTCTTCCACCCAGGACTGCTGCAGAGATTACAACAAAGACACAGTTCACTTTTCTACTGTATGCGGTCACGTGGGGCCGCCGATTACAGTCATGAATATGCAGGTCAACCTCCCTGTAAATGAGCGGCCCCACGTGACCGCATACATGAGAAGCTGCGGCCAGGACAGGAAGCAGAGCCAGCGAGGGAGCGAGCCGGGTGAGTATTTGAAGAACAGCGGGGGGGCACAGGGGGTGGGAGGGGGGTGGGGACATTTATCTTTATTTTAAACGCAAGAAACTTAAAAAAAAAAGGAATATTCATATCTTCTCTACAGCAAACGCTGCTGCAGGGAAGAAATGAATGGCGGATTCAGCACCAGATGCTGGTGCGTGTGGTACCCAGCACGGTGCGTGTGGTACCCAGTGGGCACGCGGGCGGCACACGTGTGCTGCACGTGTGCCACACTGATGTGCCACAGAAACGCAGGGGCACACGGACACGGATAATTCCGGTACCGATTTTTCCGGTACCGGAATTATCTGGACATGTGAGACTGCCCTTAGGGGGTTTTGCTGTCTAGACAGAGTATTTGTTCAGGGTCCTGCACCAATATATGATCTCCTATACGCACCTATTTGCGGTTTCTATTTTCTTCTGTCTTGCTATTTATCATATATATATATTCAGCCTCAACTTTTTTATTTTTAATACAAGGTTTCATAATGGGGTTTTCATGTTTACTACCTTGGATTTACTGATATGAGATCATGCAGGCACTGTACTGATGGGATCCTGACCTTGGCTATAGGATGGATGGATAGATATCCTATGGCTGGGGTCGGGGTCCTATCAGACCAGTGTTTGTGTGATCTCATATCAGTAAATGCAGTGTGTGTATATATATACTAACAAGACAGGTCAGTAATGTGCACTTATAGATTTGACCCCGGCTGCAGAACCCCACAGAGAAGGATATATGTCACACACGCACACACTCTACAGTGCCTCAGATACACACACACACACACTATACAGTGCCTCAGATACACACACACTCTACAGTGCCTCAGATACACACACACACTCTACAGTGCCTCAGATACACACACACACACACTCTACAGTGCCTCAGATACACACACACTCTACAGTGCCTCAGATACACACACACACACTCTACAGTGCCTCAGATACACACACACACTCTACAGTGCCTCAGATAAACACACACACACTCTACAGTGCCTCAGATACACACACACACTCTACAGTGCCTCAGATACACACACACACACACACTCTACAGTGCCTCAGATACACACACACACTCTACAGTGCCTCAGATACACACACACACTCTACAGTGCCTCAGATACACACACACACTCTACAGTGCCTCAGATACACACACACACACACACTACAGTGCCTCAGATAAACACACACACACAGAAATCTGTACTGATACAGCACCACTGTCCTGTGACTGTCTTGTTCTTCTCTGGACACTCAGAAGCTGTGCTGTGGTCCTCCTGACTTCTCTGCAGCAGAGCAGACACGCTCACACAGTGAGCATTGTGGGCGTGACTCTGCTGTGTGCTGGAGCCAGCAGACAGGTACAGTGCCGGCACCTATCCTCCTCCCTTGTGCATGAGTTCCTCTGGCTCTCCCCGGTCACTGCCCGCAGTAGTGCAGAGAGATCGTTTCTCCCTGCTCTACAACGGAACATGGAGATTAACTATATCAGTGGGCTGTACACGCTGATATAATTAAGTGTAGTGTAGCTTCCGGTGGGCCCCTGTAAGCGGTGGGCCCGGGGCGGCAGCACCCTCTGCCCCCCTGGTAGGTACGCTACTGCTTTTTAGCCAAAATTAACAAAAATAACAATTTTCGCAACATATTTAATTATTTATTATTTTTAACCACATTCATCTTTTATAGGATGAAAAAGTATATAGTTTGGTAGTTCCACCTCTTGTGTCTCCCCTTTTCCTCATAGTTTGTAAGCTTGCGAGCAGGACCCTCATTCCTCCTGGTATCTGTTTTGAACTGTATTTCTGTTATGCTGTAATGTCTATTGTCTGTACAAGTCCCCTCTATAATTTGTAAAGCGCTGCGGAATATGTTGGCGCTATATAAATAAAAATTATTATTATTATAGACCAGTGTTTCCCAAACTCTAGCCCCACGGGTCATGTTTTGAGGATTTCCATAGTGTTGCACAGATGAGACAATTCCTGATGCCTTGATGATACTTCCACTATTTGAGCAATACTAAGGAAATCCTGGAAACATGACCCGTGGGGTCCGTGAGGACTGGAGTTTGGGAAACACTGCTCTAGACCATTGAATGTCTACATAATCTGTCAGCACAGTAAAGCAGAAGTAGAAGTCTAGATGCAAAATAGTAATAAATCAAAATAAAGGATAAGAACTGTATAAAAGATTTGTCATACTTTGATGTTTGCTGTTCCCAGATAATTGTTGGTTGGGTTTAGGTTAGTGACTGTCTCATGAAGTCTTTTATCATCATTAGGAAAATTGTTCACCAGGATGTTCACTTGCAAATTCTCAGCTATACATTCATGACATTGGATGATAATTTTCTCATCATCTCCAGTATGTAGGATATTGGGAGCAAGCAATACAAAGCTGAAAAATAAAAGATAGTCATGATAGTTGACAGGTAATTTAATAGACAAGATCCCTGCTGTGGCCTCATAGATATCTTTGCCCTATGCTAGGCCCCAGCTAGCGCAGATGGGCTCTATATTACTAGCGGCATGTATAAATAGAAAACAAAAACAAAGAACCACCAATATACAGTGCCATTAAAAAGTATTCATACCACATGCACTTTTCCACATTTTTCCACTTAAATTTATTTTATTGAGATTCTATGTGATATGCTAACACAAAGTAGCACGTATTTGTGAAGTGCAAAGGAAGTGATACATGGTTTTCTAAATATTTTTTAAATATACACATCTGAAAATTGTGGCGTACACTTGTATTCGGGCTACCTGAGTTAATATTTTATAGGACACCTTTCGCTGCACTCAATGCTGCAAGCCTTTTGGAGCATGTCTCTACCAGCTTTGCACATCTATAGATTCTTCCTTGCACGCTAGGTCTAGATCAGTGAGATTGGATGGTTCTGTGAACAGCGATTTTCAGGTTTTGCCACATATTCTCAATGGGATTTAGGTCTGGACTGTGACTGGGCCATTCAAACATATGAATATGCGTTGATCTAAACCATTCCATAGTAGCTCTGGCAGTATGTTTAGGGTCGTTGTTCTGCAGGGCAAACTATGCATGCCGCCCCAAGTCTTTTGCAGCCTCTAACAGGTTTTCCTCCAGGATTACCATGTATTTAGCTTCATCCACATTTCCATCAACTTTGGCCAGCTTTCATGTCCCTGCTGAAGAAAAACATCCCCACAGCATGATGCTGCCACCACCATGTTTGACAGTTAAGATGGTGTTTTCAATGTACAGTGTCAGTTTTCCGAAAAAAAAAGCATTTTGCAGTTAGTCCCAAAAATTCTACTTTGATTTAGTCTGACCAGAGCACCTTCTTCCACATGCTAGCTGTATCTCCTAAATGGATTTTTGCAAACTGCAAATGATACTTCTTATGGCTAGCTTTCAAAAATGGTTTTCCTCTTGCCACTCGTCCATAAATGCCAGATTTGTGGCGCATACGACCAATAATTGTCCTGTGGAGAGATTTGCCCATGTGAGCTGTGGCTCTCTGCAGCTCCTCCAGAGTGATCATGGACCTCTTGGCTGCTTCTCTAATTAATTATCTCCTTGCTTGAGATGTCAGTTTAGGTCAATGGCTATGTCTTTGTAGGTTTGCAGTTGTGCCTTCCATTTTTGAATGATGGATTGAACAATGCTCCATGAGATGTTCAGAGCTTGGGTATTTTTTTTTTATAACCTAACCCTGCTTTATTCTTCCCCACAACTTTACCCATGACCTGTCTGGTGTGTTCCTTGGTTTTCATATTGCGGTTTGATCCCTAATGTTCTCAAACAATCTTCTGAAGCCTTCACAGAACAGCTTTATAAGTGTTTGCCTCAGACTACAAAGAGCTGAACACAAATGCGTGTCACAATTTTCAGATTTCTTTTTTTTTTTTAAATACTGTACTTAGAAAACTATGTATCTTTTCCTTTACACTTCACAAACACTTGCTACTTTGTGTTGGTTTATGATGTTAAATCACAATAAAATACATTTAAGTTCGTGAGTGTAACATGAAAAACATGTTAACGTTTACAGGGTATGAATACTTTTTCAAGGCACTATAAATGCTAATTCAGCCTTGACTTATATGTGACTGAATGCAATGCTTGAGCTGGAAAAAAAAGTAGTCACTGGATGCTGGAGGTCAGGATTGTCAGATTTGTGCAAGCAAATAAAGAGATGCATCCTTGAATTGTGTTGCATTAACCTGGGAAGGTAACCGGCTCACCTAAGTTGTGAGCCAGGCAAACCTGCCTGTATGATTTATAGGATTTATAGATTGTTTCTGTAATGCAGGATATGTATGTCAAATGAAATTGTTTGTGATGCAGAGACTTTGCTTTTAAAGTGGACTTCTCACCAAATTTTTCATGTTGAACTGGACCCAAGATGTAATAGTGACTGCAGAGCGGAATAAAATATAGATATTCTTCTTTAAATGTTGCCTCTTTGTTGCACAGATACTAGCAATCAAAGTATTTGGCAGTTAATGAGTAAATTTTTATTAAGTCCAAGTGGGTTTCATTAGACAGTTTTTACTTGGCGCATTAGTCCTTCTCCTGTTTGATGCCGACCAATCATAAGCATGTAAAGAAGCTGCGGAGGCACCATCACGTGTTTCTCGACGCAAGCAGTGAATAGCCAGGCCTTTCCCCGTGAAGGAACAACCACGGGAAGGGCAGCATCCTATGAAGGAAAGCCACCTATGCCAAGCATGGTATCCATCCACAGACAGCTGTTTCGGGGGACCAATCATAAGCAGGCATGAAACACAGCAGAAAAAGAACTCACCAGGAGGGCGTTAAACTAGAAGAAGAGGGGACGGGAAGAAAAACATTAGACTCGAACAAAGACGACCCAGGAAAACATACTCAGAAGGGAGGTAAGAACATTTCTAAAACAATCCACAGTGAGGAGATTGGAACAAAACAAAATCCTCTAAACTGCATGCTCGCAAACGCCAGAAGCCTGACAAACAAGATGGAAGAACTAGAAGCAGAAATATCTACAGGTAACTTTGACATAGTGGGAATAACCGAGACATGGTTAGATGAAAGCTATGACTGGGCAGTTAACTTACAGGGTTACAGTCTGTTTAGAAAGGATCGTAAAAATCGGAGAGGAGGAGGGGTTTGTCTCTATGTAAAGTCTTGTCTAAAGTCCACTTTAAGGGAGGATATTAGCGAAGGGAATGAGGATGTCGAGTCCATATGGGTTGAAATTCATGGAGGGAAAAATGGTAACAAAATTCTCATTGGGGTCTGTTACAAACCCCCAAATATAACAGAAAGCATGGAAAGTCTACTTCTAAAGCAGATAGATGAAGCTGCAACCCATAATGAGGTCCTGGTTATGGGGGACTTTAACTACCCGGATATTAACTGGGAAACAGAAACCTGTGAAACCCATAAAGGCAACAGGTTTCTGCTAATAACCAAGAAAAATTATCTTTCACAATTGGTGCAGAATCCAACCAGAGGAGCAGCACTTTTAGACCTAATACTATCTAATAGACCTGACAGAATAACAAATCTGCAGGTGGTTGGGCATTTAGGAAATAGCGACCACAATATTGTGCAGTTTCACCTGTCTTTCACTAGGGGGACTTGTCAGGGAGTCACAAAAACATTGAACTTTAGGAAGGCAAAGTTTGAACAGCTTAGAGATGCCCTTAATCTGGTAGACTGGGACAATATCCTCAGAAATGAGAATACAGATAATAAATGGGAAATGTTTAAGAACATCCTAAATAGGCAGTGTAAGCGGTTTATACCTTGTGGGAATAAAAGGACTAGAAATAGGAAAAACCCAATGTGGCTAAACAAAGAAGTAAGACAGGCAATTAACAGTAAAAAGAAAGCATTTGCACTACTAAAGCAGGATGGCACCATTGAAGCTCTAAAAAACTATAGGGAGAAAAATACTTTATCTAAAAAACTAATTAAAGCTGCCAAAAAGGAAACAGAGAAGCACATTGCTAAGGAGAGTAAAACTAATCCCAAACTGTTCTTCAACTATATCAATAGTAAAAGAATAAAAACTGAAAATATAGGCCCCTTAAAAAATAGTGAGGAAAGAATGGTTGTAGATGACGAGGAAAAAGCGAACATATTAAACACCTTCTTCTCCACTGTATTCACGGTGGAAAATGAAATGCTAGGTGAAATCCCAAGAAACAATGAAAACCCTATATTAAGGGTCACCAATCTAACCCAAGAAGAGGTGCGAAACCGGCTAAATAAGATTAAAATAGATAAATCTCCGGGTCCGGATGGCATACACCCACGAGTACTAAGAGAACTAAGTAATGTAATAGATAAACCATTATTTCTTATTTTTAGTGACTCTATAGCGACAGGGTCTGTTCCGCAGGACTGGCGCATAGCAAATGTGGTGCCAATATTCAAAAAGGGCTCTAAAAGTGAACCTGGAAATTATAGGCCAGTAAGTCTAACCTCTATTGTTGGTAAAATATTTGAAGGGTTTCTGAGGGATGTTATTCTGGATTATCTCAATGAGAATAACTGTTTAACTCCATATCAGCATGGGTTTATGAGAAATCGCTCCTGTCAAACCAATCTAATCAGTTTTTATGAAGAGGTAAGCTATAGACTGGACCACGGTGAGTCATTGGACGTGGTATATCTCGATTTTTCCAAAGCGTTTGATACCGTGCCGCACAAGAGGTTGCTACACAAAATGAGAATGCTTGGTCTGGGGGAAAATGTGTGTAAATGGGTTAGTAACTGGCTTAGTGATAGAAAGCAGAGGGTGGTTATAAATGGTATAGTCTCTAACTGGGTCGCTGTGACCAGTGGGGTACCACAGGGGTCAGTATTGGGACCTGTTCTCTTCAACATATTCATTAATGATCTGGTAGAAGGTTTACACAGTAAAATATCGATATTTGCAGATGATACAAAACTATGTAAAGCAGTTAATACAAGAGAAGATAGTATTCTGCTACAGATGGATCTGGATAAGTTGGAAACTTGGGCTGAAAGGTGGCAGATGAGGTTTAACAATGATAAATGTAAGGTTATACACATGGGAAGAGGGAATCAATATCACCATTACACACTGAACGGGAAACCACTGGGTAAATCTGACAGGGAGAAGGACTCGGGGATCCTAGTTAATGATAAACTTACCTGGAGCAGCCAGTGCCAGGCAGCAGCTGCCAAGGCAAACAGGATCATGGGGTGCATTAAAAGAGGTCTGGATACACATGATGAGAGCATTATACTGCCTCTGTACAAATCCCTAGTTAGACCGCACATGGAGTACTGTGTCCAGTTTTAGGCACCGGTGCTCAGGAAGGATATAATGGAACTAGAGAGAGTACAAAGGAGGGCAACAAAATTAATAAAGGGGATGGGAGAACTACAATACCCAGATAGATTAGCGAAATTAGGATTATTTAGTCTAGAAAAAAGACGACTGAGGGGCGATCTAATAACCATGTATAAGTATATAAGGGGACAATACAAATATCTCGCTGAGGATCTGTTTATACCAAGGAAGGTGACGGGCACAAGGGGGCATTCTTTGCGTCTGGAGGAGAGAAGGTTTTTCCACCAACATAGAAGAGGATTCTTTACTGTTAGGGCAGTGAGAATCTGGAATTGCTTGCCTGAGGGGGTGGTGATGGCGAACTCAGTCGAGGGGTTCAAGAGAGGCCTGGATGTCTTCCTGGAGCAGAACAATATTGTATCATACAATTATTAGGTTCTGTAGAAGGACGTAGATCTGGGTATTTATTATGATGGAATATAGGCTGAACTGGATGGACAAATGTCTTTTTTCGGCCTTACTAACTATGTTACTATGTTACCCCCTCCCCCATCTTAGCTTACAGCAGGTTTCCTTGTTTGTGAGATGCATGACAGACAGCTCTGAACTCCTGGTCTAACCCCTGTATTAATTAGAAGCCACAGATGAATAACACCTTTCAGCTAATGTCCCTGTAAGGGGAGGAGTAGCACAGATGAGTTTAGTTGTGCTATATTGCAAACCTATCAGCCCTTCTCCTCTCCTAGCATGGTCAGTTCCGATGTACAGAGTCTTACCACATTGCCTGTCCAGATATGTGTCAGAAATCAGTTATGTGTTTCACTCAGGGCAACTAATTGCTCTGCAGGAAGTTCAGAGCAGGGTCTTATGTCTTACACAGGAGTATCCCAAACAGACTGCTTCTGTGAATTGTAATGATAATCTGCTCTCACTAGAGAGAGTTTACAAGTTTACAATAGAGTTTACAATAGTCCATAATGGCGCATGCGCAGGTGGATTGTTTCCTTTTATGGGATGCTTCAGTTCGTCAACCGTGGACCACAGGTGTACCCCCATTGCATAGTAACGGCGCATGTGCAATTTTCACATCGGCCCCTTCAGGAGAACCTGGGCATGCGCACTAGACCAATTACATCATTACACACAATCTAAAACACATTGACGGCTGCATATTGAACTAGTACATGCATATTTTAGAAGTGATAGAGTATTTAACTGAATAGCTGACACAAGGTGCTATGTGAAAACTATAATTTGAACTGTGCATGTTTATTGTAAGCGTAGCATATAACATTTTACTCTGTGTTTGACATGAGGAACTATGCGAGAAGTGTAATATAAATTAGGTGAGGGGTGTGGTGAGGGGTGTGCATGATTCCATTTAAAAACATGAATTTATTTAGAAAATTAATAAAATGCACCTAATAAACTCCTGTGCGCAGTGAAAAACAAAGCTTATTTCTACAAGAATCTGCACAGTGATATAGCAGTACTCTCTTCTAGACATATAAAAAGAAATTCTGATCCCGACAACTTTCTGATATTCTATAAATGTGAATCTGATAAATTTACCATAAAATGGTTGAAACTTATGACAGATATGAATAATTTCTGTATTATATCGGGTCAGTAATACCATTGCAGGTTATATAACACAAAACTGGGCCTACTTATTCCTAGGATGTCCACTAGGCTGGTCCTGCCTAGCAGCGGTGGTTGGCGCCCTAGTGTTACGGGATTTGGCGCCACCGCTCAACTGTGGCTCTCCCTCACTTGTCCTAGTTGTACCTAAACATTCAGATAACACAGAAAATAATCTAGTCTAGAGGACATAAGTGCTATTCTAAAAGGCATTTGAAGCACACCACAAATAGAAAATCAGATAAAACTTATCGTTTTGTAGTTTAATCATAATGTCAGTCTCTGTGTCTCGTGCCTCGACGGGTTTCTCCATTTCTAAATCATTAGGAGGCCCAATTATGAAGTTATGAGAGATAGAGATAAAAAAAATAGAATTAGTCTTACCGGTAATTCGGTTTCTAGGAACCTTCCACGACAGCAGTATTGGAGGATGTCTCACCACCCTAATAGGGGACAGGAAACAAAGAGGTTAAATACCCCTCCCCTCCCTGCAACCACCAGTGTTTTTGTGCTGGACACAGTAGCATGTATAGTTACCACTCAAGTGCAGGAATTATCCAATAAGAAGAGCAGATAGGGAGGGAAATTAGCGCTGTCGTGGAAGGTTACTAGAAACCGAATTACAGGTAAGACTAATTCTATTTTCTCCAGTCACCTTCCATAACACCAGTATCGGAGTAATGCAAACAACTAATTTCTTAGGGAGGGACAACCACCTGCAGAATTCGCCTGCCAAACGATAGGTCTCTATTGAAATTTAGTCTGTAGTGCCTGGTGAATGTATGGACTGACAACCAGGTGGCGGCTCTACTTATCTGCTCAGATGATGCGTTCCCTCTCTCTGCCCAGGAAGTTGAGACTGACCGAGTGGAGTGGGCCTTCAGCGATGCCGGAGGTGAAAAATTCTGTGATGAATACACTAGGCAAATGGCCTGCTTGATCCAGTTAGCGATTTTTAGCCGCCTTCTTGCCTTTATTCTGTCCTGTAAACTTAACTAATAGGTTTTGATCTACTCTCCAATCCTCAGTCTGTTGGAGGTAAAAGAGAACCACCCTGCGGAGGTCCAGAGTGTGTAAGGCTTCCTCCTTCGGATTAGAGGGATTTGGACAGAATGAAGGTAAAACAATATCTTGACCTCTATGGAAGTCTTAGACTACTTTAGGCATAAAGGAGGGGTCTAACCGAAGGATTATGCTATCCATAGTGATAGTTAAATATGGCTCCTGTATTGATAGGGCCTGTAGCTCTCCTATATACCTAGCGGTAGTGATTGCCACTAGAAAAACGGTTTTAAGAGTCAGGTTTTTTTTACTCATTGCTGATAGAGGTTCAAATGGATCCTGGGTTACACTATTTAGGACTAGATTCAAATCCCAAGGAGGGATTTGGCTACGGACCCAAGGAAAGATCCTAGCTGCAGATGTCATGAAACGTTTAACCCAGCGATGGCCCGCTAAATCCTGATCAAAGAGGGAACTAAGAGCTGACACCTGAACCTTCAGTGTACTAGGCATTAGTCCTAAATCTTGTCCCCTCTGGAAAAAAATCTAAAATTTGTGCAATGTTGGGATGGAAAGGATCAGTCTTATTTGAGAAACACCAGGATGAGAATCTTTTCCAAACCTTGCCATAGATGGCGTTGGTTACTGGTTTCCCACTCTTCTGGAGAGTCTGTATTGCTCCATTTGAGAAACCTCTGGCTTTCAGAATCCTGGCCTCAGTAACCAGGCCTCAAGGTTCAATCTGTGTAAGTCCGGGTGTAGCAGGGGACCCTGGTGAAGATCAACCTTCTGGGGCAGAAGTATCGGTCCCTCCTGAGTCATGTCCATCAACGCGCTGTACCAGCTTCTTCCTGGCCACATAGGTGCTACCAGAATCGTGGTAACTAGGTCTGACCTAATCTTTTGTAGTGTTCTCGCTAACATTGGAATTGGCGGAAAAGCGTATGCCAGATCGAACCTCCAAGGATGGGAGAAGGATTCCAACCCCTCTGTCAGTATTCCGGGTTTTCCAAGTCACCTTATGAATGATTTTGCCCTTTGTTAAGATGGAGGGAGAAGAATGTACTCGCCTTTGTGTTCTGACTGTTGGCAAACAGGTCTAAGTCGGGACACCCCCACCTCAAAACCAGACCTCCTGGTTTAGGCACCACTGCTCCAGGTGGATGTCCTTCCTGCTGAGGAAGTCCGCTTGGGTATTGTCTGATCCCTTTATATGCACTGCTGTGATGGACAGAAGAGGCTTTTCCGCCCAGGAAAAAATCCCAGGGTAAGATCTCTCATTGGAGAGCAAGGGTCACATGCTCAAGTACTGCAGCAACTCACATTGGTCTTCTAGGAAGGTCCTGAAGTTGCTCAAGTTCTGTGGCAGCCTCCCATTGGTCCCTCTGGGAATGTCCTGAAGTTGCTGCAGCTATAAAAGGTTCGCATGACAGCACAGCCATGCACTAGTATCAATCTATGTTATGTGCTTTCCGCCAGTGTGGTCTTGTGTGTATGTTTTTCGGCCCCGGCTGAAATAAGCCCCTAGAATACCGGCACCTCCGCTGAGGAGTTTGTGTGTGTGCGCAAGACCACTGACTGCTATCAGCTCAGCAGTTAGCTGTGTACTCCTGTGAGTCTAACAGGGCACAGTGCTTTCTTTTGTTGGTGACTCTGTGAAGTAACAGAGTTCGCTTATACCGCCATATAGTGCCATTCGCTAGCAGAAGGTTCCTCCTGCACGGTGGACCCCGGGTTGCGAACGCACCAATAACTTCATCTATTTACTCGGTGCGTTCCGCTAGCCCTAACACTAGCCTGCTTGATTACATGTGGGGATTCCCTAGCAACCAGGCAACCCCCACCTGTACTTAGCCTGGCTAGCAACCAGGCAACCCCCACCTGTACTTAGCCTGGCTAGCAACCAGGCAACCCCCACCTGTACTTAGCCTGGCTAATAGCTGTAAATCATTCAGCTAAGGCGATGAAAACTAAATCTCCGAGCACTAAAAAATACTCGGAGGACACCCGAGTGTGCTCGGTAAATCTCGAGTAACGAGAATATTCGCTCATCACTAGTATTTAACCTCTTTGTGTTTCCTGTCCCCTATTCGAGTGGGTAGACATCCTCCGATACTGGTGTCTAGTGTTGAGCGATACCGTCCGATATTCGGAAGTATCGGTATCGGATTGGATCGGCCGATATCGACAAAATATCGGATATCGCCGATACCCGATACCAATGCAAGTCAATGGGACAAAAATATCGGAATTAAAATAAACCCTTTCTTTCCTTGTGGTTAATTCCACATGAAGGAAAACAACTAAGAATAACGTAGAACGTATCGGGGGAGGTGGAGGAGACATTAAAGGCATAGAGGTTAAGCCCAATCAAATGGAAGAGCAGGAATTAATTTTTTTTTTAAGACGTTCGGAGTTACAAAGATAGACTATGTTTAGATTTTTTTTTAGATTTTGTCAGATATTTATGTTTCAATACTTCCATGCTCTGCATCTTTTTTTTTTACTTCTCCCACACTTTCCTCTTCATCATCCTCAGCAGCAGCATCTTTTTCATCAACATCTTCTTCTTCATCTTCTTCCTATTATTCTACTTCATCTTCTTCATATTCTTCTTCTTCATCATATTCTTATTTGTAACAGACATTCCTGTAGTTGTTATCTATAAAAGTTTGAAGATTACACCTTCCATTCTGCCTGTCACAAAAGATTTACAACAGTATTTGTCCGCGTTCAGTTTTGCCTGCAGCAGCAGGTATCTTCCAGGGTCATCACGAGGAGGAACGGACTCACCCCCATACACTGCTTAGTCTTCTTCTGCTTATAATTTAGATATCTTTTGCTCTGATTTTTAGTCTCATGCTTAATGTTCTTCTGCTTTTTGTTCTGCAGCTTCTTGTTCTTTTGCTTCTCGGTCTTCAGGATCGTCATCTTTAGGGTGTTGAACTTGGAACTGTAGCAGGAGGTACAAGAAGGCTGAGAAACTGCCGAGAACCAGCTGATGGTACTGGAACCCGGATGGCTACCCGAAGGTAGAAGAGCCAATGGCACGACCGAAGACCAGCTGACGGTACTGGAACCCAGTTACTAAGCAGGAGGTACCCGTGCCTGAAAGCACTACCAAGGACCACCTGACGTTGGTGGAACTCGGATACCCAGAAGGAGGCACCTAAGCCAAAGGCTCTGCCTGGAACCAGCTGACGGTGCTGGAACCAGGATGGGGAGCAGAAGGCAGAAGAGCAAAAGACACTGCCGAGAACCAGCTGACGGTACTGGAACCCGGATGGCGACCCGAAGGTAGAAGAGCCAATGGCACGACCGAGGACCAGCTGACGGTACTGGAACCCGGTTACTAAGCAGGAGATGCCCGTGCCTGAAAGCACTACCATGGACCACCTGACGTTGGTGGAACTCGGATACCCAGAAGGAGGCTCCTAAGCCAAAGGCTCTGCCCGGAACCAGCTGACGTTGCTGGAACCAGGGGGACCTAGTCAAGATTGTCTTCCCAAGAACCAGCTAACGGTGCTGGAACTCAGATAGGTGGCAGAAGGTCCACAGGAAAAGAAACAATAGCTAGGCCGCGAGCTGGCCGCAGTTACTGAAAAACCACAGTCCTATAGGGGGAGCTTGTCCTATTGGCACTACTGAACCAGCCTTGATTGCCACTTCCCGCAGCCCACATAGGAAGCACCTAAACTGCAGGCACCATGGAGTCGGCTAACCCGACCGCAACACGACAGGACTTTTTGGAGTCTAAGTGACCTTGACACAACCCAGAAACAGCTGGCGTGCTGGAACCAGGCTGGGCAGGAGGGAGTACCCGTGCCACAGACACTGCCGAGAACCAGCTGACTGTACTGGAACCCAGATGCGTTGCCCAAGGTGCAAGAACCAATGGCACGACCGAGGACCAGCTGACGGTACTGGAACCCGGTTACTAAGCAGGAGGTACCCGTGCCTGAAAGCACTACCAAGGACCACCTGACGTTGGTGGAACTCGGATACCCATAAGGAGGCACCTAAGCCAAAGGCTCTGCCCGGAACCAGCTGACGGTGCTGGAATGTATGTGCATTTTGCAAGCCAGCGAGAAAATCTCGCTGTGCGGATGCAATACAGATTACATACGGAGGATGACATGCGCAAAATACGCTGCCACACCCTGCCTACGGATGACATACGGATCACTATTTTGGGAACATTTCTGTGTATTACGGCTGTAAAAAACGGAACGTATTTTCATACGCCTAGTGTGACGCAGGCCTTAAAGTCTCTGAAATCTAGTGCCACAGTATGGAAATAAAACCACCAATCTCAGTTCTGCAGCACTGTAGTGAAACCACCATTCTGAGCTCTTCAGTATTTTAGTGAAACCACCAAGCTCAGTTCCATAATATTGTAGCGTATCCTCCAGGCTAAATTCTACAGTATTATAGTGAAACCACCAAGCTCAGTTCCATAATATTGTAGTGTATCCTCCAGGCTAAATTCTATAGTATTGTAGTGCAACCACCAAGCTCAGTTCCATAATATTGTAGTGTATATCCTCCAGGCTAAATTCTACAGTATTATAGTGAAACCACCAAGCTCAGTTCCATAATATTGTAGCATATCTTCCAGGCTAAATTCTGCAGTATTGTAGTGCAACCACCAAGCTCAGTTCCATAATATTGTAGCGTATCCTCCAGGCTAAATTCTACAGTATTGTAGCGCAACCACCGAGCTCAGTTCCATAATATTGTAGTGTATTCTCCAGGCTAAATTTACAGTATTATAGTGAAACCACCAAACTCCGTTCCATAATATTGTAAATATTGTAGTGTATCCTCCAGGCTAAATTCTACAGTATTATAGTGAAACCACCAAACTCCGTTCCATAATATTGTAGCGTATCCTCCAGGCTAAATTCTACAGTATTGTAGCGCAACCACCGAGCTCAGTTCCATAATATTGTAGTGTATCCTCCAGGCTAAATTCTACAGTATTATAGTGAAACCACCAAACTCCGTTCCATAATATTGTAAATATTGTAGTGTATCCTCCAGGCTAAATTCTACAGTATTATAGTGAAACCACCAAACACCGTTCCATAATATTGTAAATATTGTAGTGTATCCTCCAGGCTAAATTCTACAGTATTATAGTGAAACCACCAAACTCCGTTCCATAATATTGTAGTGAAGCCGCCAAGCTGTGAAATTGCTCCTGTTGGTATGTATACACCAAGCACAGCAGCTCAGAATTGAAATGATACTTTCAATTGTAATAGAAGCCTAAAAATTGTGCTACTGTTAAATTTGAAACCTCACTGAGAGTCTGTAATCAATACACATCCCTACCTCACAGTATAATGTTCAAATACATGCAACAAGCTAGACTTTTTATAAGTTGGAGGAGTTACATTGCAGTGTCAGCAGATGGGGCTGTTGTATCTGTTGATGCTTTTATGTAGTGTATCTTAAGTGTTTCTCTTGTTTAGAGATAAGTCTCGTTTTTTTCTCTCCGTTGATATGTACAGTTCTTATATGTAAACTCAAGTGAACTTGTCTGATTGCTGTTACTTCTGCTGAAATGCAAAAAGTAAACCAGTTTTAGTGCATGTTAGTTTAATAACTATAGTATAATTATTGGTTGTTTTTTTTAGAATTTTTAGTCATATGGAAAACGTTTTTTTGCATTATATTTCATTTTCATGTCATTATATATTGTTGAAGTTCAAGATTGTACTTTTGATATAGTGCATGTCTATTATAGGTTGACTAGCTGAAGAGCCCGGCGTTGCCTGGGCATAGTAAATATCTGTGGTTAGTTATAGCACCTCACTTCTCTTATTTTACCCCTCACTCCTCTCATTCCCCCATAACACTTGTCATTTCGACCTCGCATCTGTCATTTTCCGATCACTCCACTATTTTCCCCTCACACCTTTTCATTTTCACCTCACACCCCTCATTTTCCCCTCAGTATATACATGTTTGTCATCTCCCTTATATATAGTATACACCTGTATGTCATCTCCTGTATATAGTATATTCCTGTATGTCATCTCCCCTGTTTCTGCTATATAATTGTCTAAGGGTCACTTCCGTCTTTCTTTCTGTCACGGATATTCATTGGTTGCAGCCTCTGTCTGTCATGGAAATCCAAGTCGCTTATTGGTCACGGCAAAACAGCCACGACCAATCAGCGACGGGCACAGTCCGGAAGAAAGTGGCCGCTCCTTACTCCCCGCAGTCTCTGCCCGGCGCCCTTATACTCCCGTCCAGTCACCGCTCACACAGCGTTAATGCCGGCGGTAACGGACCGCGTTATGCCGCGGGTAACGCACTCCGTAACCGCTGCTATTAACCCTGTGTCCCCAACTTTTTACTATTGATGCTGCCTAGGCGGCATCAATAGTAAAAGAAATGTAATGTTAATAATAATAATAAAACAAAAAACCTGCTATTCTCACCCTCCGTAGTCCGCCGAGCCGCACGCGCCTGTCGCCAGCTTACGTTCCCGGCGAGGCATTGCGAAATTACCCAGAAGACTTAGCGGTCTCGTGATGGCAGCAGCTGCTCTCACATCGCCGGAGCTTCGGTGGATCCCAGGGGTGAGTATATAACTTTTTTATTTTAATAATGTTTTTTAACAGGGATATGGTGCCCACACTGCTGTATACTACGTGGGCTGTGTTAGATACCGCGTGGCTGCTATATACTACATAGGCAGTGTTATATACTATGTGGGCTGTGTGATATACTCCGTGGGCTGTGCTATATACTGCATGGGCTGTGCTATATATTACGTGGCCACTGTTATATACTCTGTGGGCAGTGTTATATACTAAGTGGCTGCTATATACTGCGTGGGCAGTGTTATATACTATGTGGCTGCTATATACTGCATGGGCTGTGCTATATATTACGTGGCCAGTTTTATATACTGCGTGGCCTGTGTTATATACTACATCGCCTGTGTTACATACTGCGTGGCTGCTCTATACTGCATGGGCTGTGTTATATACTGCGTGGCCTGTATTAACGCATCAGGTATTCTACAATATGTATGTATATAGCAGCCACATAGTATATAGCACAGGCCACGTAGTATTTGTCTGCTATATACTACGTGGCCTGTGCTATAGACTATGTGGCTGCTATATACAGTTAGGGCCAGAAATATTTGGACAGTGACACAATTTTCGCGAGTTGGGCTCTGCATGCCACCACATTGGATTTGAAATGAAACCTCTACAACTGAATTCAAGTGCAGATTGTAACGTTTAATTTGAAGGGTTGAACAAAAATATCTGATAGAAAATGTAGGAATTGTTCACATTTCTTTACAAACACTCCACATTTTAGGAGGTCAAAAGTAATTGGACAAATAAACATAACCCAAACAAAATATTTTTATTTTCAATATTTTGTTGCAAATCCTTTGGAGGCAATCACTGCCATAAGTCTGGAACCCATGGACATCACCAAACGCTGGGTTTCCTCCTTCTTAATGCTTTGCCAGGCCTTTACAGCCGCAGCCTTCAGGTCTTGCTTGTTTGTGGGTCTTTCCGGCTTAAGTCTGGATTTGAGCAAGTGAAATGCATGCTCAATTGGGTTTAGATCTGGAGATTGACTTGGCCATTGCAGAATGTTCCACTTTTTGGCACTCATGAACTCCTGGGTAGCTTTGGCTGTATGCTTGGGGTCATTGTCCATCTGTACTATGAAGCGCCGTCCAATCAACTTTGCAGCATTTGGCTGAATCTGGGCTGAAAGTATATCCCGGTACACTTCAGAATTCATCCGGCTACTCTTGTCTGCTCTTATGTCATCAATAAACACAAGTGACCCAGTGCCATTGAAAGCCATGCATGCCCATGCCATCACGTTGCCTCCACCATGTTTTACAGAGGATGTGGTGTGCCTTGGATCATGTGCCGTTCCCTTTCTTCTCCAAACTTTTTTCTTCCCATCATTCTGGTACAGGTTGATCTTTGTCTCATCTGTCCATAGAATATTTTTCCAGAACTGAGCTGGCTTCTTGAGGTGTTTTTCTGCAAATTTAACTCTGGCCTGTCTATTTTTGTTATTGATGAATGGTTTGCATCTAGATGTGAACCCTTTGTATTTACTGTCATGGAGTTTTCTCTTTACTGTTGACTTAGAGACAGATACACCTACTTCACAGAGTGTTCTGGACTTCAGTTGATGTTGTGAACGGGTTCTTCTTCACCAAATTAAGTATGCGGCGATCATCCACCACTGTTGTCATCCGTGGACGCCCAGGCCTTTTTGAGTTCCCAAGCTCACCAGTCAATTCCTTTTTTCTCAGAATGTACCCAACTGTTGATTTTGCTACTCCAAGCATGTCTGCTATCTCTCTGATGGATTTTTTTTTTTTTTCAGCCTCAGGATGTTCTGCTTCACCTCAATTGAGAGTTCCTTTGACCGCATGTTGTCTGCTCACAGCAACAGCTTCCAAATGCAAAACCACACACCTGGAATCCACCCCTGACCTTTTAACTACTTCATTGATTACAGGTTAACGAGGGAGACGCCTTCAGAGTTAATTGCAGCCCTTAGAGTCCATTGTCCAATTACTTTTGGTCCCTTGAAAAAGAGGACGCTATGCATTACAGAGCTATGATTCCTAAACCCTTTTTCCGATTTGGATGTGGAAACTATCATATTGCAGCTGGGAGCGTGCACTTTCAGCCCATATTATATATATAATTGTATTTCTGAACATGTTTTTGTAAACAGCTAAAATAACAAAACTTGTGTCACTGTCCAAATATTTCTGGCCCTAACTGTACATACATAAATACATATTCTAGAATACCCGATGCGTTAGAATCGGGCCACCATCTAGTATATTATGTACCTGAATTTCATCTCCCCTGTAAATAGTACGTGTCATCTCCTCCTGTATGTAATATATACCTGTGTGTCATCTGCTCCTGTATATAGAGAAAAAGCAAAAAAAAAATAAAAAAACAAAATTGAGCTTAACTTGAGTTGGTACACATGCAAAGGTTAAACGCATGTTCATATTGGCCACAAAACATTAAAACTTACAAGAGAAAAAAGTAAACAAAAACCCTGATGTAACTAAGGCTAAATTCACACTAGCGTCGTACTCGGCCCGTCACAGTGCGTCGGGCCGACGTACCGACGCTAGCAGTGAATGCGCCGCACAACAGGAGCAGCAGATGCATTTTTCCAGCGCATCCACTGCCCCATTGTGAGGTGCAGGGAGGTGGGGGCGGAGTTCCGGCCGCGCATGCGCGGTCGGAAATGGCGGACCGTCAGCAGCAAAAACGTTACATGTAACTTTTTTGCAGCCAACAGTCCGCCATAACACGGCGCAACCGTCGCACGCCGGTTGCGACGTGTGGCAAAGCGTTGCAATGCGACGCTAATGCAAGTCAATGGAGAAAAAACGCATCCTGCAAGCACTTTTGCAGGATGCGTTTTTCTACAAAACGGCGCATAGCGACGTGCAGTGCACGACGCTAGTGTGAAAGTAGCCTAAGTAAAAAAGCAAAAGTGTGGTAACTCTGATCGGGACAGTTCACACTGAGGTCAACATTGACACATGGCAAGGTTTTAATATTATACAGTGTAGGACTGTCCCGATCAGAGTTACCGTGACGAGGTGGGATGGCTTTTGTGCTATTTTTTGATCAAAAAACAGTATTACTAAAAACTCTTATTTAAATGCACTTTTGCTTTTTTACTTAGTTACATCAGGGTTTTTGTTTACTTTTTTCTCTTGTAGGTTTTAATGCTCCTGTATATAGTATATACCTGTGTGTCATCTGCTCCTGTATATAGTATATATCTGTGTGTCATCTCCCCTGTATATAATATATACCTGTGTCTCATCTCCTCCTGTATATAGTATCTACCTGTATGTCATCTCCTCCTGTATATAGTATCTACCTGTGTCATCTCCTCCTGCATATAGTATATACCTGTGTGTCATCTCCCCTGTATGTAGTATGTACCTGTATATCATCTCCCCTGTATATAGTACATACCTGTCATCTCCCCTGTATATAGTATGAGTGTGTCATCTCCTCCTGTATATAGTATATACCTGTGTCATCTCTCCTGTATATAGTATATATCTGTGTCATCTCCCCTGTATATAGTATACATCTGTATGTCATCTCCTGTATTAGACCGCATTCACACGTTATTTGGTCAGTATTTTTACCTCAGTATTTGTAAGCTAAATTGGCAGCCTGATAAATCCCCAGCCAACAGGAAGCCTTCCCCTCACATAGCTCACACATACACATAATATACAGGTCATGTGACTGACAGCTGGTACTTTCCTATATGGTACATTTGTTGCTCTTGTAGTTTGTCTGCTTATTAATCAGATTTTTATTTTTGAAGGATAATACCAGACTTGTGTGTGTTTTAGGGCGAGTTTCATGTGTCAAGTTGTGTGTGTTGGGTTGCGTGTGGCGACATGCATGTAGCGACTTGTGAGATGAGTTTTGTGTGGCAACATGCGTGTAGCAACTTTTTGTGTGTCGAGTTGCATGTGACAGGTTAGTGTAGCAAGTTGTGTGCAAGTTTTGCGCGTGGCAAATTTTGTGTGGTGCGTTTTGAGTATGTGCAAGTTTTGTGTGAGGCAACTTTTGCATGTGTTGCAACTTTTGTGCATGTGGCAATTTGTCCACGTGTGCAAGTTTTGCATGTGGCGAGTTTTACGTGAGCCTAGTTTTGCATGTGGTGAGTTTTACGTGAGCCTAGTTTTGCATGTGGCGAGTTTCGCGCGTGGCGAGTTTTGTGTTTCGACTTTTATGTGGCGAGGTCGGTGTATGTGTGGTGAAATGTGTGCGGAGGGTGGTATATGTGTTCAAGTACGTGGTAGTGTGTAGCGCATTTTGTGTGTGTGTTCATATCCCCGTGTGTGGTGAGTATCCCATGTCGGGGCCCCACATGAGCAACTGTACGGTATATACTCTTTGGCGCCATCGCTCACTCTTTAAGTCCCCCTTGTTCACATCTGGCAGCTGTCAATTTGCCTCCAACACTTTTCCTTTCACTTTTTCCCCATTATGTAGATAGGGGCAAAATTGTTTGGTGAATTGGAACGCGCGGGGTTAAAATTTCACCTCACAACATAGCCTATGACACTCTCGGGGTCCACACTTGAGACTGTGCAAAATTTTGTGGCTGTAGCTGCGACGGTGCAGATGCCAATCCCGGACATATACATACACACACACACACACACACACACACACAGCTTTATATATTAGATTGATTCAAAGTAACAATGATTGATGAAAGTGATCCTTTATTGGAAGCATTTCATGTGTATTTTTGTATTTATGCATTTTTATTATTTATCTTCATAGTCAGTCCCTTAAAAGTAGAAAAAGACCAGATGATTTTCATAATTTTTGTTCCCACTACATTCTTCCATTGGAATTGCACAGTAGACTCAGTTACAAGGAGCATCAGCCTTGAAGGGGTATGGCTACACAGACTGGAAGAATCTAATGCAAATCAACCTTTGCACTTACAGCAAAATAAGAACTGCAGGTGGGTGAAAATGGTTAAAATCTAATCCAAGCAACTTTACTGGTATTGTAAATCAGTGCAGCAGGTTTTAGCAAACTGCAGTGTCTGCTGTGAGTATAAGCTGGGTAATCAAAGTGAACCTGCCAGCAGGATTTTGCCAAGTAAACTACAGTCATTGTCAGGTTGGCAGTGTTAAACTGATTAAAATGATAGTTGGGGTGAATAAATCTGTCTTGTGGTTCTTGTGTAATCAGTGTTAGAAGTTTGCAGCTAATGATATGCCAGTGCTCCGGGGTGGGACTGTAGGCAGAGTCTTATCTTCCTGCTCCAAGCAAGAGAAACCAAGGAAAGACCTGCCCACATGCCACCCTGAAGCACAAACAGTCTGTCTCTATGATGAAGAATATGTTTATGCTTCGGGGGCGGCCGGTGGGAGGATATTTATTTGTAACCGTTATCTGGTTGAGTCCCCTATGAACAATACAGGGATGAAGTGAGCTGTCCTAATTCTTACAGACTGGCATGGCAAGTGCAGGCAGGTACAGCTGGTATACAGACTGGCACGGCTGATGTACAGACAGACTGGTGCAGGTGAGCATGGCTGTAATACAGAGACAAAAGGCAAGTATGGGCCGACAAGTACAGGACAGAAACTGATATGCTGGTACTGGGGACCGTGGTGGTGAGTAAGGCGACGTCCTTGCTGGGGGAGGGATGAAGCATGGAGGGACGCCAGTGCGTCATTTTGCAATTTTATTTTAGCAGTTGCTCTCCCAATCCAATGATTTTGTCTGGCAGAAACTTTCCTTATTGTGCCTTTATCTGCCCAAACGCGTCTGTGCTCTATATCAGCCACAAATCTCTTCATAGCTTGATAACCACGCTTAATTTTTTGTGAAATATCTAATGTTTTGGTATCTTGTCCATAACATTGCCCTATTTTATGCTTTTCAGCAGCAGACAGACAATTTTGATTGAAACCTGTGGCTACTTAACATGGAATGTCCTTTTTAAGTAGCTTTCCTTTAATTGGGCTCACCTGGCACTATTTACCACAGGTGTTTAAGATGTATCACTGAAATCAAAGAGGCCTTAGACACATACCAGCCATGAGTTTATTTGAAAAACAAAAATTTGTGACAAATGCAATTTGCATAATAATTGCAATGCGACATAGGTAGTCATAGTAGACTGGCTGTTAACCAATAACACGTAGTGTGTGATGGGCATAAACAGCTGGGTTACTGGTATATCTCAAAATGACACATGCTAATTTTCTGTTGATAGATTAAGATTGGAATCTACATGCACATTTGCTATTTTTTATTGTATGAATGCACTTCAAAAATTTAGAATCCTGTTGTGATGATGTTTAATTATTTCATCTTTTTCATATGATCAATTGCCATACAGTCCCATTCCATGCATATCCATGGCAACAGACAAAGTGTGTAACCTGATCCTGCAGTAATATTGCAGTAATCTGATCCTGCAGTAGTATTTTCATCTGTCCCCTGCTTCACGCTAATGTAAATTCCATAAGATAGCAAGGCGTAAGGAATAGATAGATTGTTTCTAAAGCTCTGATCCAGCAACAAAGTAGAGTTTTTAATAAAGACCTTTAAAAAAAAAAAAAAAAAAAGTAACTATCATACATGATGTATCGGTACAGTTGAAAATTGGTTTGAAAGTGAACATAACCTGTAAAGATCTAATCAAAGTACCGTACATGCATTCAGCATCTCAGGTTCTGAACATATCGTTAAGGGCTGGCACTCATTTCCACTAGATCACTGCAGGTGATCGGAATAAATAGAGCCTTTTCCTATATTTTCACTGCATACTAACATTTCTTCATAGTATATCACATATAATAATGTCAATATACCTGTTCTCTATTACATATTTAACGGGATTTATACACATTGAGGGTATTTGAACTAAATGATCCTATGATATAATAAATAATACTATATTGTACTCACAACTGTTTGGATGTGGAAAGTTCAACACACAACTGCACCAGGAGTAGAACCACCAACTTTGGGACTGGCAAATTCTGACCCATGATCATACCAAGGATCTTGTTCAGTGTCTACTGATGTAGAATAATAGCTTTTATATGAAATCAACTAAGAATACAAACAAACTAAGGGGGAGAGCAAAAGTCAAAAGGTTGTTTACATTCCCACTAAACAAAACTGAAAATCACGTGATTTCTCTTCTAAATGGCAATCATTAACAGCATCATTTTCATGCAAATAGTAAGCTTAATAGGGCCGGATTCAGATGAGTGCAACAGGAGTGCGGTTTTGCACATATAATGTGGCTGTTATCCCCATAAACTAACAGCATCATCGTTCATCATTCTGGTTTCTATGTGACTTTTAGCTTTTTTTCTAGTGGTATTAGTTGATGTTTTTTGTGCCAAAGTCTTCAAAATGGTGCACACAAGTTGATGAATTTTACGTAAAATCAAAAATGCTCTTTTGTCTGTATAGGTCTTTAACTGTGAAAAAATGTATTTAAACAGATTTTGTATTTCATAAGGTCACTGGATTACAGTTGTGCAAAATTTTTTCAACATTTCGAAAATTCATTAATATCTACTAAATAATTGTCTAAGGGTCACTTCCGTCTGTCTGTCACGCTGATTGGTCGCGGCAAAACGGCCACGACCAATCACCGACGGGCACAGTCCGGCGGCAAAATGGCCGCTCCCTACTCCCCCACAGTCATTGCCCGCTCCACACTCCCCTCCAGTCAGCGCTCACACAGGGTTAATGGCAGCGTTAACGCCGTGGTGTAAGGCACTTAGTTAACGCTGCTATTAACCCTGTGTGACCAACTTTTTACTATTGATGCAGCCTATGCAGCATCAATAGTAAAAAGATCTAATGTTAAAAATAAAAAATAAATAAATTATATACTCACCTTCCGGCGCCTTTCCCGCTCCTCGCGACGGTACGGTCCATGCATTGCGGTCTCGCGAGATGATGACGTAGCGGTCTCGCGAGACCGCTACGTCATCTTGCGAGACCGCAATGCACTCCTGGGACTGGAGCATTGATAAACGCCTGGGCTGGATCTGGGGGCCGACGGAAGGTGAGTATATAACTTTTTTATTGTAATTCTTTTTTTTAACAAGGATATGGTGCCCACATTGCTATATACTACGTGGGCTGTTAGATACTGCATGGGATGTGTTATATACTACATCTCTGTGCTATATACTACATGGCTGTGGTATATATTACGTGGCTGGGCAATATACTACATTGCTGTGCTCTGTACTACGTGGCCTGGGTTATATACTGCATGGGCAGTGTTATATACGTCTCTGTGCTATATACCACGTGGCTGGGCAATACACTATGTGGGCTGTGCTAGATTTCTCTGCTGTATCTGTGCATCATGAATCGTGGTATGTGTTAAAGAGGGGGGGCCCACAGATTCTTTCGCCCGGGGCCCTCAAAAACCTGGATCCGGCCCTGGCTTCACTGATTGTTCGCGGCCGGGCGTGACCAATCAGCGACAGTCGCAGTCCGCCCGCGATTTGGCATGGAAATTGAACCACACTTCACTGATTGGTTGCGGCTGAATCCGGTGTATAAATTGCATTATTCTGATAACTTCATAAATAAACTACATACATATTCTAGAATACCCAATGCGTTAGAATCGGGCCACCATCTAGTAAGGTTATAATCGCACATCTGTGAGTGTTACCATGGATGGTGTTTTTTCTCAAGTGAAATCCAAGCTGCTTTTCTCAACCATTTTGTTTTCACTGAAGCAGGTAGACTGAATTGACTCTTTACAATTTATCAGTTAAAAATGGATGAAACACTGAGTTCCAAAGTCTGTTTCCAGCGCATCATCCGTTTAATATGGATCCCCATACATTTAAATGGCCGAGTATGATCAGCAAAGTGGATGAGAACAGAACAAGCTCGGAGTCTCACAGACCGGAGGCACAAAATGCGTTTCTAAAACTGAGGTGTGTATGGGTCAATAAAATGCCATACGTCAATGCCAGGTCAGAAAAAAAAAAAAGCCAGACAGCACTAGGACATGTCACACGGATGTGTGAATATAGCTTAACCCTTTTATGTCAGAGCTTGATCAGGCCAATTTTTAAGAATTCTAACCAGTGTCACTGAACTTTCCAATGTATCCCAGTGATTCAGAGACTGTTTTTTCATGACATTGTGCTTCATATTAATGGTAAATTTAGGTTAATATTGTGTTTATTTATAAAAATATCATTATTTTTGGAATAAAGGTAAACAAATTCTAATGCCTAAATATTTAAAATATAGATGCGAATAGTGCCCTAATCCTCAGGGGCAAATTCATTACCCCTGAGGAAGCCACAAACGGTGGTGGCGATACGCATGGGGTCCTCTTGTCCTCCATTACCTGTTTGTTTGCCCTCTTGACCTCCTTGTGGTGCACCTTTATGGGATGATGGTAACTTTTTAGATGGCAGTTCTAGGCTCTGGATTAGGGCACTATTAACTATTTTACATGCTTGTGTCTAGGAATTTATTTGCTTACCTGATCTTAATTACCCTGTTGAGCCGAGTACTCATTAAATCTTTTGCATTATTTTGCCTCTGCCACAAATGTATTTCACCTTGTGATTCCATTGATAAAGATCCGCATTGCATATGGATAGTTGATATTTATTAATTGGCACGTTGCACCTTTAGTCCCAAAATAGGGGGTCCATTTTGGAAGTTGTGCATTGAATCAGAGACTATAGCGTGGAGCAGCTGTGAATGGTGCCTAAGTAGGACCCCAACCCGTGAGTAATAATCACAAAAAACTTGGCACTCAACTTTTAAATGATTGTGAAAATGTAATGCAGTCCAATCACAACGTTTCAGTCACTCTGGACCTTCATCAAGTACTGCAACAAATATCATGTATAACAAGTCAAACATCTCAAATACATGAAGCCATGAATTAGAGACAAAATGCATAAAGCTATAAACAAGACAAAAAGGGGCTAAACTCAAAAGTAATATGGTATCTTATGCATGCTTAGAGTACAGAAAGGAAATTGGGAAAAAAAAAGGGGGGGGGGAGAAAAAGAGTATGGGGATACCTACCCAACTGCTCAGGGTTGACTAGCTCCAATGTACTGGGATTAGAGATCTACAAACATTAGAAAATGTACCTAAGTGGTCAGGAAGATGAAGTAAAGATGAGTAACCAAGGTAAGTAAACGTACCGTGTAGATTGGGGTATACTTATTAAAGGTTCGATAATGATTGGTAGGCAAGTAGACCCTAGGGGGACAGATGGAGCAAGTAGTATATACTATTTAAATGAGGCGATATGGAAGAGCTAAATTTTCAAATAATTGTACTAACTGAATTATTCCTATGTGTTGAGTGTCCACTTGAATAGTTGCAAGATATGAAGAGGATGGGGAGGTTTGAACCAAAGGACAGAAAATTGAAACAAGCGCTCTAAGTAAACGACAGTAGTGCTTACATTTATGTTCATATAAGCAGTATAAAAGAAATCTGCGGCACTCACCCCAATTGTAGCAGTGAAGACGTGAAACTTTAATGGAGAAAATACATCAATATTACATCCATCTGGACATAAGATAAGCAGGAGGGTGCGGTAATGGAGCTTGGACGACGGCCGTTTCGCACGTAATGTGCTTCGACGGGTCCATGTGGTAGATTACTACACGTCATTTCCTTATAAAGGTTTCATGACGTGTAAGCATGAAAATAACTTCAAAAAATATTCAAAAATTACGTGATAAAGTGACATAATAGTGCAATAATCTACATACAGAACATACAATTCTACAGGATTCTTCATTAACATCTCATTCGAATATACCATATAACTATCAAAATTCTCATAATATTATCTGTGATACAGAAATTATTTTATTTTTAATTTTTAACAATACCATGACCTCTAATATTTTATAAAAATACAGACATATCAAGTCTGTCATTTAGACCGATAGGTCCCTGGGCGTTCGTATTGAGAATCCATTTAGCTTCTTTTTGTAATAAGAGTTTGTTCTGGTCTCCTCCTTGCTGGGGAAATTTAACTATTTCTATCCCTGCGAAACTAAGAAGGTTAGGATTGGCATCATGTTTGTCTCTCATATGTTGAATAAGTCTAAGGCATCCTTTTCCTGTTTTAATCGAATTATAATGTTCCTTGAACCGAACAATTAGCGGTCTTATCGTTTTACCGATATAAAAATATCGGCAGGGGCAGAACAGGACATATATAACAAATTTACTCTTACAAAAAATAAAATCTTTTACCATATGGGTGATAGAACCTATCTGTAAGGGATTCTTGGTTATATGAAGATGACAAAATTTACAATTGCCGCATTTATGATTTCCAGAAGGCATGTTACTAGCTAACCAAGTATTTTTTTGTAAAACCATTTTATTATGGACCAATAAATCAGCTAAATTGTGGGCACGTTTATAAGCAAATCTGGGAGCCTTTTTATAGGTGGACATAAGCTCTTTGTCACTTTGCAACACATGCCAGTTTTTTCTAATCGATGCATGTATAACTATCTAGATTGCTATGTTTGAAACAGAAAGAAAAATTGTTATTTGTTTTTTCAGAATGTGATTCATCAATATTTTTATTCTTATTTTTCTTTCTTTTCAAAAAATCATATTGCGTATGTTTATTAATACGAGTTTCTGCTTCTTTTAATAGCTGCTCAGGATAGCCTCTTTTTAAAAAACGAGATTTTAATTCACTTATCTGTTCATTAAATGTTATATTACTACTATTGATCTTACGTAGTCTAACCATTTGGCTATAAGGCAGCCCTCTTTTTGTGTGTAACGGATGAGCACTCTCAAAGTGCAAGATATTATTTGTTGCAGTTTGCTTTCTGAATACCTTTGTTGAAATATTTCCTTCTCTAATTTGTATTTCTACATCCAAATATTCGAGGTTATGATTCCCGAAACATGAAGTAAACTGCATATTTTCATTATTAGAGGTATTCAAATAACTAACAAAATTATTAAACTCTATCTCATCACCGTCCCATATTATCATGATGTCATCTACAAATCTAGTATATAGGCGAATATGTTTCAAGAAGGGATTATTAATATTATTAACATAGGTCTCCTCAAAAACTGATAAAAACAAATTCGCATAAGTACAAGAGATGGGCGTACCCATTGCGGTACCAATTAATTGTGTATACCACCTGTCCAAAAATTTAAAGGAATTATTAGATAAAATAAAATCCAGACTATCTAAAATAAAAGATATAATATCCGGGTCTACGCCTCTTTTTTGCAAGATTGTTTGTATGGCGTATATTCCTTTATCCCTTGGAATTCGAGTATATAGATTAACTACATCAATAGATGTTAGAGCAAAGGTAGGCTGCCAATCTGCCTCCTTTAAAATCAAAATTAAATCTCCCGAATCTTTGATATATGAAGGGATAGCTGGTAACAACGGCTTTAAAAGCCAATCTATATATTGGGATAGTGCCTCTGTAACTGAATTCATCCCAGCAATAATAGGACGTCCCGGAGGTTCTTTCATATTTTTGTGGACTTTTGGTATACTGTACCAATATGGAAATTGTGGGTGTTCGAACAATAAGCTTTCTGCTCGTTTTTTGGGTAACACTCCCTTTTCTACGTACTTTCTAAGTAGTGTTCTTAGTTTAAGTATATATTTATGGGTAGGGTTATTGGGTAGAATACAATAAGTACCGTATATACTCGAGTATAAGCCGAGATTTTCAGCCCAAATTTTTGGGCTGAAAGTGCCCCCCTCGGCTTATACTCGAGTCACGGTAGCGGTGGGGTCGGCAGGTGAGGGGGTGAGGGCGCTGGGGTATACTTACCTAGTCCCAGCGATCCTCGCGCTGTCCCTCTGCCTGGTCTTCGGCGCTGCAGTTTCTTCCTCTCTTCAGCGGTCACGTGGGACCGCTCATTACAGAAATGAATAAGCGGCTCCACCTCCCATAGGGGCGGAGCCGCTTATTCATTTCTCTAATCAGCGGTGCCGGTGACCGCTGATAGAGAAAGAAGCTGCGGCACCGAAGACCAGGCAGAGGGACAGCGCGAGGATCGCCAGGACTAGGTGAGTATAGCATATTCACCTGTCCTCGTTCCAGCCGCCGGGCGCCGATCCATCTTCCCGGCCGGCGCCTCCATCTTCCCGGCGTCTCTGCTCTCTGACTGATCAGGCAGAGGGCGCGATGACGCATATAGTGTGCGCGGCGCCCTCTGCCTGATCAGTCAGAGCAGAGACGCCGGGAAGATGGAGGCGCCGGAACGAGACGCCGGGAGCTGCAATCAAGGGAGGTGAGTATGTGTTTTTTTTTCTTTATTGCGGCAGCGGCGGCACAAATTTATGTGGAACATCTATGGGGCACAGTGAACGGTGCAGAGCACCGTATATGGCACAGCACAGCTATGGGGTACAGTGAACGGTGCAGAGCACCGTATATGGCACAGCACAGCTATGGGGCACAGTGAACGGTGCAGGGCACCGTATATGGCACAGCACAGCTATGGGGCACAGTGAACGGTGCAGAGCACCGTATATGGCACAGCACAGCTATGGGGCACAGTGAACGGTGCAGAGCACCGTATATGGCACAGCACAGCTATGGGGCACAGTGAACGGTGCAGAGCACCGTATATGGCACAGCACAGCTATGGGGTACAGTGAACGGTGCAGAGCACCGTATATGGCACAGCACAGCTATGGGGCACAGTGAACGGTGCAGGGCACCGTATATGGCACAGCACAGCTATGGGGCACAGTGAACGGTGCAGAGCACCGTATATGGCACAGCACAGCTATGGGGCACAGTGAACGGTGCAGAGCACCGTATATGGCACAGCACAGCTATGGGGCACAGTGAACGGTGCAGAGCACCGTATATGGCACAGCACAGCTATGGGGTACAGTGAACGGTGCAGAGCACCGTATATGGCACAGCACAGCTATGGGGTACAGTGAACGGTGCAGAGCACCGTATATGGCACAGCACAGCTATGGGGCACAGTGAACGGTGCAGGGCACCGTATATGGCACAGCACAGCTATGGGGCACAGTGAACGGTGCAGAGCACCGTATATGGCACAGCACAGCTATGGGGCACAGTGAACGGTGCAGAGCACCGTATATGGCACAGCACAGCTATGGGGCACAGTGAACGGTGCAGAGCACCGTATATGGCACAGCACAGCTATGGGGCACAGTGAACGGTGCAGAGCACCGTATATGGCACAGCACAGCTATGGGGCACAGTGAACGGTGCAGAGCACCGTATATGGCACAGCACAGCTATGTATGGGGCACAGTGAACGGTGCAGAGCACCATATATGGCACAGCACAACTATGGGGCACAGTGAACGGTGCAGAGCACCGTATATGGCACAGCTATGGGGCACAGTGAACGGTGCAGAGCACCGTATATGGCACAGCACAGCTATGGGGCACAGTGAACGGTGCAGAGCACCGTATATGGCACAGCACAGCTATGGGGCACAGTGAACGGTGCAGAGCACCGTATATGGCACATCTATGGGGCACAATGAACGGTGCAGAGCACCGTATATGGCACAGCTAGGGGGCACAATGAACGGTGCAGAGCACTATATGGTTCACACCTATGGGGAAATATGAACGGTGCAGAGCACTATATGGCACAGCTATGGGGAAATAATGATCTATTTTTATTTTTGAAATTCACCGGTAAATGCTGCATTTCCACCCTAGGCTTATACTCGAGTCAATAAGTTTTCCCAGTTTTTTGTGGCAAAATTAGGGGGGTCGGCTTATACTCGGGTCGGCTTATACTCGAGTATATACGGTAGTTTGATCATTCAATTGTGCATAAGCTTCATTTATGTAATATTCCTTATCCAAGACAACAATATTGCCTCCCTTATCAGCTCTCCTGATAACGACATCGTCCCACTTTTGTAGTTCTTTTAGTGCCAACATTTCTCTGTTATTAAGATTACTATTAGGAGTATGATATATAATTGCCTCTACATCCTTAAAGGGAACCTGTCACCCCGTTTTTTGAGATTGAGCTATAAATACTGTTAAATAGGGCCTGCGCTGTGTGTTCCTATAGTGTATGTAGTGTACCCCGATTCCCCATGTATGCTGAGAAATAACTTACCAAAGTCGCCGTTTTCGCCTATCAATCAGGCTGGTCAGGTCGGGAGGGCGTGGTGACATCGCTGGTTCTTCCTCAGCTTTACGTTGGTGGCGTAGTGGCGTAGTGGTGAAGACACAGCGCGCGATCTGCGCTGTCATCCCTTTCGTCGGTGGGGGCGGCCATCTTCCTGGGGCCGCACGTGCGCAGATCGAGTGCTCTGCTGCACGGGGCTTCAGGAAAATGGCCGCGGGATGCCGCGCGTGCGCATTAGAGATCGCGGCAGCCATTTTCCCAAAGCCGAGATGCAAACTCGGCTTTGGGAAAATGGCCGCCGCGATCTCTAATGCGCACGCGCGGCATCCCGCGGCCATTTTCCTGAAGCCCCGTGCAGCAGAGCACTCGATCTGCGCACGCGCGGCCCCAGGAAGATGGCCGCCCCCACCGACGAAAGGGATGACAGCGCAGATCGCGCGCTGTGTCTTCACCACTACGCCACTACGCCACCAACGTAAAGCTGAGGAAGAACCAGCGATGTCACCACGCCCTCCCGACCTGACCAGCCTGATTGACAGGCGAAAACGGCGACTTTGGTAAGTTATTTCTCAGCATACATGGGGAATCGGGGTACACTACATACACTATAGGAACACACAGCGCAGGCCCTATTTAACAGTATTTATAGCTCAATCTCAAAAAACGGGGTGACAGGTTCCCTTTAATCACCAAATCCTGTTTCAAACATAGCAATCTAGATAGAGTTATACATGCATCGATTAGAAAAAACTGGCATGTGTTGCAAAGTGACAAAGAGCTTATGTCCACCTATAAAAAGGCTCCCAGATTTGCTTATAAACGTGCCCACAATTTAGCTGATTTATTGGTCCATAATAAAATGGTTTTACAAAAAAATACTTGGTTAGCTAGTAACATGCCTTCTGGAAATCATAAATGCGGCAATTGTAAATTTTGTCATCTTCATATAACCAAGAATCCCTTACAGATAGGTTCTATCACCCATATGGTAAAAGATTTTATTTTTTGTAAGAGTAAATTTGTTATATATGTCCTGTTCTGCCCCTGCCGATATTTTTATATCGGTAAAACGATAAGACCGCTAATTGTTCGGTTCAAGGAACATTATAATTCGATTAAAACAGGAAAAGGATGCCTTAGACTTATTCAACATATGAGAGACAAACATGATGCCAATCCTAACCTTCTTAGTTTCGCAGGGATAGAAATAGTTAAATTTCCCCAGCAAGGAGGAGACCAGAACAAACTCTTATTACAAAAAGAAGCTAAATGGATTCTCAATGCGAACGCCCAGGGACCCATCGGTCTAAATGACAGACTTGATATGTCTGTATTTTTATAAAATATTAGAGGTCATGGTATTGTTAAAAATTAAAAATAAAATAATTTCTGTATCACAGATAATATTATGAGAATTTTGATAGTTATATGGTATATTCGAATGAGATGTTAATGAAGAATCCTGTAGAATTGTATGTTCTGTATGTAGATTATTGCACTATTATGTCACTTTATCACGTAATTTTTGAATATTTTTTGAAGTTGTTATTTTCATGATTACACGTCATGAAACCTTTATAAGGAAATGACGTGTAGTAATCTACCACCTGGACCCGTCGAAGCACATTACGTGCGAAACGGCCGTCGTCCAAGCTCCATTACCGCACCCTCCTGCTTACCTTATGTCCAGATGGATGTAATATTGATGTATTTTCTCCATTAAAGTTTCACGTCTTCACTGCTACAATTGGGGTGAGTGCCGCAGATTTCTTTTATACTGCTTATATGAACTCTTCATGCTTTATTATCGTGCAGAGCACCACTACCTCCAGCATGCGTGACACCTGGCAATTTGGGATTCCGCTTTAAGTCCTGCTTACATTATGTCGCTCTAGTGCCATCCATTTCTACTTATCTTTTTGGTTGATTATTCACTTATTACTGGATAGAGCACAGAGTTTTTTGGTGACATAAAATAGAGAGGTTTTCAGTTTCAGACTCTCATAAAAAGGACTTTATTGATTTAATTGTCATGGATAACAATATGGAAAATATGGACTCTACAAATAGTCCAGGTTTGGAGAAACAAGGTATTTTAGCAGGTCGAGAGGGTGCGGTGGAGTTTTTTGCGGACTGCAATCTTAAGGATGAACTTCAAATCATCAGTACCAAGACTTTAGAAACCAAAATATGTTCGCTTGCCGAAAAGGAGATGCGCTTATTTTGGACAATTAAATCTTTAAAATCATATATAGACTGTGATAGAGTACCCAGAGGCTTACGTGTTTTTAAAGAAATCTCTCAGTTTCAACATGACAGCGCATTCCAAAAAGAATGGGAAAAAATACATCTGCAATGTTCCCACAGTTTATTGTCGCTAGTAACTTCTCAGAATGAAAAAGAATATTTACATCTATGTCAAGAACTAGAAAAAGCTAAAAAAGAACTATCTTCTCGATTGACAGAAAGTCAGAATAAAAACTTTGAAAATAAACTGGAAAGAAAACTAACATTATTACAAATAGAAATTAAACAGCAAAAGAAAGAAAAATTTTTGAGAGATAAAACCGATTATGAAACAGGAATGGTATTTAAGTGGAATAAAAATAAAAGGCAATCTACGTTCCACAAAAATCGAAATCAAAAAGGAAATAAAACTTATAAGAAAAAGAAACAAGATGGCTGGATTACCGATTCAGAATCTAGTGCGGCAGAGGACTCAGGTGACTCTAATCTTACTAATTCCGTTACTTCAGATAAAGCCAGTTGTTCATCCCCTTTAGAGGAAAGACTAGACGAGGAAGGAGGAACCGCAATTTACAGAAGAAAACGCAAGCAGGTTTCTTGGAAGAGATAGATACAAACGCTGAGGAAGTAAATGATAAACTACAAGTATTGAACTTATCTAAAAGGACTTTAAATGCGGACCATATTGCTTTACTATCTAAGGGCCTGAATTATTGTATCCCGGAATCATTTGATCTTACTGGATTCAAGATAGATCTTTTTAAGAGTGTCAGAAAACTCCATTTACATAAATATTTTCAGAAAGAAAACAAATATAACTTCAATGTACCAGTTGATCAAATGAGTGCGGGGACTTCTCCAAATTTGGAGAGTGATATAGGTTCATTGGGTTTTATGATTTATCCATCTACTGTAAATGAAGATATTAATGATGCAGCTTTATTGCTTAGTTTGAATGAGACTGTTGTCTCACGAACCACTGAGATAGAAAATATGGAGCATTTTAAAGGGAGCAAGAAGTCTTGCTTTATGCCTCCTATCTCTCCTGGTAACGCCATCGACCTTTTCCAGGATTTGGTGATTAAGGATGTAGAGGCAATTTTATATCATACTCCTAATAGTAATCTTAATAACAGAGAAATGTTGGCACTAAAAACTACAAAAGTGGGACGATGTCGTTATCAGGAGAGCTGATAAGGGAGGCAATATTGTTGTCTTGGATAAGGAATATTACATAAATGAAGCTTATGCACAATTGAATGATCAAACTACTTATTGTATTCTACCCAATAACCCTACCCATAAATATATACTTAAACTAAGAACACTACTTAGAAAGTACGTAGAAAAGGGAGTGTTACCCAAAAAACGAGCAGAAAGCTTATTGTTAGAACACCCACAATTTCCATATTGGTACAGTATACCAAAAGTCCACAAAAATATGAAAGAACCTCCGGGACGTCCTATTATTGCTGGGATGAATTCAGTTACAGAGGCACTATCCCAATATATAGATTGGCTTTTAAAGCCGTTGTTACCAGCTATCCCTTCATATATCAAAGATTCGGGAGATTTAATTTTGATTTTAAAGGAGGCAGATTGGCAGCCTACCTTTGCTCTAACATCTATTGATGTAGTTAATCTATATACTCGAATTCCAAGAGATAAAGGAATATACGCCATACAAACAATTTTGCAAAAAAGAGGCGTAGACCCGGATATTATATCTTTTATTTTAGATAGTCTGGATTTTATTTTATCTAATAATTCCTTTAAATTTTTGGACAGGTGGTATACACAATTAATTGGTACCGCAATGGGTACGCCCATCTCTTGTACTTATGCGAATTTGTTTTTATCAGTTTTTGAGGAGACATATGTTAATAATATTAATAATCCCTTCTTGAAACATATTCGCCTATATACTAGATTTGTAGATGACATCATGATAATATGGGACGGTGATGAGATAGAGTTTAATAATTTTGTTAGTTATTTGAATACCTCTAATAATGAAAATATGCAGTTTACTTCATGTTTCGGGAATCATAACCTCGAATATTTGGATGTAGAAATACAAATTAGAGAAGGAAATATTTCAACAAAGGTATTCAGAAAGCAAACTGCAACAAATAATATCTTGCACTTTGAGAGTGCTCATCCGTTACACACAAAAAGAGGGCTGCCTTATAGCCAAATGGTTAGACTACGTAAGATCAATAGTAGTAATATAACATTTAATGAACAGATAAGTGAATTAAAATCTCGTTTTTTAAAAAGAGGCTATCCTGAGCAGCTATTAAAAGAAGCAGAAACTCGTATTAATAAACATACGCAATATGATTTTTTGAAAAGAAAGAAAAATAAGAATAAAAATATTGATGAATCACATTCTGAAAAAACAAATAACAATTTTTCTTTCTGTTTCAAACATAGCAATCTAGATAGAGTTATACATGCATCGATTAGAAAAAACTGGCATGTGTTGCAAAGTGACAAAGAGCTTATGTCCACCTATAAAAAGGCTCCCAGATTTGCTTATAAACGTGCCCACAATTTAGCTGATTTATTGGTCCATAATAAAATGGTTTTACAAAAAAATACTTGGTTAGCTAGTAACATGCCTTCTGGAAATCATAAATGCGGCAATTGTAAATTTTGTCATCTTCATATAACCAAGAATCCCTTACAGATAGGTTCTATCACCCATGTGGTAAAAGATTTTATTTTTTGTAAGAGTAAATTTGTTATATATGTCCTGTTCTGCCCCTGCCGATATTTTTATATCGGTAAAACGATAAGACCGCTAATTGTTCGGTTCAAGGAACATTATAATTCGATTAAAACAGGAAAAGGATGCCTTAGACTTATTCAACATATGAGAGACAAACATGATGCCAATCCTAACCTTCTTAGTTTCGCAGGGATAGAAATAGTTAAATTTCCCCAGCAAGGAGGAGACCAGAACAAACTCTTATTACAAAAAGAAGCTAAATGGATTCTCAATACGAACGCCCAGGGACCTATCGGTCTAAATGACAGACTTGATATGTCTGTATTTTTATAAAATATTAGAGGTCATGGTATTGTTAAAAATTAAAAATAAAATAATTTCTGTATCACAGATAATATTATGAGAATTTTGATAGTTATATGGTATATTCGAATGAGATGTTAATGAAGAATCCTGTAGAATTGTATGTTCTGTATGTAGATTATTGCACTATTATGTCACTTTATCACGTAATTTTTGAATATTTTTTGAAGTTGTTATTTTCATGCTTACACGTCATGAAACCTTTATAAGGAAATGACGTGTAGTAATCTACCACCTGGACCCGTCGAAGCACATTACGTGCGAAACGGCCGTCGTCCAAGCTCCATTACCGCACCCTCCTGCTTACCTTATGTCCAGATGGATGTAATATTGATGTATTTTCTCCATTAAAGTTTCACGTCTTCACTGCTACAATTGGGGTGAGTGCCGCAGATTTCTTTTATACTGCTTATATGAACTCTTCATGCTTTATTATCGTGCAGAGCACCACTACCCCCAGCATGCGTGACACCTGGCAATTTGGGATTCCGCTTTAAGTCTTGCTTACATTATGTCGCTCTAGTGCCATCCATTTCTACTTATCTTTTTGGTTGCTTACATTTATGTGACTGGCTTACAGTATCTTAAAAAGTATCTCAATGTATTGAGAGGAGGATCGTCCTACAGTGGGATTGTAGGAAATCGTTCAGGTCTTGTAAATGGGGTCTGAGATTTGGCCTATAATAAATGTGTCCCATTAATGTGAGGGAAAGCAAATATGCATTAAGGAGACAAGAGTAGAGGAAATGCTCTCTGACAGCGGCATTTAGCAAGCGCTTACCAGAAACGCGTCAGAAATCCCGCCCATCGTTGACCAGTCATGTGATCACGGGTCACCGATGGTTTAGCATGACAACCAGAAGTCTGAAGCAGACATCTATGGTTGTTAGTGCCAGATTGCTATGAGAGACGCCCGCACTCAGAGCACGTGGGCATTTCTGCTACACACAGGCGATCTGATCATTGCCTATGTGTAGCAGGGGCGATCAGACAACTTGCAGCTTTTAGTCTCCCATGGAGACTATGAAGCATATCAAAAGTAAAAAAGTTTTTAAAATACAAAGTTCAAATCACCCCCCTTTTGCCCCATTCAAAATAAAAAAACAAAACAAATATACACATATGTTCAGAATCGCCTGATCTATCAATATAAAAAAAGAATTAACCCAATCGCTAAACGGCGTAATGAGAAACAAAATTCAAAGTGTCAGAATTACAGTTTTTTGGTCACTACTACACCGCAATAAAATGCAATAACAGTGATCAAAAGATCGTATTTACATCAAAATGGTATCAATAAAAACGACAGTTCGGTATGCAAAAAATAAGCCCCCACCCCCAGATCACAAAAAATGGTGCCTTTTGTCACCAAAGTTTGGGGGGTTTCCCACCACTTCCATAAAGATCCTAGACATTTTTGGGGTCTATGAACTTGTAATGATCTGGAGAATCATAATGGTCAGTTTTACCATTTAGTGAACATAAATAAAAAACATGTAAAATTGCACTTTTTTTTTTTTTAAATTTCACCGAACGTGGACATTTTTCCCGTTTCCAGTACACAATGGTGTCGCTCAAAAGTACAACTTGCCCCGCAAAAAAACAAGCCCTTACATGGCCATTTTGACTGAACAAAAAATAGAATTATTCTTACCGCTAATTCGGTTTCTAGGAACCTTCCACGACAGCCACTTCGGAGGTTGTCTTCCCCGCCCTAATAGGGGACAGGAACACAAGAGGTTAAATACCCCTCCCCTTCCTGCACCGCCAGTGTTTTCCTGGACACAGTAGCATGTATAGTTACCACAAAAGTGCAGGAATCATCCAATAAGAATATCAGGTAGGGAGGGAAATTAGTGCTGTCATGGAAGGTTCCTAGAAACCGAATTAACGGTAAGAATAATTCTATTTTCTCTAGTCACCTTCCACGACAGCCACTTCGGAGTAGTACCAACAGCTAATTTCTCTAGGGAGGGACTACAGCCTGCAGAACACGTCTGCCAAACGTTAAATCCCTATTGAAATTTAGCCGGTAATGTCTGGTGAACGTATGGATGGACGACCAGGTGGCGGCTCTGCATATCTGCTCTGCTGAGGCATTCCCCCTCTCTGCCCACGATGTTGCCATTGCTCGGGTAGAGTGTGCTTTCAGAGAGGCAGGTGGATCCAGTCCCTGCGATGAATAAGCTAAGCAAATAGACTGATTGATCCAGTTTGCGATGGTGTTTTTTGCCGCCTTCTTTCCCTTATTTCGTCCGGAGAACTGAATGAATAAATTTTGATCAATTCGCCAGGCTTCAGTTTGTTGTAAGTAAAATAGAACCACCCTGCGAACATCCAAGGTGTGGAAGGCCTGTTCTTTAGGGTTGGAGGGGTTTGGGCAAAAAGAAGGAAGTAGAATGTCCTGATCTCTGTGGAAATTTGAGACCACCTTGGGTAAAAAGGACCGGTCTAGTTTTAGTACAATGCTATCTGCAGTGACCGTTAAATAGGGTTCCTGTATTGACAGGGCCTGTAATTCACCAACACGTCTAGCCGTAGTGATTGCGACTAGAAAGATTGTTTTCAAAGTTAAGTTTTTTATGGATATGGCATCCAGGGGTTCGAATGGATCCTGGGTTAGTGCGTTAAGTACAGTATTGAGGTCCTAGGAGGGTACCCTAGTACGGAGTGTAGGACGAATTCTGGATGCGGCTGTCATAAATCGCTTGATCCAGCGGTGATTGGCTAACTTTGAGTCAAAAAAGCTACTAAGGACCGATACTTGTACTTTGAGTGTGCTAGGGGTAAGGCCTATATCCAAGCCCTTCTGTAAAAATTGTAAGATCCTTGCTATATCAGGATTGAAGGGGTCTGGAACTTCTGGGAAGCACCAGGACGTAAATTTTTTCCAGACCTTAGTGTAGATGGCATTGGATACTGCCTTTCAGCTTTTTTGAAGGGTCTGGATTACGTCATCTGAGAGTCCTTTAGCTTTTAAGATTGTGGCTTCAGTAGCCATGCAGCCAAGTTCAGTCTGTTTAGGTCCGGATGTAGTAGAGGACCCTGGTGTAGGAGATCGGTCTTTTGAGGTAGAAGGCAGGGACCTTCCAGGGCCATATCTAATAGGGCGCCGTACCAACTCCTCCCGGGCCACAATGGGGCAACCAAGATTGTGGTCACTTCGTCTGTCCTGATTTTTTGCAGGGTTTTCGCCAGCATGGGAATGGGAGGAAAGGCATATGCAAGGTTGAATTTCCACTGGTGTGAAAAGGCATCTATTCCCTGTGCCTTGTCTTTGTGATGAAGGGAGAAAAATGTTTCCACCTTCGCATTTTGCCTGTTGGCGAATAAATCCACCTCTGGAGTACCCCATTTTTCAGCTAGGGACTGAAATACTGCTTGTTTTAGGGACCACTCTCCCGAATGAACGTCTTTCCTGCTGAGGAAATCCGCCTGAGTGTTGTCCAATCCCCTCAGATGTACTGCTGTGACCGATAGAAGGTTCCTCTCTGCCCAGAAAAATATTCTTGCGGCCACTTCTTTTAGAGAGGCATACTTTGTCCCCCCCTGGTGTCGTAGATAGGCCACTGTGGTCATATTGTCCGAGTAAATACGAACGTGATGATTTTTGATCAGTGCAGATGATGCCTTTAGGGCCTCCTCCACAGCTTTCAATTCTCTTAGATTCGAGGAGCTGCTGCTGATGTTCGATGTCCATTGTCCCTGAAAGTGGAAACCCTCTACCACCGCACCCCAGCCTCTTTTGCTGGCATCTGAGTGGAGTGTTTTTAGGGGAAGGTGGTCCCAGCTGACCCCTCTCTGGAGATTTTGATAATCTAGCCACCATTTTAGCGCCGATTTCACATGGCCAGGGAGAAGAATCTTCTGATTCAATGGAGTCTGTCGTCTCCTGGAATGTAGGAGAACATAAGTCTGGAGAGTTCGTGTGTGAGCCTGGGCCCAGGAAACCGATTGTATACATGCGGTCAGGGACCCTAGTACAGACATCGATTCTCTGAGGGTCGGTGCACGCTGGCCTCTGAATTTGGTTACCTTGCGGACAAGGTTGATTTGATGATCTTTGGGTAGAAAAGATGTTCTTACATCCGAGTCCAGTAGCACCCCCAGGAATTTTCTTCTTGTGGAGGGATGGACCTCCGATTTCTCCAGGTTTGGGATCCAACCCAGGGTTTGCAATATCTCTAGGGACTTTGATACGTCTGTTTCCAGACGGGAGGCAGATGGAGCCATGATAAGCAGGTCGTCTAGATACGGGACTATGCATATTCCCTGCTGACGGATGAAGATTATCGCTTCCGCCATAATCTTTGTGAAAACCCGAGGGGCCGAAGAGATGCCGAAGGGGAGAACATTGAACTGAAAATGTTTGATTTGGTGACCCTTGGAGACTGCGAACCTGAGGAATTTCCTGTGCTCTGGATGGATTGGCACATGGTAATACGCATCCCTCAGGTCCACAGTCGCCATCATCCAACCCTGACCGATGAGGGGAATTACGGATTTGACTGTCTCCATTTTGAATCTCCTGTATCGGACAGAATCGTTTAAGGGTTTCAAATTTATGATAATTCTGTTCTTCCCCGACGGCTTGGTTATTAGAAAAAGGCGTGAATAATGACCACGTGCTTCCTCTAACTTCGGCACCTGAGAAATCACATTTGATTGTATTAATTTTTGTAGATCTTGTAACAAGGAGTTTTGGAGATCTGGGTTTTGGAGGGAGGTTATCTTTACGCAATGTGGGGGTGGTCTCACGAATTCTATTTTTAATCCTTCTTGAATGGTACGAAGGACCCACTGATTTGTGGAGATGTTTTGCCACTCGGTGAAAAATCGTGAGAGTCGACCCCCGACCGGAGTACAGTCATTGTTTATCTGGGGTTTGCTGGGCCTGAGGGGCCAGGATATTTTTTCCCCTGCCTCCCTTAGGATAACTCCATCTTCCCGTTTTGCCTTTTCCTCTCTATGAGGTTTGATCACGGGAGGGACGAAAAAAGCGTTTTTTGGGGGTCTTTTGCTCAGGGAGAGATTTCTTTTTATCTGCCGCCTTATCCAA